>NC_085136.1:81523342-81824967 GCF_035046485.1 Aedes albopictus | reverse complement strand
TTCCGGACTTCTGTTTTCGATTTTGATTCTTTTTGCCCAAAAATGTAGATAATTACTAATATTCTTGGTTTCTTTCAAAGTAGAACGGTCCAATTCCCAATTAGAAAGTATAATTTGAATCTTAAATTCAAATATGATCGTTTGATATGCTGGTATACATACATTTAACAACATAACAATTCTTGAAAGCAAAAGTTTGATTCTCACGCAAAACGTGACGCATGGAATGTGTCCATGGGGAATATTTTAGAAGAATTCCTAGAGGAATCTCTAGAGGAATTCTGGGAGGAATCCCTGGAGAAATCTCTGATGAAATCGCTAGAGGAATCCTTGAAGCAATTCCTTCAAGCAATATTAAAGAAATCTCTGGAGGAATTGCCGGAGGAACTCCTGGAGGAATGCCTGAAGAAATTCCTGAAAGAATTCCTCGAGGAATCCCTAGAGTAATCCCTAGAACGCGAAGAAAAAAACCCTGATGAATGATTGGAGAATGTCCTGAAGGAATTCCTGAAGGACTTCCTGAAGGATTTTCTTGAAGAATCACTGTAGCAAAGCCAAGAGGAATACCTGTAGGAACTTCTGTAGGAATCTCTGGTACAATCCTTGGAGGAATGCATGGATGAAACCCTGTAGAAATCCCAGGAGGAAATCTCGCGAGCAATCCCAAGTGGAATTTCTAAGAGAATCCCTACATAATTCCTGGATGTAGTTCCGGAGAAGTTCCTGAATGAATACCAGGAGGAATTTCTGAAGGAATCCCAAGAAGAGTTCCTGGAGGAATCCTTCAGGATATTTTTAAAACAATCACTGAAGCAGTTCCTGAAAGAACCCCAGTAGAAACTCCCAAGTGAATCCCTAGAGGCATGCCTAAGGGAATGTCTGGTGGAATTCCTGGAGGATTTTTTGAAGAAATTCTTCAAGGGATACCTGGAAGAATTCCTGAAGAAACCCCAGAAAGAATCCCGGAAGCAATCTTGTGAGGAATTCCTCAGGACATCCCAGGATACTTTTAAGCAAATTTCTCGAAGAATGTCTGTAGGAATCCCTGGAAAAAATCTGAAGGAACCCATATCTGCAGTAATTTCTGGACGAATTATTTAAGGAATCTTTGGATGAACTTCTAAAAAAATTGCAGGGAGCGGACCTGATGTGGTGGTTAGAACACAAGACTATCACGCCGAGGACCTGGGATCGAATCCCATTCCCGACATACTCACAAAATGTGGATTCTTCCTTCGGAAGGGAAGTAAAACATGGGTCCCGAGATGAATCATAGCCCAGGGCTAAAAATCTCGTTAATGCAGACAAAAAAAAAAATTCAGAAATTTGTGCAGGGCTTCCAGGGAAGAAAATGAATAATCTATAATAGAAGTTTCTGAAGGAAACCGTGGAAAAAACTCCTGCAGAAATACTTCGAATTATTTCAGATGAAATTATTAGAGCAATCTATAGCACAATTTTTGGAGGAATATATGGAAGAATCCCTGAAAAGGGAATATGAAGGGATTTTTTTTTCATTCCCTGTTGGGTATTTAAGTCACTGCGACCAGTTGTTAGATCTATTGTGACATATGCTCCAGTTTTATTTAGCTATGTCAAGTTGACGTATTACTATTGGTGTTAGCAATAATCAAACCTTGACTGTAAGCCTGATCCCAACACGGTGCGACAGTTCGGATGAACTGTACTACCGCATTGGGGTTTGTTCTCCATACATCAAGGGGTTGTATTAGCCTCTTATCGAAGAACTTAATTCTTTTGGCAGAAATTGCCGGACAACGGCACAACAAATGTTCCGAGTCTTCTTTATCCATGTCGCAAAAGCGACATACATCATCCTGAAGTTTTCTAATTAGCTTCAGATGATAACGGCTCGGACAATGGCCAGTTAGAAGGTCTGTAAAAATACTTAGATCTCTTTTTGACAGCTCTGAGATGTTGCGAGTGTTCACAAAATTTGGTTTTATAAAACGTTTGGACTTTCTCGCAAAAGTGGTATTTTCCCAGTTGGATTTTATTTTTTCATGTTCCCATGTTTTAAACTCTATTCTGAGAAGACAACCAGATACATCACAAAACGGTTCTGGTCCTATGAATTGGTGAGACGAACCAAGTCTTGCTAGCATATTGGCTTGTTCGTTTCCATCAATTCCACAGTGTCCTGGAACCCAAACAGCTTTACCTGATGACGGCGAGCTAATTGTTGGAGTGAATTAATACATTCCCAAACATGTTTAGAGGTGCATGTAGCTGATTTCAAAGCATTTAGAGCTGCTTGGCTATCAGACATAATGCAAATATTTGAATATCTGTAATTTCTGCGTAAGCAAGTACTACTACATTCTAAAACTACATGAATTTCAGCTTGAAAAACAATTGGCCATTTGCCCATAGGAATTGATAAATTAATACCGGGGCCAGTCACACCTGCACCAACTTGGTCGTTCAGTTTCGAACCGTCAGTGTAAAACACGATCAACACGAACACGGGTGTAGTTCTGGGCCCCCATTTGTCCACAGTTCGCCCAGGATTAATCATTTCAAAAGAGCGTTTAAAATTGTACTTTCTGCTCATCCAATCACCATTGTTTGTGATGAAAGAGCCGATACTGATTGTTTTTAGAATACTTAGATGCCTTTTCAGGTCACCTTCAAAGAGGTTTGTAGTTCTTTTGACCTTCAAAGCACTCTTTGCAGCTTCTAATTGAACATATTGATGCAATGGAAGTTTTCCAGCTTCTTTTGAGCTAGTCTTTCATTAGTTTTTGGCCACCAGACTAGTGACGCATAGGTAACTCTGGGTCTCACAACTGCCGAATAAATCCAGAAGATCATCTTCGGCTTCAATCCCCATTTCTTACCAAAAGTTTTTCTGCTAATCCATAGAGCATTTGTAGCTTTGGCAACCACCTGCTCAAGATGCCAATTCCAGTTTAGTTTGCTGTCAAGATGTACTCCAAGATACTTGACTCTATCTGAAAGTTCCAAGTGAGTTCCTCTCAATTTTATATTGGTTATTGAAAATTTTCTTCTTCGTGTAAACGGCACGATCGTGGTTTTTGAAGGATTTACATTTAAGCCTTCTTTATCGCACCACGAAGAGACTAAATTTAGGGCAGTTTGCATTCTGTTAGTGATAATATAGTCATATTTACCACGGACTAATATGACAATATCATCAGCGAAGTCAATTATTTCGAAGCCCTCTGCTTGCAGTTTTTTGAGTAGATCATCAACTATCAAAGACCACAATAGAGGTGATAACACGCCTCCTTGAGGGCAGCCTTTAACTGCTCTAACACTAATAGATGAGCTGCCAAGGTTTGACGATATCTCTCTTTTTGATAACATCTCCCCTATCCAATCAACAATGCATTCGTCAAGGCCACGCTTTGACATAGCATTTTTCATTGAAGTAGGGTGACAAAGGGTATTATCGGCAGGTTTGTTCTCTTCGTCATGGGGGGTTTTTGTGGGCCGAATTGTCTGAAATTTGGACATGTAACTCAGCTTGGTTGGGAAGGATTTGAGGCCAACTCTGAGATCAACAGGTTTCAAAAAACCCCCCATGACGAAGAGAACAAAACTGCCGAAAATACGTAAGTTCCCCTATATGATGTGTTATCAAACGCTCCTTCAATGTCAAGAAACGCAGCAAGTGAAATCTCTTTTGCTTCAAAAGATTTTTCTAGTTTTGTAACCAGCTTATGAAGTGCTGTAACCGAAGATTTGCCCTCTTGATATGCAAATTGATTTTTGCTTAAAGGGGATTTTATTAAATATGACGATGTAATGTTCTCGTCTAGTATTTTTTTCCATTATTTTCAACATAACGGACGATAGACTTATGGGTCTGAAGGATTTTGGAGATGATTTATCCTTCTTATTTGCCTTTGGAATAAAAGTGGCTCGCACTTCTCGCCAAGCTGTAAGGATATAACTTAATGATAAGCTTAGTCTGAACAATTTAGTTAACCCTAAAAGGGATACCTGGGGTCCATTGGACCCCAGGCGCCTTTCAGAGCTCGTCTTTGATGGAACACACTCAGCGAGGTGACGAAACTAAGGCCATGAAGGTATCCCTTTTAGGGTTAAGAAAGGTGTTAAAATTTCTTTACCCTTCTGCAGTAGTACAGGAAAAAATCCATCCCTACCAGGCGCTTTAAAGGGTTCAAAGGAATCTATCGCCCATTCAACCTTTTGTTCTGTAACAATTTCATTGGCCATAGAATGCTTGCATCACCTGACACCTCCCGAGCAAAGGCGGATAACAAAATGATAACAAGTTCTGTTACCTGGTTATCATTCGTTTGATAATTGAGTTTGTTATCATTTAGGTTGAATTAAGAGCCAACATAACAAAAATGATAACACAAATTTACTCCACAAATACCAAAATGATAAGAAGTTATGTTACCGTTGAGTTCAAGTTGATAACTAATTGTGTTATACAGTATTTTATTCAATATTACATTTAGTTATCAACATGAAAAAATACAGCTGATTGATAACAGATTTTGTTATCAATTAGTTATCGTTCAGAGCTATTTTACCGACCAAAATTGTAAAAATCTACTTTACCGACATAGTCAGCAGTTGAAAAAAGTTTCTTGTAATTATAATTCATGTATTCAACTATTGCGTCCAGTGGGTCTCGAACCCTGATCGAGTGATTACCGGTCACAGCCGATACCCCTGTACCAACGGGACTCAGTGAGAGGGAGAGTGGTTGAAGGCTACGCTTTCGTACTGCAGTCGCATTGAAGATGGAAAGCGGAATCTATTTTTAGATTCGAAGCCCACCAGACCCTTAGTTTTGGGAAAGCTTTGAAATGTGCGTTTGGAAACTGATAACATACCCAGGTAACCACTAAGCATTTGAATAAGCCGTGTATCAGTCCGTATTACGCATTAAAACTGCTTGCTGCCCTACATAAGCAGTTCGAATGTATTGTTGCCTTGAGTTAACATAAGCTGTGCTGCTCAAAAGCTTTCAGCTGATAATTAGCATTTCAACTGCTTGAAGTGGAATGCTTTTCAACTGCTCTATAAATGCTAGGAGCAAAAAGGTTGGGAGATATGTTACGCATTTGGCAACACATTTTGTCTCTCTCTTACAGAGCCTATGCTTCTGTTTACAAATTTATGCATCTCATTTGTTTCTTCATTTTCTCCTACTCATCCAAAAGCACCAAAGAAAACATTACTGCAGCTGGGTTGGATTGGGAACTTGTCCATCAAAAAAATCACCAATTATTTATCATTTCGTCGGAAAATATGTGCCGAATAGGTGGATGCTTTGGTGGATCACAGGATTGTTTGAAAGAGGGAAGAAACCATATTCCACAGATATTTAAAAGAAGGGATTGTAATGCTCTACCACAATGAAGATGTTATCGAATTATTCTTTATATTGGCGATTAAATCAACGCACGCCACCGGGACAGCTTTAGCATCGTGGATCAGGAGCAACAGAATCCGAAGCAGATATCCGGATCGTAAGTTCAAACCTACATCACTACAAAAAATCAGCAAAAAAGTATCACCTAGCACCGGCTGGAATATGAAAGGACGATGAAGCGGGGAAGCAGGCTGAGAGAACGAGAAGCAGACGTCAATCTATTTTTGTTTTTTTTTTGCTCGACGAGGCGTTACGCTTCTTTGACATTTCGTTACGACGTTCCTGAAGGAATAGCACTAAGACAGCCCGTTATTTTGCCAAAACCTGCTGTGAGGTAGCACTATAGGCGCATATACGGCTAATTAGCATTAAACGCCTTGTCGTAAAGGCTACTATAATGCTGAAGGAATGCTATTTTAAATGCTTACTGGTTACTTGGGTATTTTGTTATCATTTAGTATTTTTAAGTTATCGCGATAGATCAAAATTATTGATAACTAAATTTGTTATCATCTGACTATCATTAATTGGAAAAGATGATAACAAAAATAACAATATAATAACACCGATAACATAGCTTATTATCAAAGTGATATCACTTAGTTATCCGTCTTTGCTCGGGCTTCTAGCCCAGTTGCATCATGATTTTCATGAATATATCTCCTGGTTTCATTGTCATCAGTTTGCGATACAGTTGCATCCTGGTCTTCAGTAGAAACAACTTTAGAACACGGAAAATGTGTATTCATCATTGTTTCCAAAATTTCATTGGTACTCGTAGTAAAAGAACAGTCGTCTTTTTTTAGAGTTTCAAGACCAATTGAATGATCTTTAGTGAGGATTTTTCGCAGTCTAGCTGCAATTGGAGTACTTTCAATGTTTCCCCATGTATGCCTCCAATTTATCCTCTTTGATATTCGGATTTCTTTATTATAAATTGTGAGGGACTCTTTGTATTGTTCCCACTGTTGTGTTCTCTCAGCTCGGTTAAATAGTTTCCGGGTTTTCTTTCGTAATTTTGGCAAGTTGTTGTTCCAAGTTGCAACATCTCTATTTGAAGAACGTTTCTGAGAAACACGACTGCAATTGAATGCCTGTCGAACCAGGTTTGAAAGTGTTGGCCATGCTGGCAGCGCCTGGCATGGCCATGAAAGTTTTGCAATTTATTACTTGCCGAGGCAGGAGCTTTTTATCCTAGTCTCCCCTTTCAACTTTGCATTTTATGTGGTGTTAGCACGCCACCGACGCAATGAGTGTGATCATCTCACCCGGCTGTAGTGCACACGAGCAATACTGTCCTTACTTGATGCCGCGCATCGGTAATACGTTGAATGTCGTAGATTGTGGCCTTAGTTTTTTTCCCACGTTAAAGCCACATAGTAGGCACCACACTGTTACTGATTATTTTGGAGCACTTACGGCTCTGATATTTGTTATTGTTTCAATAATCTCACTTTACCTACTGGAGGGAAACAACTTGCATGCAAGACAAGCTATGCAATGCATTGATACGCGCACTGCTATCGGTAATTGTTTTCTCCCGGATTATAAAACGACACTGGGAGTTAAAACAGATAAATTAATTATAATATACCAAGCAATATACCGTCCTACACACAAAAATATGGTTTTCTGCACATGATGAAGGGATACTAAACGGAATCTGAAGGATCTCTGGTGAAACTCCTTTGGGAATCCTTAGAGAAATACCTAAAGGAATCCTCTGAAAAAGCACTGGTAAAATCATGATGGAATGATCCATGATGAAATCACTGGATGCAATGGTAAAATTTCTGAAGGAATTCTTCAGTGCATCCTTGCAGGAGTAAAAATTTCTGAGATAGCGTTTCAATGGGATTACGTGAAATCCCCGTAATTTCGATAGTGTAATGGGAGTTTCAGAGACAATTCAAAAGGCATCTAGGGCAATTCAAGAGATCTGAGGAACCTTCAAAGGGCGTTGCAAGGGGTTTGAAGGTATTTCAGAGTCATTTCACAGTCATTTAAGAGATTTTCCGAATGTTTAAGGAACATTTCATGGGCGTTTCTCGAGGTTTCAGGGGCATTTGATTGCATTTCAGGGGCGTTTCAGGGGATTTTCAGGTGCGTTTCAAGGGGTTTCTGGACCCTATTAAAGACATCCATGTTTTTTTTTCAATTTTTTTAAACATTTTTGTTATCGTGTAATCCAAAGGGGTTTCGGATGCATTTCAAATTGAATATGATGATTACAAGGGCGTTTCAATGGGATTACGGAGGTTTCAATGGCGTTTTAAGACATTTTAGGTCAGGGTCGTATAAGGGGGTAACAAGAACACTTTTAATCAAACGGTATTTCAGGGGCGTTTCAAAAAATAATGGGGTCTCTAAAAATCCTCTGAAACTTCCAGAAATGTCCCCTAAACCCCTTCGGACACCATGTAACGCACCTGAGACAGTTCGAAACCCCTAAAAACTCCTCAGTTGCCTCTGAATCGCACCGAAAATGCTCTGAAACTTCCTGAAATAGCATAGCATAGCCGACCGTACACATCCTGGGGTGGCTGTCGATAGAGAAGCTTAATGCGCCAGAAAAGGTGCCTGGGACTTGACAAACCATTCATTTAACGAACTCTCGACACCTGGCAAAGTCCTTACGATCAGCGGGGATGGGGAGAAAATGTTAATTAGATATCTACTCAGAATATGTTCAAGAACTTGGCCCACTTCATAGATATCTGGAGATGGAAATTTAATAGGGTTTAATGGGATGCTTTCCTTGGCGAAAAAGCGTACGAGAAATTGTCTTGGTTTAATCATTTACCTGGTTACCACTGAAAAAGTAAAAATAAGCATTAATCAAGTCGCACAAATTTCGTAGGTAGTACAGCCATAGACCACAGTTGTGAGGATTGCCTCCTTCCCGTCGGATACCAAAACACAAAGATTGGAGACTTCTCTCTGACTTCTCAACAAGACTGACGCAAACCTCCAACAGTCTAGAGTTGTCCTGGCCTCGTTCTTGCGACTGATGAGGAATATGAAAGGATGGTTGGTTAGACTCCTAAAGAAAGATGTAGAAAGTTATACGACCTCTCGGGCCTAGATGTCAAGGGGATATGGGTGTTGTTCTAGGTGTTGTTAGTGGAAGGGTACTCCAAAGGATGCGGTTGGTGAACGTTCAGGTACACCGTTATTAGACTGCTCCGAAATAGTTATCTGCCCAATACGTCTTGGTTTTCTCGTCATCTTAATGGCATTTATTTGTATAACTTGATTTTTCGGTTGAGAATCTGAAATATTACATAATCTTAACATTGACGCCGAATAAGCTACATATTAGTGATACGCTCGCCACAGTTACATATTTTATAATATCATTTTTATCATACAATAAATTTACCTGAATCCTGCTGAAATAAAATATTGATTAGCAGCAAAATTGAAACAAAAATATTGCATAAACATCAAAAAAGTGCATCAAACTTTGATCTTGGAATATTTGTAAACTACTGCCTGATTACTTTAGGCAGGAAAATTTCAAGATCAAAATTTGATTTGGTAGATCTTACGCCGCAACGCACTATTCTGAGGTGATCTACCCACATTACGGGACCTGCTCTGAAACTTCCTGAAATGCCTACAAAATCCCCCTGAACCCCCTCGAACCGCATGCAACTCACCTGAGAGGCTCTGAAGCCCCTGAAAACTCCTACGTAACGCCTTCTGAATCCCGCTGAATATGCCCTGCAACTTCCTGAAATACTTCTAAAA
Source organism: Aedes albopictus (assembly GCF_035046485.1). NCBI lineage: Eukaryota > Metazoa > Arthropoda > Insecta > Diptera > Culicidae > Aedes > Aedes albopictus. The sequence goes on along the minus strand of NC_085136.1, from coordinate 81,815,813 downwards.
TCCCGCTAAACCCCCTCGAACCCCATGTAATGCACCTGAGTGGCTTCGAAACCTCCGAATACTCCTCCGTTATGCTTCCATAACGCCTGTGAATCCCATCTAATATGCCCTGAATCTTCCTGAAATAACTATAGAATCCCCCTTAAGCCCCTTGAACGCCATGTAACGCACCTGAAAGAGTCCGAAACCTCCGAAAACTCCTCCGTAACGCCTCTGAATTCCTCCAAAAATCCTCGGAAACTTCCTGAAATGCCTATAAAATCCCTAACGAACTTAAGAAGCCCCAAACCCTCCGTAACGCTTCCATAAGGCCTCTGAGTTCCGCCAAAAATGCCCTGAAACTTCCTGAAATGTCTCCGGAATCCCACTAAAGCCCCCGCGGATCCTATGTAACCTGAGATTCTCTGAAACCCCCTTAAAACCCACTCGAACCGCATGTGAGACCTCCAGAAACTCGTTGAAAATCCTCTGAAACTCTCTACAATGCTTTTGAAAACTCCCTCAGATCCCCGAAACCCCATCTGAGATCTCCTGGTACCCCGCTGTAACCCCTTGGGATCTCGTGAAACGATCCTGTAACTTTCCCTTGCTCTCCCCTATAAACACCCCATAGCCAATACCGTTGCAATAGTTCCCGTCATTATTAAATATTCATATGCACCATATTGGCTCTGAGTAGCTTTCCCTCTTTTTATGCAGGGCATAACAACAGGTGCATAAATTGAAAGTGCATAAAAACAACATGCACAAAAAGTGGATTAGGATCGAAAAACCCTTATGATGATTTCAAATCTCTGATCTTGATCCCCGGAAGATTCCGAAAATAATTTACAATTCCACCGAAAACCATCAACTAATTTCATCACATCAAGGCATAGCGAGGATGGCCGATCGGATGATGAGATGATGACGGCCAGCCAGACAGACAGACCAACAACCATCAAATGCCACATACTTCGCAACGTTCTTATCATGTTGAGCTGGATGTGGATATGCCACTGCCGTTGGATGTCGTCTGCTTCTGATTGCTACTTTTGTTAATCTCCTGGGGCCTTACACTTCCCCTCCTCCACTGGGAGCTTCCTTCCAGCCAATCTACGAACAGCAGCTTTCGCAGAGATTCGGGCAATGAAAGGAGCCGGTTCCTTTTATGGAATGGACATGTACAACAGGTGAAAGTCAAGCTAGCAAGCTGGCATGTATGAAAAACAGGGGAAATGTCTAAAAGTATGTAGCAAATTGCTTTGCCAGTCAGGGTGGTACATTGAACTGACGACGATGACGTCAGGCTTACCAACTACTGACTGCCCCAGCCACACACTGACTGAGATAAAAGGATAGGTCAGTATACATAGATGAAGGTACAGTGGAGAATAAGGGAAATGTGGAAACTTAATTAAAACAACTGGTTAGCAGCTTAGCACACATCTGAGGGATCGTATCCAGATGACGACGTGCTCATTCAAATTGGGTTGTTTACTGGAATTTTAACAAAAGTGGCGAATTCTGATGAGGTTGAAAAAAAAATGCAATTCGCGAATGCAAGGTAACCTTTTTTCTACCATATCCAATTTGAATCAATAGGGAAGTGGAACCATGTCGGCAGGGATCCTATTTTGGGCACTTTTCTGCTATAACTCAGCCAATTCTGAAGCAATTGACACATTTTTTGGAACGAGATGAGATAAGTATAGTATCTAGCTGTATACAAAATTTCAAGCCAATTGGTTTGGAATTGAATGAGTTATAGCGAAGAGTGCCCAAAACACCGGCCGCTGCCCAAGTGTTTCGCTACCCTACCTACTTTTCTCGTATTCCTTCATTTGATTTTTCATTGTGGAAATAACATCTTGGTAACACATTTTGAGTTTTAATACACAAGTCAGAAGCACTAATCTAAAGCAGAAAAGTTAGAGAAGACAGAAATGACAGACAGGACAAAGTAGACAGAGTAGACAGAGTAGACAGAGTAGACAGAGTAGACAGAGTAGACAGAGTAGACAGAGTAGACAGAGTAGACAGAGTAGACAGAGTAGACAGAGTAGACAGAGTAGACAGAGTAGACAGAGTAGACAGAGTAGACAGAGTAGACAGAGTAGACAGAGTAGACAGAGTAGACAGAGTAGACAGAGTAGACAGAGTAGACAGAGTAGACAGAGTAGACAGAGTAGACAGAGTAGACAGAGTAGACAGAGTAGACAGAGTAGACAGAGTAGACAGAGTAGACAGAGTAGACAGAGTAGACAGAGTAGACAGAGTAGACAGAGTAGACAGAGTAGACAGAGTAGACAGAGTAGACAGAGTAGACAGAGTAGACAGAGTAGACAGAGTAGACAGAGTAGACAGAGTAGACAGAGTAGACAGAGTAGACAGAGTAGACAGAGTAGACAGAGTAGACAGAGTAGACAGAGTAGACAGAGTAGACAGAGTAGACAGAGTAGACAGAGTAGACAGAGTAGACAGAGTAGACAGAGTAGACAGAGTAGACAGAGTAGACAGAGTAGACAGAGTAGACAGAGTAGACAGAGTAGACAGAGTAGACAGAGTAGACAGAGTAGACAGAGTAGACAGAGTAGACAGAGTAGACAGAGTAGACAGAGTAGACAGAGTAGACAGAGTAGACAGAGTAGACAGAGTAGACAGAGTAGACAGAGTAGACAGAGTAGACAGAGTAGACAGAGTAGACAGAGTAGACAGAGTAGACAGAGTAGACAGAGTAGACAGAGTAGACAGAGTAGACAGAGTAGACAGAGTAGACAGAGTAGACAGAGTAGACAGAGTAGACAGAGTAGACAGAGTAGACAGAGTAGACAGAGTAGACAGAGTAGACAGAGTAGACAGAGTAGACAGAGTAGACAGAGTAGACAGAGTAGACAGAGTAGACAGAGTAGACAGAGTAGACAGAGTAGACAGAGTAGACAGAGTAGACAGAGTAGACAGAGTAGACAGAGTAGACAGAGTAGACAGAGTAGACAGAGTAGACAGAGTAGACAGAGTAGACAGAGTAGACAGAGTAGACAGAGTAGACAGAGTAGACAGAGTAGACAGAGTAGACAGAGTAGACAGAGTAGACAGAGTAGACAGAGTAGACAGAGTAGACAGAGTAGACAGAGTAGACAGAGTAGACAGAGTAGACAGAGTAGACAGAGTAGACAGAGTAGACAGAGTAGACAGAGTAGACAGAGTAGACAGAGTAGACAGAGTAGACAGAGTAGACAGAGTAGACAGAGTAGACAGAGTAGACAGAGTAGACAGAGTAGACAGAGTAGACAGAGTAGACAGAGTAGACAGAGTAGACAGAGTAGACAGAGTAGACAGAGTAGACAGAGTAGACAGAGTAGACAGAGTAGACAGAGTAGACAGAGTAGACAGAGTAGACAGAGTAGACAGAGTAGACAGAGTAGACAGAGTAGACAGAGTAGACAGAGTAGACAGAGTAGACAGAGTAGACAGAGTAGACAGAGTAGACAGAGTAGACAGAGTAGACAGAGTAGACAGAGTAGACAGAGTAGACAGAGTAGACAGAGTAGACAGAGTAGACAGAGTAGACAGAGTAGACAGAGTAGACAGAGTAGACAGAGTAGACAGAGTAGACAGAGTAGACAGAGTAGACAGAGTAGACAGAGTAGACAGAGTAGACAGAGTAGACAGAGTAGACAGAGTAGACAGAGTAGACAGAGTAGACAGAGTAGACAGAGTAGACAGAGTAGACAGAGTAGACAGAGTAGACAGAGTAGACAGAGTAGACAGAGTAGACAGAGTAGACAGAGTAGACAGAGTAGACAGAGTAGACAGAGTAGACAGAGTAGACAACAGAGTAGACAGAGTAGACAGAGTAGACAGAGTAGACAGAGTAGACAACAGAGTAGACAGAGTAGACAGAGTAGACAGAGTAGACAGAGTAGACAGAGTAGACAACAGAGTAGACAGAGTAGACAGAGTAGACAGAGTAGACAGAGTAGACAGAGTAGACAACAGAGTAGACAGAGTAGACAGAGTAGACAGAGTAGACAGAGTAGACAGAGTAGACAACAGAGTAGACAACAGAGAAGACAACAGAGTAGACAACAGAGTAGACAACAGAGTAGACAACAGAGTAGACAACAGAGTAGACAACAGAGTAGACAACAGAGTAGACAACAGAGTAGACAACAGAGTAGACAACAGAGTAGACAACAGAGTAGACAACAGAGTAGACAACAGAGTAGACAACAGAGTAGACAACAGAGTAGACAACAGAGTAGACAACAGAGTAGACAACAGAGTAGACAACAGAGTAGACAACAGAGTAGACAACAGAGTAGACAACAGAGTAGACAACAGAGTAGACAACAGAGTAGACAACAGAGTAGACAACAGAGTAGACAACAGAGTAGACAACAGAGTAGACAACAGAGTAGACAACAGAGTAGACAACAGAGTAGACAACAGAGTAGACAACAGAGTAGACAACAGAGTAGACAACAGAGTAGACAACAGAGTAGACAACAGAGTAGACAACAGAGTAGACAACAGAGTAGACAACAGAGTAGACAACAGAGTAGACAACAGAGTAGACAACAGAGTAGACAACAGAGTAGACAACAGAGTAGACAACAGAGTAGACAACAGAGTAGACAACAGAGTAGACAACAGAGTAGACAACAGAGTAGACAACAGAGTAGACAACAGAGTAGACAACAGAGTAGACAACAGAGTAGACAACAGAGTAGACAACAGAGTAGACAACAGAGTAGACAACAGAGTAGACAACAGAGTAGACAACAGAGTAGACAACAGAGTAGACAACAGAGTAGACAACAGAGTAGACAACAGAGTAGACAACAGAGTAGACAACAGAGTAGACAACAGAGTAGACAACAGAGTAGACAACAGAGTAGACAACAGAGTAGACAACAGAGTAGACAACAGAGTAGACAACAGAGTAGACAACAGAGTAGACAACAGAGTAGACAACAGAGTAGACAACAGAGTAGACAACAGAGTAGACAACAGAGTAGACAACAGAGTAGACAACAGAGTAGACAACAGAGTAGACAACAGAGTAGACAACAGAGTAGACAACAGAGTAGACAACAGAGTAGACAACAGAGTAGACAACAGAGTAGACAACAGAGTAGACAACAGAGTAGACAACAGAGTAGACAACAGAGTAGACAACAGAGTAGACAACAGAGTAGACAACAGAGTAGACAGAGTAGACAGAGTAGACAGAGTAGACAACAGAGTAGACAGAGTAGACAGAGTAGACAGAGTAGACAACAGAGTAGACAGAGTAGACAGAGTAGACAGAGTAGACAGAGTAGACAGAGTAGACAGAGTAGACAGAGTAGACAGAGTAGACAGAGTAGACAGAGTAGACAGAGTAGACAACAGAGTAGACAGAGTAGACAGAGTAGACAGAGTAGACAGAGTAGACAGAGTAGACAGAGTAGACAGAGTAGACAGAGTAGACAGAGTAGACAACAGAGTAGACAGAGTAGACAGAGTAGACAGAGTAGACAGAGTAGACAGAGTAGACAGAGTAGACAGAGTAGACAGAGTAGACAGAGTAGACAGAGTAGACAGAGTAGACAGAGTAGACAGAGTAGACAGAGTAGACAGAGTAGACAGAGTAGACAGAGTAGACAGAGTAGACAGAGTAGACAGAGTAGACAGAGTAGACAGAGTAGACAGAGTAGACAGAGTAGACAGAGTAGACAGAGTAGACAGAGTAGACAGAGTAGACAGAGTAGACAGAGTAGACAGAGTAGACAGAGTAGACAGAGTAGACAGAGTAGACAGAGTAGACAGAGTAGACAGAGTAGACAGAGTAGACAGAGTAGACAGAGTAGACAGAGTAGACAGAGTAGACAGAGTAGACAGAGTAGACAGAGTAGACAGAGTAGACAGAGTAGACAGAGTAGACAGAGTAGACAGAGTAGACAGAGTAGACAGAGTAGACAGAGTAGACAGAGTAGACAGAGTAGACAGAGTAGACAGAGTAGACAGAGTAGACAGAGTAGACAGAGTAGACAGAGTAGACAGAGTAGACAGAGTAGACAGAGTAGACAGAGTAGACAGAGTAGACAGAGTAGACAGAGTAGACAGAGTAGACAGAGTAGACAGAGTAGACAGAGTAGACAGAGTAGACAGAGTAGACAGAGTAGACAGAGTAGACAGAGTAGACAGAGTAGACAGAGTAGACAGAGTAGACAGAGTAGACAGAGTAGACAGAGTAGACAGAGTAGACAGAGTAGACAGAGTAGACAGAGTAGACAGAGTAGACAGAGTAGACAGAGTAGACAGAGTAGACAGAGTAGACAGAGTAGACAGAGTAGACAGAGTAGACAGAGTAGACAGAGTAGACAGAGTAGACAGAGTAGACAGAGTAGACAGAGTAGACAGAGTAGACAGAGTAGACAGAGTAGACAGAGTAGACAGAGTAGACAGAGTAGACAGAGTAGACAGAGTAGACAGAGTAGACAGAGTAGACAGAGTAGACAGAGTAGACAGAGTAGACAGAGTAGACAGAGTAGACAGAGTAGACAGAGTAGACAGAGTAGACAGAGTAGACAGAGTAGACAGAGTAGACAGAGTAGACAGAGTAGACAGAGTAGACAGAGTAGACAGAGTAGACAGAGTAGACAGAGTAGACAGAGTAGACAGAGTAGACAGAGTAGACAGAGTAGACAGAGTAGACAGAGTAGACAGAGTAGACAGAGTAGACAGAGTAGACAGAGTAGACAGAGTAGACAGAGTAGACAGAGTAGACAGAGTAGACAGAGTAGACAGAGTAGACAGAGTAGACAGAGTAGACAGAGTAGACAGAGTAGACAGAGTAGACAGAGTAGACAGAGTAGACAGAGTAGACAGAGTAGACAGAGTAGACAGAGTAGACAGAGTAGACAGAGTAGACAGAGTAGACAGAGTAGACAGAGTAGACAGAGTAGACAGAGTAGACAGAGTAGACAGAGTAGACAGAGTAGACAGAGTAGACAGAGTAGACAGAGTAGACAGAGTAGACAGAGTAGACAGAGTAGACAGAGTAGACAGAGTAGACAGAGTAGACAGAGTAGACAGAGTAGACAGAGTAGACAGAGTAGACAGAGTAGACAGAGTAGACAGAGTAGACAGAGTAGACAGAGTAGACAGAGTAGACAGAGTAGACAGAGTAGACAGAGTAGACAGAGTAGACAGAGTAGACAGAGTAGACAGAGTAGACAGAGTAGACAGAGTAGACAGAGTAGACAGAGTAGACAGAGTAGACAGAGTAGACAACAGAGTAGACAGAGTAGACAGAGTAGACAGAGTAGACAGAGTAGACAGAGTAGACAGAGTAGACAGAGTAGACAGAGTAGACAGAGTAGACAACAGAGTAGACAGAGTAGACAGAGTAGACAGAGTAGACAGAGTAGACAGAGTAGACAGAGTAGACAGAGTAGACAGAGTAGACAGAGTAGACAGAGTAGACAGAGTAGACAGAGTAGACAGAGTAGACAGAGTAGACAGAGTAGACAGAGTAGACAACAGAGTAGACAGAGTAGACAGAGTAGACAGAGTAGACAGAGTAGACAGAGTAGACAACAGAGTAGACAGAGTAGACAGAGTAGACAGAGTAGACAGAGTAGACAGAGTAGACAACAGAGTAGACAGAGTAGACAGAGTAGACAGAGTAGACAGAGTAGACAGAGTAGACAGAGTAGACAGAGTAGACAGAGTAGACAGAGTAGACAGAGTAGACAGAGTAGACAGAGTAGACAGAGTAGACAGCAAGGATGGCAGAAAATCACTTCAAGCGATAAATGATACAGGATACGAATAATCCAAGATAGCCTTGTTCTTGCAGTAGCATGATGCCGACGCCTCACACCGTGCTCGTATCACAGAACAATTAAAGCATCTGATGCACGCTTTATCGCGTGATGACCCGTTATCGGATCATGTTACAAGTCATGATAAATTTTATTCATCACTTTGTTTGCCACTTATGCACCCGTAAGCCCCATTCATGATTCGAAATAATACATTCATAAGCATATCTGGAAGTTAAATCACCAAGAATGCTCAAAAAGTGAATGAAATCACTAATTTATCATTTCGACTTCATGATAACGATCGTATCGCGCCCGCACATGCAGAGCGAATCATTCTTCTCGAACCGAAGTTTTTATGATGCTTGACGACAAAATGTTATCGTTGTTGCTATGATCGCGCGATGCCGTTCGACCGCGACACATTCGAAATCTGATCATGATCACTAGATTTCCATCCTTGGTAGACAGAGTAGACAGAGTAGACAGAGTAGACAGAGTAGACAGAGTAGACAGAGTAGACAGAGTAGACAGAGTAGACAGAGTAGACAGAGTAGACAGAGTAGACAGAGTAGACAGAGTAGACAGAGTAGACAGAGTAGACAGAGTAGACAGAGTAGACAGAGTAGACAGAGTAGACAGAGTAGACAGAGTAGACAGAGTAGACAGAGTAGACAGAGTAGACAGAGTAGACAGAGTAGACAGAGTAGACAGAGTAGACAGAGTAGACAGAGTAGACAGAGTAGACAGAGTAGACAGAGTAGACAACAGAGTAGACAACAGAGTAGACAGAGTAGACAGAGTAGACAGAGTAGACAGAGTAGACAGAGTAGACAGAGTAGACAGAGTAGACAGAGTAGACAGAGTAGACAGAGTAGACAGAGTAGACAGAGTAGACAGAGTAGACAGAGTAGACAGAGTAGACAGAGTAGACAGAGTAGACAGAGTAGACAGAGTAGACAGAGTAGACAGAGTAGACAGAGTAGACAGAGTAGACAGAGTAGACAGAGTAGACAGAGTAGACAGAGTAGACAGAGTAGACAGAGTAGACAGAGTAGACAGAGTAGACAGAGTAGACAGAGTAGACAGAGTAGACAGAGTAGACAGAGTAGACAGAGTAGACAGAGTAGACAGAGTAGACAGAGTAGACAGAGTAGACAGAGTAGACAGAGTAGACAGAGTAGACAGAGTAGACAGAGTAGACAGAGTAGACAGAGTAGACAGAGTAGACAGAGTAGACAGAGTAGACAGAGTAGACAGAGTAGACAGAGTAGACAGAGTAGACAGAGTAGACAGAGTAGACAGAGTAGACAGAGTAGACAGAGTAGACAGAGTAGACAGAGTAGACAGAGTAGACAGAGTAGACAGAGTAGACAGAGTAGACAGAGTAGACAGAGTAGACAGAGTAGACAGAGTAGACAGAGTAGACAGAGTAGACAGAGTAGACAGAGTAGACAGAGTAGACAGAGTAGACAGAGTAGACAGAGTAGACAGAGTAGACAGAGTAGACAGAGTAGACAGAGTAGACAGAGTAGACAGAGTAGACAGAGTAGACAGAGTAGACAGAGTAGACAGAGTAGACAGAGTAGACAGAGTAGACAGAGTAGACAGAGTAGACAGAGTAGACAGAGTAGACAGAGTAGACAGAGTAGACAGAGTAGACAGAGTAGACAGAGTAGACAGAGTAGACAGAGTAGACAGAGTAGACAGAGTAAAGCAAACCCAAGTCCTGTCACTTTTTGTGTGCATATTCACTTGTCTTTTGCCGTCAGTTAAAATCTACCTCCATCAACCCATTATTGTATATTTATGTAACATCTCAAGCTGGGACTGTTTTGTCCCAAGTCGGAGGCGGGTACTGAATTCGTCGTAAAGCAGTTTGCTCCTTAGCGAGCATATTTGGTCCTTCCAGTGAAAAACAGCAACTTCACAATTCATAAATATTCCGGCGATGTTTGATCTTCGAGGAAACTTACCTTTCTCAATTCTGGCAGCAGCCGAGACGGGGAAAACCTTTTGTGCCGACCTTTGATATTTTGTGCAAATGTCTTCAGGGTAGCTCTCTACGGCGGCGATGGTGGTCTCTTCTAGAGGCGTCTATGTTATTTAGGGTGCTTTGGTACAAAATACACCGATGGAGCTATCGGGAGATTTATTTCTACCAAGCCATATTTAAAAACATTATATAGCCGAAACATTAAATGGAGTTTGCAAAACATTGTAGTTGTTTTTGGGAAGGTTTGAGACAGAAAATCGATAAAAATGAGAAAAAGCTGAAACATACAATTTGGTCCGTTTAACGTTCTCTTCCCCAATACGATTCGAACCGGACAAATTTCAGATGTTAGGGATACAATGATAAATCGTTTAAAATTCAGTCGGCTGTGGGAAAATCCACCACCCGTCCACCTGCCTGCAACAGTTTCGCAAAAGTTTGTACAAAGTTCCGATCCTCCAGGCTCGGGCCCGGTGGAACAACAAAAAGGCGTTCCCACTTTGAAGCGCAAAACTGTAATAAATCATATCAACAACGAGAGCGAGTACACTAACTGGATTGGCTGCTGCTATTCTCCGTCGCCATTCGTCCATCCTTCCGCCCGTCCCCACCCCTGGTGGGAAGTGAAGCTCGTATAGGATGAGAACTTCAAGCTGATGTACAAACAACACTGCTTCAGGAGGAATGCTTTATTAGACAATGGTTTGCAAATCAACGTGAGAGACGATAGTGGCGGCAGTGACTTGAATTCGTATCAATCTTCGTTCTCTCGCTTGTGCTGCAAGCAGCCTGTCTCCAGTGACATCGTTGCATTCCTCTATACGAAGTATGCTTCTACTCTGGGAAAGGAATTATCAGCACTCACTAGAGAAGCGCATAAATTATTAACCTGATTCAATTATTCTCTCAACTATGTACCGGGAGCCATCGGACGTATCTCTGCTGACGCTGAGGCTATCTGTTTTTAGATAAGCCTTTCAGCTTCTGAAGAAATGCATTGTTAGCCTACGGGTTGCAAATTGTCAATCTGAAAATGGGTAGAGACAATGCAGAATGGTTAACATTCTTCAGGACTCATCTATCTGTCAGCACGTACATTACCTTGATGCACTTACGAGTAAACGACTTGAACGACAGATAAACTTAATTTAATCTTTGAAATATAGACTCGACGAAACCGGTAATATTTGCTAGTTGATTTTCATTTCGTTCCCTTCGCAGTCTCTGCTCTATACTCCAGATCCATATAATGTTGTACGAATCAGTCTTATCAGTTTCGTCAGAAAACCATGTTCGTGTCGAGCTCTCGACGCATACTAATTTGACACCAGCAAAACAAACTGCCTGGTAGCTAGGTATGCGGTACGCGGGAGTAATGCCGTTTTTCTTTTTGATCCAGTTCCAACCTGGGTTGGAACTGAATGAGATCACAGATTGAACCCCAACCCGACTTCGGTTTCGCTTGTACTGAAGTTTGTTTGACGTTTGTTTGTTTACACATTTTCCGCCAATCCAGTTCCAACCCCCAGGTTCAAAAAGAAAAACGGCATAAGTCTCAGCTTCATAAAAATTATTCGCTCTCACTTGTAGTTAGTGGGCACAAACGGGAGTGTGTTGTGGATTGGCAACTAAACCGAAATGAGTTTGTGAAATAGGAGTGTTCACGGTGCGGCTTCGGAGTCAGTTTGGCTTTCTATTCTGCAGAATAAGTAATGATTCTGTGGCTTAGTTGGTTAAAGCGCCGGTCTAGCGAATACTGAGTCGTGGGTCCGAATCCCACCAGATTGTTTTTCACAAATTTCATCTCTCATTTTATCAATTAGCAACATTTCGTGCCTTCAAGTTTTACAAGTTTTTCCAGTATCTGCCATTATCTTTTTACTGAATTGGGTACTGTCTACTCAGACGGCGAGTATGCATTTATCGCTTTCGGAATTGATATAATATTTGTCGAAAAATAAACAAGAAATCCTCGAAGGAGTTCCTGGAAGTGAGATGAACCAGCCAACGACTGAAAATCTCATAAATAAAGTGAATTGAATTGAATTGAGTTCCTGGAAGGAATTCCTGAAGCAATTCCAGGAGAAATTCCACATAGAATGCCAGGAAAAATCTCTGAAAGTATTCTTGGAGGAATCACTGAAGAAATATCTAGAGGAATCCTTGAATGAAAATTTCCTTTAGAAATCCCTGTGTACTTTTCTGGAGACTCCCTGAATAAGCTGCTGAAGAAGTCATTGAAGGAGTTCCAGGAGAAATCTTTAAAACGACTCCGAGAATGGATTTGCAAAGGAAATACCTGAACGAATTCCTGGAGGAATCTCTCTTCTCCAAGGAACTCTATGGAAAATCCCTCAAAGAATTCCAGGAGAATTTTCTGAATAATAACTCTCAAGAATCCATGTAGGAGTTCCTGGAGAATTCCCCGACGAGAATAAAATCTCGAGGGAGTTCTTAGAGAAATCACTCCAGCAATTTCCAGCAAATTCCAAGAGAAATTTCTCAAAGAATTCCAGCAAAATCCGAGAAGCTGATTCCTGGAGGAGTTCAAAAAGAAATTCTTAAAGAAATCCTTGAAGAATCGCTGAAGGTTTTTCTGAAGGAATCCAGTAAGAATCAGTAAGAAAGTCCACAAGGAATTCAGAGAAAAGTCTCACAAATAATCCTGCAGGAATTCCTGAAGAGTTCCCAGAGAAATCTCTGGAAGAGTCCCTGGGGAAATCTCTGAAGGTGTTCCTGGATGAATCTTTTTAGAAGTTCCAGGAGAAATCCCTTAATTAATATCAGAAGAAACACATCAAGGAATTGAAGGAGAAATCCTTGAATAATGTCCCGAAGGAATCGCAGATAGACTTTCTTGAGGAATCTCTGAAGGAGCTTTTGGACAAACCCTTTGAGCCATTCCAGATATCTTCAAGGGATTCCAGAAGAAATCCCTGAAGAAAAGAAATTCTTCAAAGAGTGTCTCTTAAGGAATTCCCAGAGAAATTCCTAAACGAATCCCTGAAGGAAGTGCTGGAGGAATCCCTGAAGGAAGTGCTGGAGGAATCCCTGAAGGACCTCTAAGAGGAATCTCTGAAGAAATTTCTGGAGAAATTTTCGATAATAATCTTAGAGGATGTAGTAGGCTATGATAGATTTAGTTAGTACATTATGACAGAATAAAGGACGAAATAGTCGGATCTGGACGTATTTCATTTAATGCTGGGGGATATACTACCCGTATTCGAAGCCGTTGGATCCAAATTTTGAGTTGCTTGCCACTGCAGAAGATTGTGGAACATTCTCCAACAAGAAAGCGAAATCGAAAATAGAACTGGTCGTTGAAGCAAACGTTGAAGTTTGAGAAGAGACGTTGGAAGAAGCGTAAATACGGCGCATTACCCAACTAACATTTTTGTTGTATAAGAGCTTAAGCGAGCTTTCTTCCAAGAGCGTTTGTTCCATAAGCTGTTATACAGCTACTTGTGTTAGTAGGGTACTCTCGAGCTGGAAAGTCTGCGAAAGGAGTTATGGAACAGAAGGAGCTAGCTGTACTCAAGCTGTAACTGGTCAACGGAGAAACAGAGCGTATTCTACAGAAAGCGGCGCATAACAACATCGGATAGTATGTTACCGTATTGAAGTTTGACGGAAACTGACAAGGGGCTGGTGAATCACATCGAGGACGATATGTAACGTCAAGATGGCCGAGCTGTAGTAGGATATGATAGATTTAGTTAGTACATTATGCCAGAATAAAGGACGTAATAGTCGGATCTGGACGTATTTCATTTATTCCTTACAAGGAATCCATAAATAAATTCACGGAGGAAACCATGAAGAAATTTCGAAATGAATCCCTTATGTAATTCATGAAGAAATTCAAGAAATAACAATCGGGAGGAATCGCTTCTAGAAGAATCCTTGAATTAACGCCAAATGAAACTTAAATCTGAACTTCCAGAGGGATATTTGAAGGAACTCCTGAATGCATTCCTGAATATATTGCTAGAGAAATCACTGAAGAACTTCCTGAATCACTTGAGTAAATCTCCTGAAGGAACTTCTGGGGAAATCTCTAAGGAAATTCTTGAAAGATAGGTAGACTTCCATCTGGAGAGCCACCACTATACGGACGGGCGTTGCAGCCAGCCGATTTGCTGATGCTTTTATTATTGAATGCCCTCTACTTTTTGTTTCGCTTGGGCCTCGCAATTCTGGATTTTTTTTTTATTCTTCACTTAACCTAATTTATAGCTCTTTTTGTCCACTAGGGTACTGTGTGAGCGATTCCAATTGGAAGCTGTACTTACACTTTGTACAACGCCTAAATGTATTTTATTCTAATTCTACTATATTGAACTGGTTACCGTTGCGCTGCTTTTATTTTCAACCCCATCATGGTAGAATGATGAGCACGATGATGTTGATGTGTTTCTGTTGGTTGTTCCTTTTTCCAGTCCGATTGGGGGTCCATTATGAGTTGCCGTTCACCGATGTCCAAGTATCCGGGTCCATTTGAGCCATGGAGGAAAGGAGGAAAGAGCAACTGACAAAAGTGCCTGGGCTGGGGTCGAACTCATGGCCATCTGCTTATGAAGCAAACGTGTGACCAACTGCGCCACGGGCCCCGGCTAATTCACGACTGGCACTGCCTTTGTTTCGGTGCAGTTTCTTCCTGAAATTGAGTTTAGAGACACTTCTAATCATGCCCGGCATATAACTTAATCTTTTATATGGGTTCAATTTTTCCCTCGTGGTTTTGACGCAATCATTTCAGATTGTTGGTCTTGGGCAGCTGAATGAAATAAGCGAAACCATTTACGCAGTTCGGAACAACGGTTTTAAATATTAGACGATCACTTCTTATGTTTTTGTTGCTGAATGTCGTCTTGTTTTTGTTTTAGTTTCCAGATCAGAACAAAAAAAACTCATCTGTTGAACAAAATTCCATTTTCTGGCACCAGAAATCATATCGTTTATCTGGTTTTTTGAGTTTCACTCTCAATTTCTATAAAACAGCCGCCATTTTGAATATTATTGTTGCAATTTTTGGATTCCACACATTTTCCCTCTATTGCATGGTAAAAGAGCCTAAAACTTCATTAAACAACCGCTGTTTTGGATTTGAGACTACCATCTTGGACATCTTACCCATACCAAATATACCCACATTGCATTATTTCAGAGCCTACAACTTCTCCAAACGACCATCATCTTGAATTTTGGATCGCCATCTTGGATTTTAGATCGTTATCTTAGATATTAAGGTTGCCAATGTTGATCTTCAGATATAATCTACATATAAAATATACCCATTAAGAAGCCGCTTCCATTAAATAGCCGCCATCTTGAATTTTATTTCGCCACCTTGGATACCATTTTTTAACTTCTAACATCTTTTCCATACCAAGTATACCCATATTGCACACATTTTTGTGCCTTAATCGCCATCTTGAATATTAGGCCGCTATCTTGTATTTTGGATCGACATTGTCGAATTTCTGGTCTCCAGTATTGATTTCGACACAAAGTGCGACACCAATGCTAATTATGTATTGCTAAAATCGGCAGTTTGATGTGTCGCATGACATGGTTTTATCAGTTTTATACATGACCAGTACCGCCGGAGCTGATCCGGATCACTAAAATCGTCATAACTCCGGAGCGCCTTGACTGATCCGGACCGTTTTCAATAGCAAACAATGGGATGAAATTCCGGTTCGATTCGTGCAAAAATCCGGAAAATCGGCCAATGAGAAGTGCTGAGTGGTCAGAGATTGTGAGTCGCTAGAATCGGAAATCTAATAGAAGAAGTTTTGAAGGAAATGTTAGAATCTTTTCTGAGCTTGACGCAAGCTTGGAGCAATTGAACTTGAAACCCTCAATCCAAGATAGTGTATTTATGTGAGGTCAGAGATAGTAAGTCGCTGGAATTGGAAATCTGATAGAAGAAGGTTTGAAGGAAATGGTAAACATTTTTTTCCTGAGCTTGACGCTAGATTGGAACAATTGAGGGTTTCATCTCAATCCAAGATAGTGTATGTGAGGACAGAGATTGTAAGTCGCTGAGATCGGAAATCTGATAGAAGGTTTGAAGGAAATGTTAGAATCTTTTCTGAGCTTGACGCTAGTTTGGAGCAATTGAGCTTGAAACCCTCAATCCAAGATAGTGTATGTGAGGTCAGAGATTGTGAGTCACTGGAATCGGAAATCTGATAGAAGAAGGTTTGAAGGAAATGGTGAACAATTTTTTTTCCTGAGCTTGAAAGTGTATGTGAAATCAGAGATTGTGAGTCGCTGGAATTGGAAATCTGATAGAAGTTTTTAAGGAAATGTTAGAATATTTTCTGAGCTTGACGCAAGATTGGAACAATTGAGCTTCTAACCCTCAATCCAAGATATTGTATGTACGGTCAGAGATTGTGAGTCGCTGGAATCGGAAATCTGATAGAAGAAGTTTTGAAGGAAATGTTAGAATCTTTCTGAGCTTGATGCTAGATTGGAACAATTGAGCTTGAAACCCTCAATCCAAGATAGCGTTTGTCAGTCAGAGATTATGAGTCGATTATATACATTGTTATCATATTATATTTGTGCGCCTAAATAGCTATTCAATCATTATCTATGGTAAGTATTACGTCCTGTTGCAGCGTTTCATATTTTTTTTTCTTTTCAGGACAATATGACAGAGTTATTTTCAACTACAAACGTACGGGTTGACTACAAAGTATTGTATAAAAAAACAATATATTATTAATGTAATTTATGCTAAAGTTAATTAGTGCTAACAACCATATTGTACATGTTTATTGTAAAAGCATTATGATTTTAATCTGTAAAACAACCTTTTTGAAATGTGTTTTGCGAAACTGCTAAATCAATATTTCAAGATACAAGCGGATAGCTTGATATTGTAGTATGTGAAGAGTAGAGGAGAAGGAGGATGTAGGAATAATATGTGCAATAATTGATATTGATTAAAATAAATCTTCACAAAGTATCCTAATGAAGATCTGAACCCTATCACTTGATTTGTGCGAGTGTAGTATAGACATCTCTTAATTTGGAACGACGCGGAAAGTGGGCTGACTCGAAAGATGAACCGAAAAAGAAGAGCGAAAAACCTACACGAGCGAGTGTTCGCTTGCCGACCTGAATGACGCCAGCTAGCGGTTAGATGGAATGTACCCGATATGCGGAAGCGAGAGAGAAAGTGAAAATCGAAAGAGAAAAAGCATTTGGCTGGGCATGAACGGGAGCGTGTGAAGACAAGATCAGTTTGAAGAATGATGTAATCGGGAATTGTTTGGTGCCTCGATACGGGAAGTTGAAAAAAATGAAAAAAAAAAATAAATAAAAAAATGAGTTCGGATGAAAAACAAATTATTTTATTAATTTATATTGAGCTGACAAAACCCGACAATGGCACAGTCGATAGTGCTTTACATAAGTTTATATAAGTCAAGTGCTATTGAAATGAATAGTTGTCAGATGTCCGAAGAGTGTGTGAGTTAATTTGATATTTGAATTGTGCTCCGATGTTGAATGCGAACTTTCCGGCGCGATCCGGCTATTCATAACGCGAAACAGTGATTAGCAGAAGGAAGTGCAGTGTTAAGTAGGATTGCAGTGATTGTTGAGTGGAAGAGTAGCGGATATTTTGGATTGCGCTTGGTAAGTTGGTAATTACAAAGATGCCAGTGATGAAAAATTATGAGGTGCGATTGTAGGGGACTGAGGAATTTTGTTTGTTAATTCCAAGAGTGCATAAACCGATTGTTAATTATGTAAAAATCAAAAACAGTTTTCATTGTTAATTGGCGATTCAAAGTAGAGGTTATGTCTTAAAAATGTGGAACCCATCTTCAGCATAATGCTCCTATTTGAGTTCTATCGGGGACAGACCTCATGATATTTATTTGTTTTTATTTGTTAGGAGTGAGCGTTCATGATAACCAAAGGAATTAAAACAATTGGTGCTTATATCGTCTGTTGTTGCTTAACAAGTCGTGTACTTTGGCAATTGTGTTCTGTAAACTTCACATTTTTTTGAGAAGTATTTCGTATTTAGGGTATTAGTCCCCTTATTAAGCATGTGGCTCCCATTTTCATCCTACGAAAAACAAGGGATTGAAGCGCTGTTTGTTTTGTTTCTCATTTTTGTATTTTTTTTTGTAAGAATTGAGCACCCATGAAAACATAAAGAACGGAATCAATCGGTGCCATAATCGCTTTTAGAATAAGATGCATATGGGAGCGTGAGATTACTGATGGCACACATACCCTATATGATATTAGTATAACGCAAATGTTTAACCGAAAATATCATGCGGGTGTGAACGAGAAATCCCAGCAGCGAATTATTAATCTATCCAAATATAAATGGTTGAAATACATGTTGAAAGATTATTTTACATTTACATTTACACAGCGCATTAAAAACGCTATGATAAATCATTATTCATTAACTGAAATGAACAATAAAAACACATGATTTAAACAGAGATTCGGCCACGATTGTTAGAAAAATACGTAAATTACGCGTTGTTAAATCCAACTCTTGATCGGAGTTGGTCAGTGTGCCCAAGTTGAGCACTGGACCCGGTTGGGTCAAGAAACTTTAGACGTGAATGAAAAAGTTGGTCGTCGCATCATGGAGTGTAGATCCGGATGGATCCAGAGGAAGGTCAAAAAAGTGAGTGAACTTTTTTTGCGCACAGACATACATACATACATACATACATACATACATCATCTCAATTCGTTGAACTGAGTCGATTGGTAAAATGGGACTCGACCGTCCGCGCCTTCTATCATAATAGTTATTTATGTAACGAGTTGCAAAAAGTTGATTTTTTCAGCACGAGTCGTACATTTATCCAACGAGGCTTGCCGAGTTGGATAAATAAGAAGAGTGCTGAAAAAATCGAGTTTTGCAACGAGTTCCATACAAAATTTTATGCAATGATTTTTTCATAATGCAACCCATTTGAGTTGCATAATGTTCATAATGCAACTCAAATGAGTTGCATCATGAACATTATACAACTATTTTTTATTATGCAACTCATTTTAGTTGCATAATGAGTCAGTTCGGAAAAAATGGCCATTACGATATCAAAATGAGTTATATAAAATGTAAATTATGATACTGAATTGCATAAAGACATTTTTGGAGTAAACATATAGCCTTCCCAGAGTACGAAAAAGGTTAAAGACATGGGACCTCGCATAAGCACTTTTCCTGTTGGAAAATCAAATGATAAAAACTATAGTTTATAAATTCGTAGATTTTTTTTGGTCCATCCTCTTAAGGAATGCACCAGCAGCTAACTGTAGGTTCAACATTTTCTCCGGACATAAACGACATCAATTGCCTCCTTGTGCGGTTTTGCCTTGACTTTAAGGCGTATCCCATTCATTGGACCTTATAGGAAACTTCATTTGAATAGCAGTGTGCTTCGTACAAGCATTTTGTGGTAAGAAAAGTGGTTCAACTCCCACATAGTCGTTCGTATGCATGCATAGTGAAGGACCGTAGGTACCTATGAATGGAGAGTGTTGAACCACTCCTTCGGTAGTTTCGCCCTTCACCCATCCATTTGCGACGACCATGTTATGAATTATCTAATTGCAATTAAGGTTTTCTGGTACCGTTCACAGCACAGCAGCAGCTGTTGCTCTACGATAGAATGGAGTCTGGAAGGACGATGGCGACGGCGACGACGCCACCGAGAGTAAGTGCTGTAAAGCACTACGGATTCCAAGAGTCATTCCCAGAGGCAGATGAGAGATTGTTATGGCGTGTTTGGGTTGCTTCGGGTGCCGGAGTGGTTCCAGATTTAAATTCTAATTACTTGGGAGTATCTACTCTACATCTACATACTAGATGGCTTTAACCACAGGAACCACAAAGGGTGCAATAATTTGCAGTCGAACAAGCTGAGTGACTTGCTTTGCTTCCAGTAAAGGGCATGATGGTATCATGTAAAGTCTGGAATTGATCTGACCGCAGGAAGAGTAAACACATGGTTGTACAGCTCGGAGCGGTGCTTACTCCTACAAATGTCATTATTTTGAAAATAGTTTTATAACGATAAAAAATGATAAAATACGCTCTTGTTTTGTTCCGTAGAACTTCTGCTGTTTGCGGACCGAATTTGGATCCAATTCACCTACAACATGCATTTTTGTCGCCTCTTTAACAAAGGATATCATTCCCATTTGTCAAAGCAACATATGGAAATTGAACTGTTCACAATTTCCATACCTAAGACGCATGTCCACAACACAGATTCTAACGATTGCTCTTAAACCATGCTTGACTGATCAAGTATGTAAATATTCATACACTATACACTCAAAACCGTACCTGGTAAAGCATCAAGCACAAATTACGACCGACATCACATTCCACTTTCGGTAGGTACACACTCGCTCAAAAGTTTGGGATGACCCCCTCAAAATCATGCTGTTTTAAAAGCACGAAGATTAGCCATGTCTGGAGTTTCTTGACTTAACATCTTGCTAATGAGAGTCAGATTTCTGGAATTGGGAACGCAAATTTGCAGAGATATGAGCCTATAAAATACTGTGTTTTTCAGTAGGATGACCCCAAACTTTTGATCTGGAGTGTACAGGCGCCCTTTCCAACGGAAATTGCTCCCACAAAAAAAAAAGCCCCAGCTTCATTACCATTCCGGAGTCAAGTGTCGGTGAAAGCATTTTGGGACGTGGCTGGAATCCGTCCGGCATTTTTTTCTCCATCGTTTTCATATGTCTCGTTTGAAAGTCTCAGGCAGTAATGCTCTGTCTCGTGAGTACGTAAAGGAAGTTGATTTGCAAGTGGACGTCTCGTTGAGGTGACATAAAACAATTTTCCCGAGTGAATGATGCACTGGTGCCAAAAGTGATGACTGACGTGGACAAATTGTTATGGAAATTTGAGGTCCATGTTAAGTGGTTCCGAAAGAATCAGCTCCTCTCAGCAAAGCAGTGATGCGGGGCATTAAAACCATTGCAGAATAATGTACTTGCATTGTGTTGAAAGAAATTACTTCTGATAGTTTCTTGTCAGTATTAATATTTGCAACATTTCAGAAATGTGACACAAATATTGAAATAGCCAGGTCCCCTTTGTAAACTAAAGGGCTGGTATTGCAACACTGTTCAGGGGGCTTCAGGGTCGTTTTGAGTTTTATTTTAGAGGGAATGAAACCTTTCCAGAAGCGTTTCAAAAGGTATAAGGGGTGTTTCAGAAGCATCCAGTGAGTTCCAGGGCTGTATCTGAAATTCCCTTAAAACCCCTGAAACACCCCTTAAATCCCCTGAAACCTCCTGAGTCCCCATGAGACGCTCCTGATCCTACAACATCCCTGGAACTCCCTTAGCCCCCTGAAGAGCCCCTAATACCCTCTGGAGCCAAACTGAAGTCGTTTGAAACACCTAAAAGCGCTCCGTAAACCCCCTGAAACCCCTTGGAACCCACCTGAAATCCCTTGAATCACCCCTGAGGTCTCCTTAAATGCCCCAGAGACCTCCTAGAAACTCACAGAGACTCCTTAAAAGCTTCTAATACTTCCTGCCCTGGTACTCCCTGAAAGCCCCTGAAATGTCCCAAAGACCTTCTGGTAACCCCTGAAAGCGCCTGAAACGTCCCTGAAATTAACTGAAATGCCTCTGGGCCTCCATGCAAGCCCCAAGAGAACACCCCTGGCACTCCCTAAAGTGCTCCTGAAACCTCCTGGTACTCACTGAAACCTCATGGAACCCTCTGAAATGTCCCTGAGTCCTCTAGGTACAACCAGACGTCTCTCGAGATCCCTTGAAACACTTCAAAAATTCTCTGAATCCACCTGGAACCTTAGAAACGCCTATGAAATGCCCCTGAGACCCCCTGACAGGCCGCTAGCATCCCCTGAAAGGCCCCTGAGACTTTCTGGTACTGCCTGAGACCCCCTGAGTTCCTCTGACACGTCTCTGAAACCTCATGAGACCTCCTGGTACCTCCAGAAGGCTTTAGGACATTTGGTCGAATGACATTTGGTCGAATGACGTTTGGTCGAATGACATTTGGTCGAAAGTACGTTTGGTCGAAAGGACATTTGGTCGAATGGACATTTGGTCGAAACCCATTTTGTGGAAGAAGAAGCATACGACATTTAGTCGAATGGTCAATTCGTCGAATGGACATTTGGTCGAAAGGCGCTAACCGATGAAAAGAGATTTAAGTGGAAAAAAATATTCCAGATTTGGGTATCTGAATTTATTTGTTAGTGAACTTATTTGGTTGAAAGTATGTTTGGACGAAAAATATGTTTTCACCGAAAAAAATCAACAAATCTCGAAACATAAAATTCAACGGTGACGAAAAACCCCACAAAGAATAGACGTTAAGTTGTATAGCAATTTAATCATGTTAATAATATCAAACATTAAACAGCAAATATTTCATTCAAGGGTGTTTATTATTAAGGTAACTTGTTTTGCAATGTAGTTTTCGTTGGCATTGGTGAAGTAGTTGATTTTCCATGGAAGATTTCTCCTTATCTTTAATATTGGCTCTTCTTCCAAGTTTCATAATTTCACTGCGTTTCTCCTTCTTTTCAACATATGCTGTTCTTTCAAATTTGTTATTTGTGCTGACAGTGGACATTATGGTTGTGATTTTTTTTATTGATGATTTTTTCCTTCTTTTGAACATAGGCTATTCTTTCAAGTTTCGTATTTGTACTATGTTTAAATGTTATGGCTGCTGTCTTTTTCTCATGTATTTTTCCTTCTTTGAAACATAGGCTATTCTTTCACGTTTATTAACCCTCCTAGGTTGTTCGGTTTTTCGCACCACGATGGCGTAATGCACGTTCAGCGTGCCTGTTTGGATCATATTGACCCCAACATCGTTTTCCTGTACGCTGTACAAACTGCTGAATGTCTCATAAAAAAAATTTCCTTTTGAACACAAGCTGTTCTTCATTAGCTGATGCCTTTTTTTTAGATATTTTTCCTTCTTTCAAACATAGGCTAGTCTTTCAAGTTTACTCATTTCATTGCGTCATGTCAACTGCTGATTTTTTTTCATCAGTGGTTACACCTTCTGGGTTTTTTTTTTCAAGTTTCCTAATTTTATAATTTTTCATCTGATATTTTTCCTTCTTTTAAACATAGGCTGTTCTTTCATGTAATGTTGCACTTGAACTGAACACGAGTCGAAAATATTTAATATAAATGCTTTCAATGTTTTGATTGAAACGCAGTAGAAATTTAACTTGCGTGTCAGAGCTCAAGACCGCCCGTTCAGATACCGATTCAGCTCCGAACTCATATGTGCTTAATCTATCGATATGTTATGCGAATAAACTGGTCCGGTCACCCGGAGTTTCAGAAAATCCGTCAATACATTGTGGGGTTGAGAGGGGATGAGGTGTAAGAAAATGTTATTGATAGCCATGACTTTTTGAGATTTTTTTTTTCTGGAATAGCCCACCAATGGACTGATGACAAGACTGATTGGTTTATTGCTTTATGATCTTTGATGGTTATTGTAGCTGACATGCGGAACATATTCCTGAAAATCCGGATTTTCCGAAAACCACGGTAATCAGACCGGTTCACTCGGATAAGCTCCCAATAAAACATAAGTTTCTGAATCGAATCCCAAGATTATTCAAATCTTTGAAAAATGGCAGATATATAACCATTTCAGTTTTGAGGATACCAGGGTATCATGCGTTGCAACTTCCAACTGAAGAATTTTCAAATATGTCTGATCGCAGCGTGCCGAGTTTAAACTTGAACGCGTCACTTTTTTCATGTTATCCTCTTATGGTAGTATCATGCACTGCAAGCAAGTATCATCATTCGGGTATCGCTAGGTGTATTTTCGGACATTCTCACGTGCGAAGTAAATAGGTACTGCTGATTTGCATTGCTCTAGCAGCGAATGCCACAAGCCGCAGAGCAATATTGTTGGTAACGAGATGATATTTTTCCAATGACAGGTTCAACAAAAGTTTTTTTTTTTCGTTGATCTGCGAATTGTAGCCCCATTAACGTCGGCATTCTGCAGTTCACGAGCCAGGTGCGCAAGACGTGTGGGTTGAATTAAAGTTCTCACGTTCCAAGATTTGATTTTCCAATCGTTATCCGTAAATCGTTGCCTGGTCTGTTGCCGTTAAATCAATCCGTTTTCTCTAGTTTTGCATTTTTTCTGGTAGGTGACGGTTTAAAACAGGCTTCCATACCGGGGCTGCTCTGCCTACATGGCGCTCAAGGGGCTACCACCTTGGGTACGCACCTCCCTATTGAGTATTCGGAACGTACCTAATCAAGCTGAAGTCGGAAATACAACAGTGCGCGGACTGCCCTACCTGCTAAGCACATAACTCTTATCTAGCGGTTTTAGTCATCGGCTGGTCTAGTGTCTTTTCATCGATTCTATAACATTTACCCGAAAACCATTTACCCGAAAGACATTTACCCGAAAACCATTTACCCGAATGTAACATATACCCGAATGCCAAATACCCGAATGCGACATTTACCCGAACGCGACATTTACCCGAATGCGACACTTACCCGAATGCGATACTTACCCGAATGCGACATTTATCCGAATAGTTTATTACTATGCACAAATTATGATTTTGTGAATAAAGTTCACTTATTTTCTACTATTTAAAATGTGCATGTATTATTTTGTATTGTGGATCAGAAAAGCATTTTGATATTCCTCAAGAACCCATTTTATCAAATTTTCCCTGAAATGATCCACGATAGGAATTCACTGGGCATATGCTTGAATAAAACTCATAACTACAGCTTACATTTGTTATGTTAACGCTGTTAGCGTTCACTCTAGATATTTAGAGTAAGGTGGGGCAAAAGTTCGACCCTAGTTGAAAATTCAACATTTTTCAAAAACCCGAAGCAGATAAAAATAAATGAATACCGTGTGGTGATTCTACCATCCATGAGTTAAAATTTTGCTGAATAAAGTTACGCCAAATGTCTTATCAATTTTGAGTTACAACACTTTTTGTATGTGTGTCTCTTATTCGAACTTTTGCCCCACCACTGGGGTAAAAGTTCGAATCTAGTGTTTGTGAAAATTCGCTAACCGTAGCACACTATTTTGACACTTTGGTAATAGGAATATCCGAAACCACTTAATATTTGATGTTGGAACTGGAATACACTTTAAAGTTCGATTTGAATTTTACCCAAATCAGGGTTAAATTTAATACACCAAAAATTAATAGTTTTCCGCCAAATCCAGATAAAACAACATTTTTTTTCAACTTTGATCGAATTTTCTCACTAATTCCAGCATTCTTAGAGATAATATTTACATTTTGCACAATTTTAGGTTTTTACCTAAAGTTGCCACATGACTCGAACTTTTGCCCCACAATTCGAACTTTTGCCCCACTATGTGTAAAATATGATTTCCAAATCTTTTTTGCAAAAAGTTATACATGCTAAAGCATCTTCAAAATATACCTAGCTACGCCCCAAAACAAAATATCGAATTTGATTTCATTACAATTCCATTTCATGTGTTGGAAGGACCATGGCATGTAACAATTTTTTGATCAAAAACAAACATTTTGTCATAACTGTTCGAAATATTGATCAATTTTCATAATTTTTGGAGTGAAAGACTCTTTTTCAAAAAGGCTTCGAACAACCTTGACACCCGAAAGAAATAATTTGAATTGTGCTCAAAAACTTCAAAAGAAACTTTTGCCCCACTCGAACTTTTGCCCCACTTTACTTTACCCTTCTTTGATTCATATGCTGTTCTTTTGATAAGCAAAGAACAGTTTATGATTAAAAGAAGGGGAAATCTCTGTTTGTAGGCCAAGGTGTCATTAGTTCGAAACGATTAGAAACAGTCCTCGGAAAATCAACATATCATTAGAAAATAATATTTGGCAGAAAAGTTTGCAGATTACTTTCTAGGTTTAATCACCGCATGACTTTATCATAATTGAATTTTATTGGCTTTTCTCGGTGAACTTAATACTACTCAAAGAAGGAGGGAGTAACGAAAGTAATGAAAGAAACGGTGGATAGAATCGCAAGTGTGCGACGAGAGAAATTGAATAGAAGTTGAAAATTAACAGAGGGCCATAATTGAACAACACAATCACAACGACGACCCCTTTGCCTAACGTTCTCGTGTTGAACGGCTAGGTACTAGTAGTTTGATGATGACTACTAGCCCTAGACAGGCTGTCTAGGGCTAGTAGTCATCATCAAACTACTAGTACCTAGCCGTTCAACACGAGAACGTTAGGCAAAGGGGTCGTCGTTGTGATTGTGTTGTTCAATTATGGCCCTCTGTTAATTTTCAACTTCTATTCAATTTCTCTCGTCGCACACTTGCGATTCTATCCACCGTTTCTTTCATTACTTTCGTTACTCCCTCCTTCTTTGAGTAGTATTAAGTTCACCGAGAAAAGCCAATAAAATTCAATTATGATGAAGTTTGCAGATTGTTCACCAAACAGAATATCCCATTATTAAAAGAAGGAAAAAGTCTTAGATGTAGGCTTGGAATCCATCACTCAATCATGTAAGAGTGTAATTTAAAAAAACATCATATAATCGAAACAAGAACAAAACTTATATGCATCCCAACTAACAATAATGGTAGCTGAATAACAGCTTATTCAAGCAAAATTTCAAAAATTAAGCTTATGATTGACTTATTCTTCTATTGTACAGCAACAATGTTTGTTGTGCAGCTAGTAGTTCGAACGCCTACAAAATATGCAGCAGTGCAACTCGAAAGAACAGCCTTTGAAGAGAATAAGGGAAAATCTCCGAAGGATAGGTAATAGTTTGGCCACCAAACAACACAGTGATACTATGTCTGTTAAAGAAACTCTACCCCCTTACCCCGAATGCCATCATAACCTCGAATAGGACATTATTCCAAAAGCCATTCCCCCGAATGGGTCATCACCCCGATAGATATGTATAATAGTTCCCTAAAGGATATAGATAGAAAGATGGATTCGCGAGTCTCCTATGGAGTTAGTAGTTCGTCCGCAACAAACTAAATAACATTTCAACTCCACTCGCAAAAGTAGCCTCTTATGGAAAGAATGAATACATTATATGGAGAAATTACCAGTTTAGCCAGTACCAGCCGGACAACTCATCAACAGTTTACGGGTGGACAATGTAAATTCGAAAGAACAGCCTATTTTAAAAAGAAGGAAAATCTTAGAAGAAGTGGATAATACTTGCGGTATGGCTGCCAATTTGTGATCGTGTATATAAGTAGCTAATTTTGCATTTTTTTGGGCGACCTCCTGATTGATTCGGATTGGCGTTCGGGCTAATTGGATGGAGCCGTAAAAGAACAGAATATCAAAAAAAATCCTTTGATTAAAATAGCATTGTGACAGCCAGTTAGTCCTATACCAGAGTGCATGATGATCACTCAGTCTGGCCATAACACATTTTTTTTATTTTTCGGGTAAGTGTCGCATTCGGGTAAATGTCGTATTCGGGTAAATGTCGCATTCGGGTAAATGTCGCATTCGGGTATTTGTCGCATTCGGGTATTTGTCGCATTCGGGTAAATGACGTTCGGGTAAACGTCATTCGGGTAAATGTCTTTCGGGTAAATGGTTTTCGGGTAAATGTTATAGAACCCTTTTCATCAGTTAGTGCCTTTCGGCCAGATGTCCATTCGACGAATTGTCCGTTCGACTAAATGTCATATGTTTCCTACTCCATAATATGGGTTTCGACCAAATGTCCATTCGACCAAACGTCCGTTCGACCAAATGTACTTTCGACCAAATGTCATTCGACCAAACGTCATTCGACCAAATGTCATTCGACGAAATGTCATAGATTCCCTCCAGAAGCCCACCGAATTGTCGCCGAAACCATCTGCAACCCTCCTGGGACCGCCTGATACTCCTTGAGACCCCTTCAAAGCGTCCTGAAATTTATTTATTTAATTATTTATTTATGGAGATCTCCTGATAGCTCCATGAAACATCCAGTAACCTCCCATTGCTCTTTTCTGGGCTTTGGGACATTTGGTCGATAGGAGATTTGTTAGGTTTTTCGCATCATGGAGGCGTCGTGCACATTCTACCAGGGTGAATCGTGTTTAATTATATTATATTATTCTTTGTTTTCAAACACTTTACCCTGGAGTCTTTTTCATAGTCAAGGGGAATAGTTGTGCTAAGAAATGCATGGTACCACCCCCCTTTGCACCCTCTTCCTTTTTCTCGTAGCCGAAAATACGTGGCTTTCTTGTATATTTTATAAATTCTACATGTTTTCGCTCAAATTTCATCGTTTTGCTGATCCTTGACAGATAATGTAGCACTACGCTCCATAGTCTGTTGAAGTTTTCCTCCCAGAGCTATTCTAAGGCCTCCATAGTACCCCGAAATTTGTGTCATAAATCCAACATTCTAAACCATATTTTATACACGATGAATGATCACAGAACATAGTCTACGTTGCTCAAAAAGCCTCAACGCACCCCTCGAAAATTCATGGTACATGAATTGGGTAATCTAGATCATCCAAAGTACTCTGGAATTCATTTTCTTAAGATGTACTGGATCTACCATCATTTGTGTTCACGTTGTTCAAGACATTCAGTCACGTTGATGTCCATTAGACCTCGAAATGCTACGACTAACTTGATATTGTGGTAGTTGGACATTCCATGAAATACAAATGGCCTCCAGTACACTTTGAAGTTTGGGTTACGATATCTACATGCTGTATCATGATTTAATTGTAAAAAAAATATTCGTGGAATGTAGTCTATACTGCTGATGGAGCATCAGTGCAAAACTATAATGCTTTTGGTACAATCATGGGTTATTCCAGGCTTCCCAAACTATTTTAGAATTAGAGCCTCCAAGGTCTACAGGCTCTACTCTTGTTTCTCTTCACTCGGCATAATTCTTTCACGATCTGTTGCACCTCATAATAATAATGCTAATAAATAAATAAATAAATAAATAAATAATATTACGCGTATCTCTATGTGTTGCTAGTTGGGTGTCTACTGGTATATAAATAGGCTCCAATGTATTTTGAAGTATGGGTCGCACTATCTGTAAGTCCTTAGAAATTTTTATTGAAGCAAATGCTCGCGGAATGTAATCTACACTACTTTTAGAGCCTCTGAGTGCAATTCTGATAACTTAGCAACATTGATTTGGTGATCTAGGTCACCCAAACTATTCTGGAATTAAGACCCTCAAGCTCTACAAGCTCTATTCTTGTATCTCTTTACTTTATCGGTGTAAACCTTTCTTGAATATTACTGTTGTAACATTACGATAATCTTTATGTGTCTTTATTTATGCGTCCACTGTGATACAAACGATCATCATAGTATTTTGAAGAATGGATCGTAAAATCGGTATGTCTTAGCACATTATCACTTCTGCTTCTGCTCGCTGAATATAATTTACGCAATTATAATAACAAGAGTCAGCGATTAAAATTTATAATTATTTTGCTATATTTCCTTGGTGATCTAGGTCATCCAAACTATTTTGGAATTAAGACGTTCAATGTCTGCTACTCTTGGCTTACAAGAATCCCTCTTGGAATTCCTCCAAGCATTTCTCCAAAAATTCTTCCAATAAATGCTCCAGAAAGATTTCCAAGACTTCAGCCCAGAAATTCTCCAAGCATTCCTCAAAGAATACCTCCAAGAGTCCCTCTAGGAAGTTCTCCTGAAATTCCTTGAAGAATTATCCCAGAAACCTGCAGGAAATCCTCCAGAAATTTCTCCAGGAATTCGTCAATGAATTTTCCAAGGAACTCCTACACAAATTACTTTAGGAAATCATCCAGGAACTTTTTCAGGAAATCTTAAAAGAATTCTTCCAGGAGTTTCCCCAGCGAATTTCAAAGAGTTTCTTTTTCAAGAATACTTCCAGAACATTCCTCATGAATACCTCCACGATTCTTCAGAAAACGTTCAAAAAACACTCCTACTCAAAGAAAGCGTCCCAGAGTTCCTTCAGGGATTTCCTCAGAACATTCTCAAGAAAAATCTTAAGCAATAACGCCAACACTTCCTCCTGAAATTTCCCAGGAACTCCTTCAGGAATTACTCCAGAAATTCCATTATAAAATTACTCCGGAAATTCTTTCAGAGAGTCCTCTTACAATATCTTCAGGAATTTCACAAATAATACACCCAGGAATTTCACCAAAAAATCCTAAAGGAATATCTCCTAAAATTCCTTTAAGACATCTGCCTGGAATTCCTCCAATAATTCCTCCACAAATTTCTCCAAATTTCCTTCAGCAATTTCCCCAATAATTTCACCAGGGTTCCCTTTAAGACTTAGGCCAATAATTACTACAAGAATCCCTTCAGGAATTTCGCCAGAAAAACGTCCAGGTTTTTTTTTTCAAGAAATTCCTTCAAGATCTTGTCCAGAAAATCCTCCAGAAATTACTCCAAGATTCTTTAGGGAACCTCCAAGAATTTCTCTAGACCACTCTCGGGATTCCTCCAAGCAATGCTTTAGGGATTTCTGCAAGATCTGCTCCGAGACTTTTTCCATGAATTCCTCCGAGAATTTTTCCTGGAATTACTTCAAGAATTCTGTTAGGAACTCCTTCAAAAATCGCACCAGGAATTTCTTCATCCGAAAATTTTTCTAAAAATTCCTCCAGGATTTTTTCCAAGAATTTCTCCAGATATTCCTCTTAGTCTTTTGCTTAGAATTCCTCCATGAATATTTCCAGGTTATTTTATCAGAAATTCTTTCAAGTATTCCCACTGTAAGACTAATAAGAATTTCTTCAATGCCTGCTCCAATACTTCTGTCAATAACTCCTTCAAGAATCCCTCCAGGACCTTTGGCAAGGATTCCTTTATAAACTCCTCTAGGATTACCTCCAGGAAATTTTAATGAATATCTTCAGGAAATTCTTCCAAGAAATATTCCAGAAATTCCTTAAGAAATACCTACAGGAATCACCCCAGGAATTTCTCCAAGAATTCCTTCGGGGAATCCCCCAAGAACTCCTCCAGGAACTCCTCCAACACATCCACCAAAAATTTCCCCAACAATCCCTTCCAGAATTCTACTCCAAGAATTTCTTCAGGAATACCTACAAGACTTTTTTCAAGAACTCCACCAAGAATCGAGTGGACGAGTGTTTTCAGGAATTTCTCCAAGAAATCCTACAAGAATACTTCCAGGAAATTCTTTAAGAATTTCTTCAGAAATTTCGTGAAGAATTTCTTGAAGAAATTTATGGAGGATATCTTGAAGGAATTCATGTAGTAATTTTCAAAGAATTTCCTAGGGTATTTCTTAGAACAATTCCTGGAGGATTTTTTAGAGTATTTCCTGTAAGAATTCATAAAATAATTTCTGGAGGAATTCCTAAAACAGTTCCTGAAATATTCCCGGGTGGATTTCTTAAAGTATTTCCATGAACAATTCCTGGAGAAATTTCTGTAGGATTTCCAAGAGTAATTCCTGGAGGATTACCTGGAATGAGTTTTGGAAGAATTTCTGTAGAAATTTCTGTCGAAATTTTTGGAGGAATTGCTGTAGTAATACCTACAGCAATTCCTGAAGGAATTCATGCAGTTATTTCCGGAGGAATTCCTGGAACAATTCCTGGAGAAATTCCTGGAGAAATATCTAGAATATTTCATGTAGAAATTCCAGGAGTATTTCCCGGAACAGTTCCTAGTAGAATTCCTGTAATAGTTAGTGGAGGAGTTCGTAGAGGAATTTCTGTATAAATTCCTGAAGTAATCCCTGGGGAAATTTCTTGAGGGTTTCTTTGAGGAATGACTGATGGAATTCTTGGCAGAATTTCCGGAGGATTTTTTGGGGAAATTCATTCTGGAGGAATCTCTAGAGAATTTCTTGGAGTTGTTACGAGACAAAAATATGAAGGAGTTCGATGAAGAACTTCAAGCGGAAGCCTTAGAAGAATCCCTTGATGATTTTTTTGAGAAGTCCCTGAAGGAATTTTAAATGAATTTCTGGTTGTATCCAAGGCGGAGTTTCTGGAGGAAATTCATTTTATTATATGTTTTTTCTTCTTTAAAACATAGGCTATTCTTTCACGTTTATTAATTTTGTTGCGTTTTTCTTTACCAATCGATGAATTTTCACCAGAAATGCCCCCTGATTTTGAACATTAGTTGTTCTCTCGTTCTGAATTTGGATGTTACAGCTGCAGATTTTTTCATCAGAGGTATTTCCTTCTTCTACGGTTTGCTTTCAAGTTTCATAATTTTACTATGTTAATATGTTGAAGCTGCTGACTTTTCATCAGATGTATGTAGCTACATTGCAGGACAGACTTGTACAAAAGTTGACTCAGCTTCTCCAATGGCGAACCGTTCGACTTCCGATTTAGGGAGGACCCAAGTAGCCAAAAGTTCCGCTTTCCAAGACAAAACACACTTTCAAGTTACACGAAGTTCATATAAAGTCCCGAGTGGCTGCTGGCTGCATCATAGGCTTACACGATGAGCCTTGCTGGACCTTCGCACACAAATTCCATCCAGGCTCATTTTTAGCCTTCTAAGCAACTTGAAAGCTGCTTAGGATGCCACTCGGAACTTCACTGCAGTACCATTAAGTTCAAAGGAATGACGTTTTAGCAAGAAATAAAACAACTCTGCATAGGGTCTGTTTATAAACCACGTAGATGGAAATACAGCCTTCTCAGACTCCCCCCTTCTCTCTCGTAGACTCTCGTCGATACAACAATTTCAAATTTTGTGAGGAGCGTGGACTTTGGCCAGACCCCTCCCTCCCCCCAAAAATTCTATGTACTAGACTTATGAACGCTCTCATTCTTACCCATGATTTTTTCCTTCTTTTAAATATAGGTTGTTCTTTCTAGTATCATTGCTAAAATAGTTTTTGGCGCTGAAACTGCTGATATTCAATTCTTAAATTTTTCCTTCTTTAAAACATAGGCTATTCTTTCTAGTTTCATTGTTAAACTAGTTTTTGGCAAAAATTGTTGGAAAAGGTAAAAACAACGGCTAACTTTCAATTCGTCCTGATGACTATTCGGCCTAATGACCCAGCATCGGTCTTGCTCCTGGGCGTAGGGAGTTTCCTGGAAGTTCCCAGAGAGCCCAAAAAGGTGATTCAGGGGATAGATACATGAGAGTTTCAGGGGATTTCAGGGTCCTGATAAGGGCGTTCCGACATATTTCGATGGCATTTCAAAGGGATAACGGGGATTTCAGGGACATTTCAAGGGGCTTAAGGGCTATTCATGTGAGGCTTATGAACCTGTAAAGGGCATTTAAAAAGCTTTCATGGTTATTTCTAGGCATTTCGGATGCATTTCTGAAAATTTCGGGGGTTTCAGGAACGTTTCAAGGGCATGCTGTGCAGTTTGAGGGGTGTTTCAAGGGGGTTTCTGTAGCCTTTTATAATCGTTCTAAGAGGTTTCAGAGTCTTTCTAAATTGATTATGGGGATTTCATGGGCATTCCAATGGAATTTTGGAGGTTTCAGTGGCGTTTTGATGTATTCCAGGAGACTATTAAGAAGATTCAGCGTCGTTTCAGAAGGGTTTTGAAGAATACCCTTAAATCCAAGGGGTTTCGAAGGCATTCCAAATGAGGGGCCCTGAATCAAAGGGTTGTAAGTGACCATTTTGCCGATTTTGAGCTGAGAATATCGAAAAATTCTTCAGATTTCAAGCTTTAAGGAACTTTTTTAAGGTTATTTTTACGATTATTAGAAAAATTACAATAAATCGTAGAAAATTCGGTCGATTTTGAAACTCCATACATTTTGTATGGGATGAAAAATTGTTGAAAAACTTTAAACCTCATTTACTCGAAAGTGGGTTTTTGTCACTTACACTCCTTTGCTTCTAACCCCCTCAAACATATTACGGGAATTTCACCAGCGTTCCAATGGAGGTTCAATTGGCGTTTCAGGGCATTTAAGAGGTGTTTTAAGGGGTTCAAGGGTTCAAGTGAAGGGGTTCAGGATATTAAGGGCGTTCAGGTGTATTTCGAATGGATTACGGGACCTCTATGATTGTTTCGGCAGTATGTAGCTCCCCCTACACCCATTAATCCCGGGGAGCCCTCAAAACACCCCTGAGCACCCCTAGGGCCCTCTGAAACCCCATGGACCTCCTGAAACTCCCTGTGGCCC
Organism: Aedes albopictus; assembly: GCF_035046485.1. Classification (NCBI taxonomy): domain Eukaryota; kingdom Metazoa; phylum Arthropoda; class Insecta; order Diptera; family Culicidae; genus Aedes; species Aedes albopictus. Next base: position 81,781,858 of record NC_085136.1, on the reverse strand, counting down.
CCTGAAGTGCTCCTGAGACTTCTGGAAACCCCTGGAACCCCAGAAGACTGTTTGATATTATTCCTCGAAACTTCCTGGGACCCCTGAAACGTCTCTGAGACTCCCTGAAGCGCCACTGTGACACCCTTGAACCCTCTGGGACCTCTAAAATGCCCCTGAGACTCCCTGAGACCGAATTGATGCACACTCAAGGCCCCCCTGAAACCTCCTGAGCAGGGATGCCATATATACAGATTTATCTGTATTATACAGATTTTTGAACATCTATATGAAACGTTTATATGAAATACAGATTTTACATTTGTATAGGTTACAGATTTTCCACCCAAATTTTGTATGGGATACAGATTTTTGAGCGAGTGATACAAAAAATCATCTGGCATCGCTGCTCCTGAGACCCTCTGAAAGACTCCTGTAGTGAAGATATGGCGTGGCCACGTTGAAAATTTGAAATGTGGATTCATCATATCTTCGCCTTAAACACCCCTGAAACTTTCTGGGCTCCCCAGAGACCACCAGGTACCATGGTACCCCTTGTAACGCCGTTAATAGGTCCCTGAAGCCATCTAGAACTCTCATGGAGCTCTCTGGAAATGCGAAATGCGCCAAATGATAATGATTTTTATTGCGACAGGTTCGCATTATGATTGACAAGTGACGACTTGAAGAACACGAACTACAATGCTGTGTAATTTGACCCCACCGAAAGGAGCAATAACAGCAATAATAGCGGAGTGGAAGTGAAACATCCAAAGTGAACTGAACGTTGATGAGTGATTTGTCTAAGAAATTGCGATTCCATCATCTTCGCAACATCTTGCCATCCTGTAGGTGGGCCCATCTCCTGGAAGATAGTGCTTTTTCCCCCAACATTACCATTATTGGTCTTCTCATCGTCCTGTCGATAGCCATCATCGCCGCCGCCGTCATGCTGACATCCATTGCGTAAAAAACTTCCACTCTAGGACTCTCGTCTCCAACGGAGCAGAGCATGCTGCTGGGCTTACGATGACAGGGCACTTGGCTCCGATGACGACAGCCCGATAGCGACGAAGATGCTTTTATTATTGCGAAACTTCAATTAAACCATCGGAGACTCGCGCTGCGCCGCACGGGGAGGCTCCGGTCAGATACCAAGAAATGATTTCTCCTATCGCCGGCTGGATGGAATGATGTTGCTTCTAAATTATTGGTGGGCTGAAACATCACAAGAAGGATGCGCGGCGAGATGTGATGACCAAGGGGGAACCAATAGATGTCAATCACCATTTGTCAATTCCGTGCTATGGGGAAATTCCTATGGGTTCGTTGCAAGATTGAGAGCTTTTAGTGTTTTTAGTGCTAGGTAAACACTTTTGATGAGTTTGATACATTTTCGGCAGCTTTGATGCAGGGAAGCACTTGGAGCAATGAGATAATGATGTCTTCAAAAAGCTGGATTCATATTTAAATCAGATTTGTAGCTAATTAAGCAACATTTGCTACAGATCCTTTTAATAACATCAATATTTTTCTCTTTATTTTTTCCAGGTATGTATAACGAAGCTGGATGGAGCTCCAGAAATAGTATGGACAATTCAGGCTGGTTACAAATTCAAATAACTCAAACGAGGACATGCTGATACAAAAAAAAGTAAATCAAAACAGGTAATCATTATCATGATGTGCTTCAAAAATCTACACACTGGATACAATTGAATAACAAACATAAAAGCATTGTAGTTGTTCTCAATTATGCAGCTCACCAATTGCTGGTAAATTGACCTCAAAACGCCCGTAACCATCCCCATAAATCTCGAACGCCCTTGGCGATAAATTATCCCAATCGTGATGCGGATGGGCAATAAATTTAATCAAAAACTTTTATTGGGTCAATATTCGTACATTTTCCCACGCGGCAATCCTCTTTCCTGTTAAGTGATTTAAGCGGCCAACCACCTCCGGTACGTACTTACGACTCCTGCGGGAAAGTTTTTCTCATTCTTTTTGATTTCGATGCACAAAGTTCACCAATTTATTTCTGGCTCCAATTGCGGGGAACAAGACGCTTTTTTTACGCTGTCTCTTTTGTCGGTGTCGCAATTTCGGAGAAGCTAAAGCAAGAGACTGGACAAATTGGATCTGTGTAATAGCGCAAAAATATCGTCCATAACTGCACCTTAATCCAGCAGTATTACAACCGAATTATTTCCATCATCTGCTTATATAAGATTTCCCGGATCAGACCCAATTTCATTGATGCTCCCTCCATTCACCTGAACCATTAGGTAAATGACAAATACACCCAGCTTCGCTTAAACGTTGTCACAACCTATCGACCGACCTTTATCCTGGTTCAGGAGAAAAACAACGACCAGCAGCCAACCTTTAATTCCTTTGATCTTCGGCCTCAACTCTGGTGGAAAGTTTCCCTCTGAAAATCATCTGCTTGCCAATCTATACACATTAGAAGCTAATTCATTTTCGATGAGACAGAATCTTTCTCACTATTCTGAATTGAAGACTTTTCATGCTGGGGTGATTAAGGGTTTCATGAGGTTAAAATATTCCAACTTCATTGGGAAAAAAAAGTAATGACGATTTATCTTGTTGCTGGGGCTAAAATAGTATATTTAACCCTCTAATACCCAATTTTTTTTTTTAGTTTTTATTTTTGTGTATTTTAACTTAGATGCTAACCCAAATTTTTGATTTTGATTTAAATATCATTTTTCGTCATCTAAAATCGATTTATACATGTTTTGAAAGATGATTCTTTTTGATTCTCGATTTCGTGAATTTCAGTTTTTGATTTTTCTATTTTTTTTTTGAACTTCACCACAGCTTTATATTTTTCCTGGAAGCCTATTTGGGGTACGGATTTTTTGAGATGAAAACATTTTGAGACTTTATGATTATTGTTGAAATATTTTTAATTTAAATATTTTTCATAGAAAATTTTATTTTCCGTGTAATTTTAAGGAAAACAATTTTAGAGTGAATTCGATTCCCGTAAACTATAAAACTAGGATAGAATGATTTGGGAAAAATGTAAAATATGGTAATATTAGCGATTCAATACAAAATAAACAATGACTTCTAGAAAGTGACTCAAACATCAATTTTTCAATGATTTTTAATAAAGTGGTAAATACGCTTTAAAACACACCAAAAACCATTTTGAGATATACAAAACAGTCCTAAATATCAGCCAAAAATATAAAAATTTTGATTTTCCTCGAAACAAAAATTACAAAAATGCTCAAACTATACCCCGTTCAAAGGCGGGGTTGGGTATTAGAGGGTTAAAGTCACATAAAAATAAGAAGTAACGGAAATTATATTCAAAAAGTTTAATACGAAGCTAAATGCAAAAAGTTCCTCAAACCCAAACCAAACTATCATATACCTTAACTAAAACACTTCTATTTTTTACTATTTTTTCCAAAGTTTTCTAGAGATTTTTTTTTATTTTTATCAAATCTGACTGTACATGTCAATTGTTGGTCCTCCGTGATTGATCTGAGCTGGTACCAATTGCACTGAGATCCATATGAGTAAGGGCTAGGCCACTCCACTTATTTTCAAAGTGAAATTTAAGCAGCTCATACATTTTTGATCAATAACGGCGCCGGCCACGTCCTTATAGTCAGTTGGGAAGGGAAAGGAATGTTAGAGTGTGCTGGTTGTTGTTACTAAAGACCGAGAGCACCTCTGCATCCACACAACCAGCACGGATTGGGGTATTGGTTACGGAAAGGATGGGAGATCTGGAAGTCACCGTTGGATCGGTGATGCGATCCATGGATTGGGGATGTTCGTAAGGTGATAGATTGTGTGGTGATTACTATGAAGGACAAGCGGCACAGTTCGCTTTAGTTGCATAACTTGTAGGCGTTATATATACTGTGCTGTGGAAGTTGGAAGGAAGGGAAACGAATTTTTGCAATTCGTTTCTGGTTCTAGCGATTAACATACATGAGTTGAATATGTAGAGAAGAGAGAGAAAGCGAGAGAAAGTAGATAGAAAGATGCAAAGTAGGATGAGCGGGCCGGGCCAACGATTGAACCTTCTGCATACGAATCAGAAGCGGTAGCCACTAGACCACCAAGCCCGTCCTTTTTCAAAGTTTTCTAGAGATTGTCCAATAACTAAATCTAGGAACCTTTCTGTTAAGCCTTCCCTGGCTTCCTTTCGATATTGCTTCAAGGATTTCATTAGAAAATCTGCCACGGATTGTTTTGTAAATTCTTTAGAACATCTTTCATGGATCGCCCCAGAATTTCCTTTAGAAATTCCTTCGGAGCTTTTGTAAGAGGATCCTCCAGAATTTTCTCTAGATAGTCGTCTTGAAAAGTTTCTTTAGAATTTTTTTAGCAATCCGTACAAGAATTCTTTCAGAAGATCATCCATGGATTCCTACAGGAATGCTTTCAGCGATTCTTCAAGATCAACAAAGGCTCTTCCATGAATTTTTCCATGGGCTTTTGTAGAAAATCTTCCACAGATTTCTTCAGTAACTCTTACAAAGACTTCTTCAGAAGTGATTCCAGGGACTATTTTATAAATTTCACTGAAGATTCCTTCAAACATTCCTTACGACATTCATCCTTTAATTTGTTCAAGGTTCTTAATCTGATTCTTATTTTGTGGATTTTTTTCCAAAATTAATCCATGGATTCTATCAGAAATTACTCCAGGAATTCGGTTTTGAAATCTATTAAGGTTTGTTCCAGAAACTCCTCCGGTGATATTTTTAGGGATTCTTTAGGAATTTTTCCAAGGTTCATTTCAGATATTCCAATGTTGTTTTGAGGTAGGTTTATATGGGTTCCTTCTGAAACTTCTCAGGAATTGCTTTAGAAATTCTTCTAGAGAATTGCTTAATAAAAATTGAAAGTTTTCCGGAAGGATTTTTCAAGAAATTCTTTCAAAGATTTTTCAATAATGAATTCTTATGTGGAGCGGACCTAGTGTGGTGGTTATAACACTAGACAATCACGCCGAGGACCTGGGATCGAATCCCACTCCCGATATACTCACTAACATTCAGTTAGTGCATGAAGAAGGTTAAGAAAATCTTTCATATTCCTTCTAGGAGTTTCGTTGAAAATTCCCACATGAAATGTCCAGGAATTTCTTCATGGATTTATCCAGAAACTTGTTTTTTTTTCACAAGTTGATTCATATCGAGTGAGTAATTAAACTAATCTAAAACGAACTATGAAAATTAGGAGCACCCCCCCCCCCCTTTTTACACAATAAATAGGCCCTGATGAAGATCCCAACCAAAGGATCGAAACGTAGGCAATGATTTAGAATAATCAACGCTTTTTCTGTGACTGAAAGCCGAAAAAATACCAAGTTTCCATAGATCTAGTCAGTCCCCGTAATTTATTTATCCAAAAATCTGTATAATACAGATAAATCTGTATATCCCTTTCGTGACGAACCAGCACAATCGTGCTGTTTTTCGGCGTTGGTTTTACACATGTTTTTCAATTGTTTTTTCCTTAAAATATGTGATGTAAATATTTTTTATGATCGAGTTATTACTCTTACTTGTATTTCTGAGGCTCAGCTTTGGTTGGCATTGTTTATAAAAAACGCCACAATAAGTTAAACAAAAAGTAAACAATCACCCTAGAAGTTGAAAAAGTTTTATCTGTCGTATTTTTACAAATATTTGTTTAATCCAGGTATGCAGGGATAAAAATCGATAGAAAAAGAGTAGTTCTACAAAACGGCGAAGAAAAAGTGGTGCTTTGTTGAAAAGCACAAGATTTCTGGGTGGTCAAAGTGTGAGCAGCACAATTGTGCTGTTCCGTCCCCAAGGCGGTCCAAGTTCCATCGGAAATTGCCTTTTCTTAGGCGTTTTATGGTATAGAAGATTGATTTAAATTATTAAATCACTACAAAGTGATAGTTTGTAAAAACTTAGACGTATAATTTCATTTCAAGGAACACGATATCAGCTTGTACGAGTTTTTTAAAGAACTTAGAATACTTGAGTGAATAATATTACTCCATATTATCGAAATCATGAATTCGATTGGAACAGGGGATTTTCTGTTCTTATTATCTTCATCTTATACGCTTCTATGATTTGAATACCCTGTCAAGCTGATCTCGTGTTCCTAGATTTGAAATTATACGTCTAAATTTCTACAAACTAACACTTTGCAGTGATTTAATAATTACAATAAATCTTCTGTACCATAAAACGCCTAAAAGTAGGCAATTTTTAGCAATTACTTAAAGAACATCGACCGGCTTGAGGACGGACCAGCACAATTGTACTGGTCCTAATTTGACCCCAAAAAGTGCATAGGTGGATAAAGTAGCCGAAGTAAAGAAAGTTTTATTCTAGAGGACGTTAAGTTTATAAGGGAAAATTTGAGATAATCATTCTTTCATGGTCCCTCACGAAAGGGATATATGGCATCCCTGGTAACAGGGTAGTTTCAGGAAGTTTTACCTGTCGTCTTTTTGAAACTCCCTTGAACACCTTTGTAATCCTCCTGAAGCTCTCTGAAACTTCCATTACATACCCTTTTGATACATCACTCCGTCGTTAACCTCCGTCGAGATCCACAGAGTCCCTCTCTTATGCTTTCTGAGACCACTCCCATATCCCCCTATGTCCCTTTAACTGTCTGAAACCTAAAAAGTAATAAACAATGTACAAAAACGTCATTCCTACGAACGATAATTTATTAGCGTAAAAAATAACGTGCCTTCTAAACTTTTAAGGGTAGCAATGTACCATTTCATTAAATTATTTAAAGCAGTGTGTGGAAAATACATCCTTTTTGAAATATGGCGGCCAACAATTCCTCAGCAAAACGTGTCTTCGATGTACCAATGAGCCCAAGCACCTAAATTAGATTACTATAAGACTTACTTTAGAGTTATATTCTTATAGCTTCTCATATCCGCTCTCTTTAATTTTATCAGAGAGTGGAGAACAAAACAATCCATCTTTAAGTTCAGGGCAGGAAGCCAAAATTGAGTAAGCAACATATTACTCGAATTTGGGTACGGGCTGAATGACCTATAAGAAGCTAAACTCCCCGGAAATTAAAAAAAAAAACAAAACTCAATTTTGAATTGAAAACCCGGAAACACCACACGAAAAATATATATTGTTCAAGGACACGACACATAAATAGAAAACACTAAAAAAATGGTTGAAATCGGTTCATAACGGAACGTTCCAACAGGTTTCATTGACATTTCAATAGAATTACAGGGTTTTCAGAGGCGTTTCAATAGTATTACGAGAATTTTTGGGCGCCTCAAGGCGTTTTAAGGGCAATTCAGGGGATCTCATTAGGCATTCTAAAGCCGGTTCCTGGGGCGTTTTATAGCATTTTAGGAGCATTCATGGTCGTTTGATAGAATTGCAGGGGCGCATCAAGGAGTTTTCAGGGGCATTCTAGGGAATTTCGGCAGCTTTTTAAAGACGTTCCAATGGGTTTAAGGGGCATTTCATTACGATTACGTGGAAAGGCATTTCAATGGGATCTTGAAGGTTTCAGGGAAATTTCGAGGTCTTTCAGGGACGCTTCAAGCTCCAAAAACCTTTTGATGCGCCCAATTAACTCCCTTAAACGCCCCTGAGACCTTCAGGTATCCCTTAAAGCCCTCTTGGACTCGTTAAAAGCCTTCGAGACCCCCTGAGACCTACTGAAACGCTCCTGAGACTTCAAGTTACCCTCTAAAATCCTACTGAAGTTCACTAAAACGATTTATTAAAACTGTGGCATACCAGTTTAGCACCCTATGCGCAGAGATACGAATCGTCAGCATTCGCGCATCATCGAACCCCGCGACAACAATATTCGCGCTCCATCAGACATCGCGACTTCGCGACGTCGCGACGCGCACGTCGTCGGTCGTCAGCGACACGAAGACTCGAGCCGGTCGGTCAGGAGAGACCACGCCCTTTTCGCATCGCAGCAACCGGGCAGCAAGCACGTGTCATCCCAAACAGGCTGGAGGGAATTTTGCGGCAATCGGCCGAAACTGTAGTGCGGAAATTTACAAAAACCACCTGAAATCCTCTGAAACGCCCCCGAGATTTTCCAGGAACTCTCTTCAAGTGCCCCTCAGTCCCTCTGAAGACTTCTTGCTTAGATCCCCTAGAACGCCCCTATGATCCCCATGAAATGTCCCTGAAACCTCCTTGAACTCTCCCGAGCAGAGATGCCAGATATACACATTTTTCTGTATTATACAGATTTTTGACCTTCCATACAGACAAGATACAGAGTACAGAAAAAACTGATATCTGAAATATGATACAGATTTCTGCAAAAAGTATAAAATTTAAAGTATTTTTCAATGAATTCTTTGTAAATTGCGCCTAAACTTCGAAGAATTTATGAAAATTTATGCATTTTCACACATGTTTTAGAAAAATTAATACCAGTAAAATTTCAAAATCGTCGAAAAGTAGTACATTATTTGTTAGTTTCTATTGAAATCCAGGACTTGCGGTATCTGCTATACCTTCAAACACGGCGATACAGAAAAATCTGTATCGATACAGGTTTTTGATGAAAATAATCTGGCATCTCTGCTCCTGAGACATTCTGGTACCTCCTGAAACCACTTGAGACCCCTGATACACTCCTGTGACCCCCGAATACCAGGAGATCTACTAGACCTTTTGAAGTGCTTCTAAGACCTCCTAAACCTCATGAGCCCCGACCTTCTCGAATCCCTCTGAAACTCACTGAGGCGTCCTGAAACGACCCTGAGATCCCAGGAAACGCCACTGATTACACTGAAACTTCCCTCAGATGCGGTTCAGGGGGTCCCAGTTAACCCCCCGCCCTCCACTGATACCACTGAAACGCCCTGAGAACCCCTGAAGTGCGCCTGAGGCCTTCTGGAGCCCCCTGAAACCTTTCAATGCCACTTGCTGGGGGTGCTGAATTCAAAAAAGTGTATTAATTATAAAGGACTTAAAAGAGAGCATTTCAAGCCTAACTTTACCAAACAACGTATCTAACAAAATCCACAAACGAAGAAAATCGAAGGGGAAGTTCGCTGTTCCCATAGCAGCTCATACAATGAGCATTTCTTAAACGTGAAAAATTTAAGCATTTTTTCACAAATCACCCCCAGAGGTGAGTGATGCAAGTAATCCTCAACGAAATTCAGCGCCTCATGTGAAAATCTTATCTTATGTTACATACGGTGTTTGGTAAAGTTAGGCTTGATTTTGTGTATAAATTTCGTTGAGGGTACTTAGTTTGCGTGAACAGGTCTTGCTTCTGGCCATTTTCCGAAGGGGGTTTCAGGAAGTTCGCATAGAGCCCGAAAAGGAGGTTTCAAGGCATTTCAGAGGGATTTCAGCGACTTTCAGAAAGGTTTCAAGGGCGTTTTGATGGGTTTTGGGGACGTTTGATAACATTTCACTGTCATACGCCGATTTGAAGTTGGTGCGTTGGAACCTAGTATTGCTGACATTTTTGGAGGATTTGACACACGGTGAAGATCTGGCTCGTTGTCGATCGGTCTCCGACGAAACCGGCTTGATAACTTTCCACAAACTCATTCACATTAGGTGAAAAATGATGGAAGTTGGACTGGCATTTGGGACGTTTAAATTTCCTTTGCTGATCTTGACGTCGTGGCTTGGGCAGTGGCCCTACTCGCGTTCGAGCTGCGCGTAAAATGCGTCCTTTTCCTTGTCCGTGTCCTAAAATGCATTTAGTAGATGGCCGCACAATTCGTTGTTGCTACTCCCTGATTGACCAGAACAATCGAAATTGCACAAGGAACCAACAAACGGAGCTTGGGAGTAGCTTATTATTCTCAATGTGCACCTTTGAGAATCCCAAACTTTAATGAGTTAATAACGACAACGGCCGCGTCCTTACGGTCATCGAGGAAGGGTAGTAATGAAAGTCTTCACAAAAGTTTAAATGACTTCAAATTGGGGTCTCCAGTTAGCCTAGTGGTTAAGGCTATGGATAGCCAATCCAGAGACGGCGGGTTCGATTTATTATGCTGAAGTTGAAGAATCGGCCTTTGATCCTCAACTTGCACATTAGGCTGTCCCTATTGCTGCAAAAGTTGGACATGTTAAATGTTCAATATTGCAAAATGATCGTTTTAGCTAAAAAACCATCATGTCAAAATTTGGAGTCCGTATTAAGGCTAAGTGGTCCCCCACGGGGCCTAAAGTTGTCAAAAATTGTATGGGGTCAGAAAAATCATGAAATTTCTTCGACGAAAAAAAAAACACACTATTCTATTGCGAGGAAATAACGTGGGGTGAGGTGGGCGTTGGATTCAGGTTGGCTTTCGACTTTACAGAATTGTTACTTGTTCTGTGGCGGAGTTAATTAACGCGCCCTGTCTAGCGAACTTGGGGAGACGTGGGTCCATTTTTCAACACATATTGTGCCTATGAACTTCAGGCATATTACGTACATATGTCTAACATACCATTTCGGTTAGTTATCCGAAAAACAACAATATTCGTGTTGACACTATTCCACTAAAATCGGTGATTTTATTGCTCAAAATTGCAATATCCCTTTTTGTTTCAGAGTTATTGACGAAAAACTACCTTAAAATGATCATTTTTTACCATTTTTTTATTTACCAGTTAAGAGACCATAGGCAACAGTGATCAATGTAACTTCTGTCGATATCATTGGCCGTTATAAATCTCCCATAAAACTTAAATAAAGCCATTCAGTTCTGAAATGTAACTTGGGTAACTTCCTTTTGCCGAAAACGCTACCATGGCTTATCTTTTTCTTTCTTGCTAGCTTCCGCTCCGACCGTTCGTTGGCCTAAACTGCTGAGCATTCGTGGTCGTGGCTATGCGATCTTGCGAGGGTTCGGACAGAATGGTGGTGTTCATTCAAGATAACAGCACTGCTATGGGCGGTCATGTACACCCGGATTCTGGTCTACTGCTGCAGTCTCGGGTGTGGTGCTCGAAAACTACGGTTGACTGAGAGCGGTAGGATTACGCAAAGACTTGTGATCTACTTAGAGAACTCTACAGACTACACCATAACAAACAAATAGATGGCGCATTACTGATACAAACTATTGGAACTCTCTTACCTGGATATTTCTTCAGGTCTGCTTCTTCCATTCTCTCACTCAAAACTTATTCTTTTGGCCTTCCTTCGACTTTTACTTACTGTTTCTCATATGTCTTCTTCGAGGTTTCGAATGGCGCAAGACAAATTCAGATTCCCGAGAGCCTCTCGCTAGGCACTATAATAAAATTCGCCCCGTCATGTCTCCTTATATGCCCACGCGTAACGGCCGCCTAACCCTTATGCCTACGGTGCCTGGCGATGAAGAGCGGAGCATCAGAAGGCCGGCTCCAGAGGCAAAAGTTCTTCGGTGGGCGGTAGTTTCTGATACTCTTCGGGCATTCAATAATCTTCTTGTTTTTATTTTTTAAACGTGGAAAGAAAACACAACACCGTTAATATTTCAAAAATCTTGGACAGAGACACATTTTTAGAGTTAAATATAGATTCGAGAACTTTAACATACTCCTTTAATGTTTATAAGGTCATCCACATATCACTATGTGTTGTGTATTATTTCTGTATCGGTACATATCATACCCCCGAGATTTCAATACCTTTGGACTGAATCCGAAACATGGCTTCACGAAAACAAACATCATCAAGTATTTTCACGAAAGAAAAAACATTTACCTTTCCCACGATATTCCAGCGTCACTAAACTTGACCTGCAAACTGACGGAAGGCCACCAGTCGGTCCTCATCAAAGGGAGAGGTGAATTAACGCTTTCGTTAACACAATCAACCTGGTACGGTGCGGTACGACAACCAAAACACGCTTTGGGTGCTGTGCTACTCGCCAACGAGCACTCATCTCGTACCCGAAGTCAAAGAGTAGGATCACCCATCAACTTGCACCTTCACGTCGCGTTGCTGCGTCATCCTCGCGCTACGATCCGTAATTTGTGCGGTTTCTGCTACCGGCAGAGTTTCATTTCTGAAGCCGAAACAAGATTTCCGCCTGCGCCGGATATCTTGGAGTTCCGTAGCTCCGCTACCGTCGACTCGTGACACAGCTACCGGTGTTGCATAAACACCCGGTGGCCGCCGTAGGGACGATCGAAAAATCACCACCCCGCATTCGAACAACCCGGTGGAAAACTTCTCACCAAGCTAGGTGGGGCGGAGGTTGGGCTGCGGCAGCAGCAGCACCGTCAGCATCTCGCAGAAGGAAATCGAATTTGCATTCAAATTCGATTTGGCAGAATTGCCGCACAGCGAGAAAGCAACTGGGACTGCGGGAGCCGTCGTCCGTCGTCGTGACGACGACGATTCGTTTTCGTTCGGTGGACGGATCGGACCGGCCGGGGTCGAAAATTGCCGGCAAACTTTTGCCATTAGACCGTTCCGGAAGAGTCGGGTGGTGTGGGCTTAGAGCATGTTATCCTACCGGCCGGCCAACCACATCGTCGGAACACGATTCGGAAGCGGCGGTAGCTAGCTCCATCACAAATGCGTAGAAAGAGGTGTATGCTGCTGATGAACGCCGATCGGTGGTGACAATAATCCGAGGATTTGCGGTTCCGGTTATTGGAATTGAAACAACTTTGGGTCTAGATGGGGATTTGCTATCGAGCCAAATGGATCAGTCGAGAATTGCGTTGGTTCGACGCGCATGTTTGTGACTTTTTAATCGGCTTTGATTAACACGATTGTTCTCTCAATATATTAAATTAAAGCCGGCCGTTTCCAACTGAGAAGAAATCGGCAAAATAAACTTTCGAAGATCCGTTAAAGTTTTGCCTAATTTCAAAAACAACAATATCCCATGATGTCTGGAGTTTGAAAATGGGAACAAAACAAAAACTAAGTTGGACTGGGGCTATTTTAGGTTCGCATAGCTTGTGTGTTTTAATGAAATTAATACTTGCATAGCCTCATGCGACTATGTGTTGTCAACAATGAGTCTATTTGAGAAGTTTCCAAGATTTTTCATGAGTATAGGTCACCCGGAACATGTTTTGAACTTACCTTACCGGTCATACTAAAGCCTGAGTGTCCTCTGTTGTACGTAGGAGTCGTCTCCAGTCTCCTCGGTCCATGGCTGTGTGTCTCCAGTTCCGTACTCTGCGGAGGGTCCGCAGAACGTCCTCCACTTGATCGACCGACCTAGCTCGCTGCACACCACGTCTTCTTGTACCAGTCGGATGACTCTCGAGAACCATTTTAGTCGGGTTGCTATCCGACATCCTGATGATGTGACCCGCTCACCGTAGCCTCCCGATTTTCATGGTGTGGACGATGGTTGGATCTCTCAGCAGCTGATGCAGCTTGTGTTTCATTCGCCTTCTCCAATTTCCGTCTTCCATCTGTACTTCGCCGTAGATGGTACGCAGCACCTTCCGCTCAAAAACTCCAAGGACGCATTGGTCCTCTGCACGTAGAGTTGCTTCGTGCCCATAGAGGACTACCGGTCTAATCAGCGTTTTGTAGATAGTTAACTTCGTGTGACGGCGAACTTTATTCGATCGTAGAATTCTGCAGAGTTCAAAGTAAGCTCGATTTCCTGCCACAATGCATCTCTGAACTTCTCTGTTGGTGTCTTTTTCGGCCGATTCGCCTGGCTTAACTCTTTAGTTCGATGTACGTTTCCGTCTCATATTTGCAAGCTATAATATCTATATCATCAGGGAAACCAAACAGCTGAACGGACTTTGTGAATATCTTTCTATTAGTGTTTATCCCCGCTCTTCTTATTACACCTTCTAAGGCGTTGTTAAACAGCCAGCACGAAAGACCATCACCTTGCCGTAACCCTCTGCGAGATTCGAAGGGACTCGAGAGTGTCCCTGATACTCGAACTACGCACATCACTCGATCCATTGTCGCTTTGATTAATTGTATCAGTTTATCCGGGAATCCGTATTCGTGCATAATATGTCATAGCTGTTCTCGTCGATTGTATCATAGGCCGATTTGAAATCGATGAACAAGTGATGTGTGGGCACGTTGTATTCGCGGCATTTCTGCAACACCTGGCGGATGGCGAACATCTGGTCCGTTGTAGCGCGTTTACCCATGTCCTGCCTGATATTGCCCCACGAACTCTCTCGCAATCGGTTATAGACGGCGGCAAAAAAATTAAGAGAGTACCTTGTAGGCAGCGCTCAGTAGTGTGATCGCGCAATAGTTCCCGCAATCTAACTTGTCGCCCTTTTATAGATGGTACACATGATGTCTTCCATCCATTCCTCCAGCAATACTTCCTCCTCCCAAATCTTGGTAATGACCCAGTGTAGTGCTCTAACCAGTGCGTTTCCACCGTATCTTAGAAGCTCGCTTGATAGTTGGTCTATTCCAGCGGCTTTGTTGTTTTTCAACCGACCAACCTTCTCCTCAATCTCTTGGATGTCAGGGGCTGGAAATTTTTCGTCCTGCGCATGTACTCCTAGATCTGTGACAGTTGGATGTGTAATGTTGCAGTTTATTGTCAGAATAACTACTGTTACTGTCAAGAGCAAAACTTCAGGACAGTTTGGACGACCCTTAATGTCCCAAAGGATCATAATAATATATATAGTAGCTCTAATGATGGTCCAGTAACCGCGATTGATTATGCAACGTTACTCAGTATAACAAATATGGCTGCTGTTACGAATGTAGACCTGATGTTTTGAACATCATGATGGCTGACCTGGAATATACCTGTAGTGACTAAATGACATTTGAGATTTCAAGAATCTCACGCATCCCAGCAGATTATTCAATGCTATCATTTATGGTGAAAAGACATATTATTACTTTTTTAGATTTAAAGGACTTTATTATAGGACAGTTTGGACGACGCTGAATTTTCCAAAGGTTTATAATAATATCAAATATACTTCAGATTGGTCCAGTAACCAAGGTTGATTATGCAAAGTTACTCGGTATAGCAGATATGGCCACTGTTAAAAGTGTAAACCTGAAGTTCTGAACTCCAAGGAAGTTTGGCAGACCTGGAATATCCCTATAGCGTTTATAAATGATGTAGTAGATTTCAAGAGCTTCACAAATCCCAGTAGATTATACAATGTTATTATCTATGGCGAAATAACATAAAATTATTTTGGTAGATTTGAAAGACATTACAATAAGACGCTTTGGAACACCTAGAACATCACAGAATATAAAACACCTTTTGATATTCTTGTCAATAATTTAATGAATACATACGAACGAAACCCATGTACAAATTTAGCTTTTAGAACAATTGTTATGCCAGTTATTTTGTTTATACAAACTTCATGGTGTTCAGGATGTTCTAGGTTGTCAATAAAGTCTCAAATACATACAAATATTCCAATTATTCCTTAATAAAGGACTCAAATTGCAGCAACTTCGTCGAAGACAGTGTTCTGTTTTATTGAATGTGTGAGTTTTTACAGCCGTTTCTATGTTAGGTCATGTATGACCCATCAGACTTCAAAGGGTTAAATGTTTCTGAAACTTACCTACAGTTTTTTGAAATTGCAGGTATCATAACCTTTCCTAGCTTTGGAGCCTCCTGATACGACCTAAAAGGCCCAGAACACATTGAAACGCCTCATAAACTCCACCTGAAGCACCCGTGAGGTTCACCTGAGAGCCTATGAAGCACCCAAGAGCCTCCATTAAACCCCTGTGTAACTCACCTGACTTCAGGGCAGGTTCATCAAAACAAACGGTGGTAATAAATTTGGTGGGACTTTTAATGGTTTCGGCTTGCAGTCACAGAAATAAGCGTTGGTTCTGTTATTTCATCGCCGACGTTTCGATCCTCGGGTTTGGATCTTCTTCAGGGCCTGTGGTTTATTGATGGTTTCATTCTTGGTAATTATACATTTTAACGTTTACTTACTCGAAGTTAACCAACTTGTGAAATGCCGTGTTTGCACGGAGGTATGTCGGGATTTTGGTGGAATGGCCTCACTAAGGTTAAAAAATGTTTTTGTAGAGGGTTGTTGTGGAGATAAAACTAATTAAAACCTACTTAACAATTTTGTACCCTTGTTAAATTAATGGGAAAATTAATTACTGGGGGTTTTTCTACACTGTCCGGAATTGCACTTTAAACGGATGTTTCACCGTCGAAGAAAGGGAGATTACTGTGGGTTGTGACGTATTGGGGGCTGTTGGGTGGTTGGGTTAATTAGTGTTGGTTGTGTGAGAATGTTGTTATCATTAATTTGTGAACTACGTAAACGATTTGACGACGCGATTCTCTCCTCTCTGCTCCGCCTGATGGTTTCGAGGAGGTTTGCATACGCACAGTTGAGATGGTCGGTGTCTGTCCGACGGTTGACGGTGTTGGGCGTAGTGGCGATGTGGCACATCTCCAACACTTGCAAAGCTTGTCGTTTGTAGGTGATGTCTATGATGGATGGATTGTTCACGTTGAAACGGTGTTGGTGGGTAATGCAGTGTTCCATTAGCGCTGTCCTCTCCTTTAGTTGTTGTATTGGTGGGTCCGTATAGCTGTTTCCATCTTGTAGCAATCTCTCCAGTTCGTTGATGTGTGATTGGTGTCCATACATGCGGGCTTGCAGCTTGTTTGTTGTCATCCCGATATAGTTTCGGTGGCAATCTCGACAGTCAATTTTGTAGATTACGTTGCTCTTACTCAGGTGTGGTACCGGATCCTTGGCTGTTCTATATAGATGTCCTACTGTGTTTTGGTTGCTGTACGAGATGCCCATAGCTGTGTTATTGCTCAGCAATATTTTCTTGAGAGAGGGTGCTAGATCATGGACGTATGGTATCGACCTGTACGATGTTGGTTTTTCCCTTCGGTTCGCGATCGGTGTTTGGTGCAGCATTCTGTTAATCAGTCCTCGGGGGTAATCATTCTTGCGCAGGTGGCTGTGTATCAGCTCGTCTTGCTCTTGTCTGGACCTGACCGTGCTTAGGGACCGGACTCGATCAATGAAATTGTTGACTACTGACAATTTTTGTTCAGAGGAATGGAACGAGAAGTAATTGAGAATCCGTCCTGATGCAATCGGTTTGGCATACCAGTCCGTTTTTACATTTCCGTCCTCCTGTCTGATGACGAGAAGGTCTAGGAACGAAAGCTTTCGGTTTTCTTCGGGTACCGCAATGGGTCTAGGAACGGAAGCTTTCGGTTTCGGATGTGAATTTGATGTGCTCGTTTTGAGCATTGAAGCAAGCTAGTACCTGTTCAACCTGATCTTTGTGTACGACCAGAAAGAGGTCATCCACGTATTTTCGGATATATTCCGGTGGAACTCCGGCTAGATGGATAGCTCTGGAGATCAAGTTATCCATCACGATATCCGCCAGAATGGGTGAAAGCGGGCTGCCCATTGTGGTACCCGAAGAAAACCGAAAGCTTCCGTTCCTAGACCTTCTCGTCATCAGACAGGAGGACGGAAATGTAAAAACGGACTGGTATGCCAAACCGATTGCATCAGGACGGATTCTCAATTACTTCTCGTTCCATTCCTCTGAACAAAAATTGTCAGTAGTCAACAATTTCATTGATCGAGTCCGGTCCCTAAGCACGGTCAGGTCCAGACAAGAGCAAGACGAGCTGATACACAGCCACCTGCGCAAGAATGATTACCCCCGAGGACTGATTAACAGAATGCTGCACCAAACACCGATCGCGAACCGAAGGGAAAAACCAACATCGTACAGGTCGATACCATACGTCCATGATCTAGCACCCTCTCTCAAGAAAATATTGCTGAGCAATAACACAGCTATGGGCATCTCGTACAGCAACCAAAACACAGTAGGACATCTATATAGAACAGCCAAGGATCCGGTACCACACCTGAGTAAGAGCAACGTAATCTACAAAATTGACTGTCGAGATTGCCACCGAAACTATATCGGGATGACAACAAACAAGCTGCAAGCCCGCATGTATGGACACCAATCACACATCAACGAACTGGAGAGATTGCTACAAGATGGAAACAGCTATACGGACCCACCAATACAACAACTAAAGGAGAGGACAGCGCTAATGGAACACTGCATCACCCACCAACACCGTTTCAACGTGAACAATCCATCCATCATAGACATCACCTACAAACGACAAGCTTTGCAAGTGTTGGAGATGTGCCACATCGCCACTACGCCCAACACCGTCAACCGTCGGACAGACACCGACCATCTCAACTGTGCGTATGCAAACCTCCTCGAAACCATCAGGCAGAGCAGAGAGGAGAGAATCGCGTCGTCAAATCGTTTACGTAGTTCACAAATTAATGATAACAACATTCTCACACAACCAACACTAATTAACCCAACCACCCAACAGCCCCCAATACGTCACAACCCACAGTAATCTCCCTTTCTTCGACGGTGAAACATCCGTTTAAAGTGCAATTCCGGACAGTGTAGAAAAACCCCCAGTAATTAATTTTCCCATTAATTTAACAAGGGTACAAAATTGTTAAGTAGGTTTTAATTAGTTTTATCTCCACAACAACCCTCTACAAAAACATTTTTTAACCTTAGTGAGGCCATTCCACCAAAATCCCGACATACCTCCGTGCAAACACGGCATTTCACAAGTTGGTTAACTTCGAGTAAGTAAACGTTAAAATGTATAATTACCAAGAATGAAACCATCAATAAACCACAGGCCCTGAAGAAGATCCAAACCCGAGGATCGAAACGTCGGCGATGAAATAACAGAACCAACGCTTATTTCTGTGACTGCAAGCCGAAACCATTAAAAGGTGGTAATAAATACACACTGTTCTGAACGCAACAAACTAACGACCTTGATAAGTCTCAATAGAGACGCAATAAGATAAGCTTAACGATGATTTCAAAAGGCCAGGTGGAAGAAAAGCAGAAGTAGCGGTTAGGCAGAGCAGTTGCCAAGCGAGACAAGAATGACGCTCTCATTATCAAGACCAACGAGTTTAAGTACACTAAATTCTGTTTTTACGCGATTTTTTGTTCCGCGTAAAAAAAATCGTGTAAAAAAAGTTTTCAAAACTTTTTTTATCGGATCATCCTAAAATTTTGACAGGGTATCAAGGATGATAAGAGAGATCTCTGGTAGATGTTTGAGCCCCGTCGGAAGTAAATAGCGACCAGGAGAGATGAATCTTTCCAAAAGCACATCGCGTAATTTCGAGAAAATCGTGTAAAAAAAATCGTGTAAAATAAAACCGCGTGAAAAAAGATCGTGTAAAAAAAGAATTTAGTGTACTTGGATGTCCTGAAGGCGATGAGGAGCGATGCTAAGCTCATAGATTTAGGAGCTGACGTGCGCATTACCAAATATACTTGTATCGGGGAAATTATCACCGACCACAAGGGCCCTGGCTACAAATGTATGGTAAAAGAATCCCTTGGCGAAGAAGTAGAGATCTTAAAACCTCATCACGGATATCACGGATGCGAAGAGCTTGTCACGGCACTACGGCAACATTGTGAGATACAGGTGGCCCGCAGCAATCAGGTTGCGAAAAGACCTGTTAGGGACACAGGCGGCTTCGATTCTGCTACCTGGCACCGATGCCATCGCATCCATAGGGAAGCTCTAGGTGAGCCATTCAGTGTGCTCATTGAGGATACACTAGTCACCGAAGGCTGATTCAGGAACTCCGAACCGGAACACAAGCCTTGGGTTTGCAAGGGCTTAAGCAAGAGCAGGTTGCGCAGACCATGGGAAAACGAAGGCTACACGAAACCACCTGAGTGTTTTAGGAATTCAGAACACAGCAAATACATGACGAAAGGCCAATCACAGTCAGTGTCTCATCAAATCACTGTGCAGGAAACTCAGCTGAACCACTGTGATGTAGCCCTGCAGAGGCTTGTCAAGCAGTTACATACTGAGCCTGTGGCGTATATTATCAGTATAGTGGATCCATTCCGATTACCCGTTACTGTGTAGCTACCAGCTTAGAATACCACCTGTTCCGGTGGTAAGAGTCCAACAAACAGGGCAATCCTAATTCATGGTGTCATAGGACTCGTGCAAAGGAATTAGTGATCGAGGGGGTGATAAAAATGCTCGATCATCAACGGATCCTGTGGATCATCCGAGCACCCCTCACAGTATTTTATACCTTACCACGGTAACACAGGACTCTGGCGTGTCAAACCTCTTTGCTTTGCAACTCGTGGGATTCAAAAATGAGCCTTACTAATAGTAATAAAAAAAAACTGTTGGTATGAATAGTAGCGGTAATGGGGACGTTATCCCCTTCGAAATAAGTGGGTTGGCTAGGTATTCTTTATGGGAAGCGGAGAAAAGGAAGCCCTATTTCCTCCCCGACTAACTTGCCGGGAGAGATCATGGACGGGAGGTTGATGACTTTGCGTCCTCGAGTTCTAATATCAGTAAGGACCTCAAGTAGGCCATGATGAGACTCCGTAAGGCAACGATGGCGATGGCGGCCATTCAGGGCCATGATGTACTCATGGCAACTGCGACAGTGGCAGAGCACGTAACGTTGAAGGTGCTAAAATTTACCAGTACAAAGGCCTTTGAATTCACGGGTAGCCGTAAGAGAACGCCGGATGGAATTGCTTATGACAAGCAAATGCACAGCGTGTAATGCAGCTATCAGGTGAGGAACTACACGGAGGCGCTTGCAAAGCTAGAAGGTGGTGTACTCCGAAAGTGAAGGGCAGTAATGCTGGTAAGTCGGACCCCATCCACGCGTCCCAGAAAGCTGAGAAGGGTGTACCTAAAATGGCCATCCCTTTCCAGATAGAAGGACCATTGATTGGTACTCATTCATCACAGGTTAGGGTGAGTCAGCGGGATGACGCCCCGGAGTACGGATATCGTCATCATAGTGGACATATACCGAGTATCCGCTGGCAACGGCAATTGGGTCTCAGATGGATCCGGAAAAATGGCGGCGCTATGGACGACGGGTAAATACCCCGTCCAGGAATTAGTATCTACTACCTATGAGGGCTTCTCGGTCGCCAAAGTAAACACGGTCTTCATTTGTAGCTGTTATGCACCTCCGCGGTGGTCGATCGAGCAGTTCACGCAGATGCTGGACTTTATGACGACCATGCTAACAGGGCGAAGGCCGGTGGTAATTTATTTACGCTGGTAGCGGTAGCGTTCGAAGCGACCTTGTCAAGACGGGTCCACCCTAGAAATGGAAGACCACCGGCTCACTGGTGGACTCAAGAGATTGCGGATCTGCGCCACGCCTGCCTACGGATGCAGCGAGCAGAATGTGAGGAGGAGCGAAACAAATGGCGGGTGGTGTTTGTCGCTGCAAAAAAAACCACGCTGAAGACCGAGATAAGGGCAAACAAAAAGTTTGCTTAGAGAGTCTCTGTCAGAATACCTACCTAATGGCTCCTACAGAGCAATATCCAGAGATGTTGTCAGGGATCATCGAGGGGCTTTTCCGCGTCATGATCCTAGTCCTTGGCCTCCTTTCATAGGACAGTCGGGGGCTGGAGCTGGCGATGAAGAGAGGATCACCGATATGGAACTTGCGGGGATAGCAAAATCCCTTAGCGCAGGTATGGTCTCATGTCAGAACGAAGTTTCAATCCTGGCCTTGTAAGTAGCTATTGTAGAGGCTCCTGAGATGTTCAGAACTGCTTTGCAGAAATGCCTGGACGAAGGAGTTTTCCCAGAGGTTTGGAATCGGCAAAGCCTAGTACTATTATCAAAGGCGAGGATCCACCCGGAGACCCGTCGGCATATAGACCAATATGCTTGATCTACATGGCGGGGAAGGTGTTCGTAAAGATCATCCTCAATAGAATGTTGATGTTCACCGAGGTCTCTCGAGCAGCCGGTTCGGCTTCCGGAAGGGGAGGTCGACCGTAGACGCTATCCTGTCGGATACAAAAACCGCTGAGATAGCGCTCCAGTCTAAGAGAAGGGGATTCGCTACTGTGCAGGAGTGACTCTGGATGTAAGGAACGCGTTCAATAGCGCCAGCTGGGCGGCTATTGCCGATGCGCTCCTTCGTCTGGGGTACTTGTACAAGATTCTCGGAAGTTACTTCTAGAATCGAATACTAGTTTACTACGCAGAGGTGGGTCGGAAGTGCTTTCACATAACCTAAGGAATCCCGCAAGGTTCCACCCTAAGTCCGGTATTATGGAATGTCATGTATGACAAGGTGTTGAGGTTAGAGTTCCCGGTGGGGGTGGAGATCGTCGGCTTCGCTGGCGACATTGCGCTGAAGGTCTACGGTAAATCGATCGAACAAGTGGAAATGACTTCTGCCCACTCGATCGCAGTTGTGGAGGAGTGGTTGAGATCCAGGAAACTGGAACTGGCTCACCATAAAACTGAGGAGGTGGTTGTGAACAATCGAAAGTCGGAGCAGCAAGCGATGATCAGTGTAGGTGATTGCACTATCACTTCGAAGCGCACCGTCAAACACTTGGTTGTGATAATCGACGCTAAGCTTAACTTCGATAGCCACGTTGATTATACCTGTAAAAAAGCCTCCACAGCTAGAGTCCCAGACAACCAGAAATCGCATAAGGATGTACGCTGTACATCGTATAAAGTTCTATTTTTACTCGCTATCGCATACATATACGGCTGAGGAACAATTTTCATCGCATATGATGTTATTTTTTGAACTTATTGCGATGTATCTGGAAAAATCATATAAGGGTGCAAATTAACTTTTATGGTGTATAACTACATCGTAGTAGATGATATTCTGATGTTTTATTGCGACGAACTTTACTTATTCGCAAAGGAGTTCGAGCGGACTCGCAAAGTGTAAATTGAATTCGCATAATTGCGCACTGCGATGATTATACGACTTCGCTTGGTACTTTTCTTATTATGTCAGTTAAACTCGCATTGGTGTACAAACTAAATTGCATAAAAGTAAAAATAAACTCGTTCAAATGTGCATGCAAACTCGCATAAGCTAGAATCGTTAACGTCGGTATATTGCGATGTGATATGTGTTAACAATGAAAGAGGTGCAGTTGGAGTGCCAAAAAGCTACAAGAAAGTTAACAGTCATCATTATGATTACAAAACTAGTTACAAAGCCATCATTTTTGTTTTGATGACCTGATAGATAACAATTGGTAGTGCTGGCAAGAATTTATTTATTTATTTATTTATTTGTCGTCAATCAAACGTAGACCGTTTAAAATACATCGTCAACTTAACATATACATTAATATTTTAGTGAAAATCTTTTTATAATAATATGTTATTGTTCTTCCATCTATTCCTTTTTTATAATCATTTCACAAATAATGGTAACATATAGAAAAATTGCCCTATATTGCTTAACTTCTACCATTTCGAATGTTATGGAAATATTTCTTTAACTGCGTTCGAGACATGTTCACGTCAATTGTTTCACAATGTCGATTATAAGTGGACATCATTTGATTTAGCGGTCCATATTTAGCATAATCTGCATGATGACGTTCCACTGAGAACAAGTTCCTATCTCGCAAATGCCGGCTGGGAGCATAAAAATTCAATTTGGATAATAATTCAGGTGAATCAGCTCTTTGTGAAACAATATCCATAACAAATGAAACCATAGCATAGTCTCGTCGTTCTTTCAACGTCTGAATGTTGATCAACATACAACGAGCTTCGTACGAAGGGAGAGGAAAAACTGTCCATCCTAACTTACGCAGCGCATATAAAAGAAATTGCTTCTGTACCGACTCTATACGTTCTTCATATTTTTTCATGTAAGGAGACCAAACAACACTACAATACTCTAATGTTGACCTAACGTAAGCAATGTACAATGTTTTTATAGTATATGGATCTTGAAAGTGATAGCCAAAACGTTTTATAAATGCGAGCATATTGCTTGCTCTGTGAATAATTGTATTATAATGTTCGACAAACGTTAATTTCGAGTCTAAGATAATTCCTAAGTCTCTTACTTTATCACATTTTTCAACATTTTGGTTACCTAACTTTATTGAAACATCTGATACACCTCGTTTTCTGCTGTAAGTTATATGATTGCATTTTTTAACATTTAATTTCAGCAAACTTTTAGAGCACCATATGTGGAAGATTTGTATTTCATTTATAAATGTATGGACATCATCTTTATTTATAATTTCTAAGAACAGTTTCATGTCGTCAGCATATATGAGAATTTTCAGTTTATGTAGTATAAAAGAAATATCGTTAACGTATAAAATGAAAAGCAGGGGTCCCAAGTGTGAACCTTGGGGAACACCAGATGTGACCTTGATTGGTTTTGATTTTTTATCATTGAATCGAACTATCTGTTGGCGATCAGTCAAATACGACTCAATCCAGCCGAGGAGCCTAGTCGAAATTCCCATTTTTGCGAGCTTGAAAATCAACATAGGAATATCCAGTCTATCGAATGCTTTGCTAAAATCAGTGTAAAGTGCTTCAACACGATTACCATTATCCATTGCATTTAAAGAGTAATTGACAAATTCCAGCAGATTTGTAGCCGTTGAGCGACCTTTAAAGAAACCATGTTGGGCAATAGTTATTCTATTTTTGATCTGAGAGAAAATATTTTTGTTAATGATGCATTCGAAAAGTTTTGGAATGCATGAAATGATTGCAATTCCACGATAATTTCGAACATCGGATTTTTTACCAGACTTATAGATTGGTATCAAAAAAGATTTTTTTCACTCCAGCGGGAATTTTCCAGCTTCCAGCGACATGTTGAATAACCAAAATAATGGAGTTGTAAGTTCTATTGCTAATGGTTTTAAGAATGATGGTGGAATTCCATCTGGACCTGATCCTTTTGTGGTGTCTAGATCATTTAATTTATCTAAAATATCTTTAACGTTAATGTGACTAACACCTACATCATTTGGAAAATCAGGGAAATATGAAAAATATTCAAAGTCACGATCGTTGTCAGTATGATTTGTGTAGGTTTCTTGAAAGAATGATGCAAATAGAGTGCAAATATCCTCTGAATTATCTCCATCTTTCTCGTCTAATGTCATTTTGAAGGGAAAGCTTGTTGACTTAAGTTTAGACTTTACATAATTGAAAAAGTTTTTTGGACAGCATTTGATTTCACTTTCGGTTTTTTCGTTATAATCTGAAACAGCGGAAGAAATTGCTGTATTTAGTTGATTGCAGATATTCAAATACTTCGCCAAATTATCTTGATTTTCGCATTTTCTGTAGGTTTTATGAGCCTTTTGCTTTCGATTCTTTAAATTTAGAATTTGTTTGGTAAACCAAACAGGATTTTTGGAGTTGTAATTGCGTCGCTTTTTCATGAGTGGAACTTCTTCTTTAAAAATATCTGATAAAATTTTATAAAAGACCTCCACAGCGCAATCAATATTTGTCTGACTCCTCAAAACGGATTGCCAGTTAGCCCTATTTAACTTAGCCTTAATGTTGTCAAAGTTTGCTTTATTAAAATCCAATACATTTTCGAATTCACAGTCAAAGGGGTTACAATTATTATGTACAAATACAGAGTACTCAATTGCCGTATGAAATATTTCATTTTTCCATAAAGGATCAAGAGATTCAGTCACACAGAAATCTTCATGTATATTTGTAAGTAAAAAATCCAAGAAACAGTTTTGTCCATTTTTTACGTGATTTATTTGATTAAGTCCCAAGTTGGCAATTTTCTCAAAAATAAATTGTAATGTGTCATTATCCCCAACGACTGGCAGAAGGATACTCTCATTTTCTGCATCAGGAATAAAGTCTGCACCGCGCTGATTGAAGTCTCCGTATACATGTACTTTATATTCAGGAGGAAGCTGAGTTACAATTTTATCTGCTGCTTCAAAGAACTAGAAAGGGATAGTGATAACTGTGCGGGAAATCATGCTTCGTCATTATGAGCTCCAGATAGCCTGTCGACACGTACAGCACAGGGGAACCAAGTGCATTCCAACAATCACGGAGGTGAGTTAGAATGTCATGACAATTAATCAATGTGTTTCATAAGTGGCGTTTGGTGTTAAGTGTGAAGTGTGGCTCGAAAATCCAAAGGTTCTTAGTTCGATACTGAGGTGACAAGAATTGTTTTTTTTTTTTAATATTATTAAGTCGCATAAGGTGGTATATTACGTCGTAATAGTGCACACCGTGCATCGCATAAGATGTCGCCTGAATTCATATAGCGTTATTATTTTTCCGTCAATGCACGTATAGCGCCTCCACTTTTGCACGCATAAGGCACTTTTACTGCATCTTATGCGATGTAACTTTAACGCATAAAAGTACGTATAACATGAACATAAACTTCATTATACGTGCAAATTGGTTGTCTGGGGTGGCACTGTCCTGGATGATGTCCAATAGCTCTGCGGTGTACGCCAGTAAGCGTAAGCTTCTGACTAGTGTCGCTACGTTTATAGTAAGGTATGGCGGCCCGTCGTGGGGTACGGCGCTAAGTACAGAAGGATACCGTGGTATGCTGGAACGTACTTATAGGGTGATGTGCCTGAGGGTTGCGAGCACGTACCGTACCGTGTCACACGATGTGCTTTGCGTCATCACTGGTATGGTGCCTATCGGCATCCTTATCATGAAGGACATAGAGTGCTACGAGATGCGTGGCACAATAGGCATACGCAGGACTGCCAGGATGGCGTCCATGGCCAAATGGAAGTGTGCGTGGGACAGTTCCAGCAAAGGATCCCAAGGGTAGATAGTTGAATCAACATGCGCCATGGGAAAGTACCATTCCACCTGACACAGGTCCTTTCAGGTTACGGTTGCTTCCGACAGTATCTACACAGTTTCGGTAATGTGGGCTCTCCTAAATGTCCGGTTTGTGCTAGTTTAGAGGAAACGACGGAACTCGTTTTGTTCGTGTGCCCGCGTTCTTGCGCAATACGTGATCGCATGCGGGGAGGACACTACTCCGGACAATTTTGTCCAGATAATGTGTAGGGGTGAGTTTGGCTGGAATGCCGTTTCAACGGCTATCACCCACATCATTTTGGAGCTACAGAGGAGGTGGCGCGGTGACTCGGAGAATGGCTAGTTCAGATGTGATACAGTAGGTGGTGCAGGGTTCGGAGGCGGCTTCGTAGGTCATACCGGTGCCCTGCGGTCGAGACCGACCCTTACAGCGATTAAGAGGCCTCGGAGAGGAAGTTCTGGTAGCGTTGCTGGTAGATTGGATCAGAGCCCGCGGTTGGAAAGGGGTCCCCGCTAAGGACCCGTGCAGGTGGATACCATTCTGACAGTATCCTTTTGGTGCAGCCAATAGAGCCTGAAGGGTAGTGATACCCTTGCTTTCAGCTGGTCAGATCGGGTTGCACGTAGGCATCAGTTCGTGGTGCTGGCAAAGCAGTTCGGCACAACTCGAGAAACTGGCTAAGTTCCAGCATGCTATTTTGGTGGACTCTCCAAAGCGAGTCATCGAAGTTCGTTGCTGCAGGCTACGCTGCTAACCTTGAGGGTGCGATGTGCACTATCCCCTCTCTGAAGCAATGCTTTCTTGGTGGTTCCGGAGAGACGAAGGGCTTGGCGACCATGGGAATGTGTTTAGTGGTCCGAGGAGAGAGTAGTCCTGGCTTTTATTTTTGTTGTAGTAGACGGACTTATCCCCACACTACTCGGACCTTCCTGTTCGGGCGTCTGTTGGGCAGATTTTCCCCCCAAGGAACGAAAAAAAAAACTCACAAGCCTTTGCTCAATTCGTCGAGTTGAGTTGATTGGTATATGGGACTCGGCCATGCGGACCTCCAAAGTCGGTTTTTCAAGCAAGCCCTTCTAGGGTAAAAAAACATCAATAAGCATACAGGTTTACCATAACCCAACAGAGCCATTACTTAAACTTGACCTTATTTCTTTCGCCCCAAATTTCAACCTTCAAAGCACTTAAACTGCTGAGACAGCAAACACAGAAGCCGACAAGGACATGCCCTTGAACGCACCCGAGCCAAACAAGCCATTAGCAAAGCGCCGCTTCAGAATGGGTTTCCTGTTATTTTCTTCTACTGCTACCAACGCAATGGCCGAGCCATTATAATCATTCCAACAACTTCCACTTGGTAGCCCATCCGAAACCCGCCGAGCTCGAACAAAACAAACGTACAAAATCTGATTAAACCGATGTTCAACAAACGATCACAATCTAGGGGCGGCTGCCGCCGCGCCGCCATCCATTCTAGACCGAGTAGTCTCTCTTGGTGCCACTAAGGCCGCGTCCGCGTCAAAAAGATTGATGACTCCGATGATGGATTACGTTGATGCGTTTCTTCTTGTTTTGCAGTGGGCGCGTATCATTTCCCGCCAAAAAGCCAACCAGAAAATCTCGGTCAACCTTGGTTGTTGTAGGTACCTACCACTTTCCCAAAATGCCGAGCGCGGCGATGATGGCGGCGCCGGCCCAACTGCTGGAATGAGGTTGATCCGTGTACGCGCTTCCGGCATTGTTCAACGAACCGTCAATCCCGCTCCGGTAGTAGATACGGTTCGTCCCGACGCGACGGTCGGGTAAGACAAGCGAATCTCATTCAACCGCTTGTTATCTCTGCACGCAGCGTTGGTTGCGTTAAATTGAATGAAATTAGAGGATATGAAAATATGGTCATAAAGTTAGTCTCGCGGGGTAATCTAATTGGGACGGTGGAGCGGCGAGATTCAGGTCGGCGTTTCGTTTTTCGGTTGGGATGTTTCGACTTGGTCCTGGTGGCGGTTCGCCCACGCTGCCTGCCATCTGATTATTGGCCGCTTCTTTTGCGTAACATTCTACTGAACGGAAGTAGGAGCAAACCGCCGGCTTTACCCATCGAGAATAAGCGCAATTAGGACTCAATGTGGAGGATGAAAAGCACGAAACCACTCAAAGCCGAAGTCGGTTTGAAAAAGAAAAAATGTGTTTAACTGCCGTTTCTAGACAGCCGGCTGGCGGAAGACTAAATCATATCAAGGGTTGCATAGCTCACATCACTTACCAATGTGAATCCAGATCTATGTAACTTTCTATCCCTTCCCTTCCCACTAACAAACTTCCTTCCTGTGATAACCGTGGGGATGCGGAGGTACACACGGTCTCTAGTAGCAACGGATGTCACACCAACATTCCTTCCCTTCCCCGATGACCGTAAGGACGTGGCCGGCGCCGGTACTGACAATTTAAAGTTTTGAACCTTCAAAATTGCACATTGAGGATGGAAAGCTACACCCAGGCCATTTGGTTCCCTGTGCAATGTTGACTGTTCTGGTCAGTAACGGAGTAGCAACTACGAATTGTACGGTCATCTCATGCTCATGCTCATGCTCATGCGTTTCTAGAACAGTTTCAAGACGAATATTGCTTGTGGTGAAATTATTACCAAGTTAGAAATGCTCCCCCAAGAGCATTTCCGTTGGTCGTGGGATGAGGTGGAAAGCTAAGAGAAAGGTACAAAACTGAGATAATGAACGATTTATCTTTCTAGACTCAGATGCTGAGTCAATTTAAGGTTTAGATTGACGGTTATAAATCGATGATGGGAGCCGCGAACTGGTTGAGTATATTTCAGTATATATAGCCATTTCAGAGAGTTTCAGGAGCATTTGATAGCATTTCAAGGGTGGTTCTAGGGGTTTTCAGTAGCATTTGAGGAGGTTTCTGAAGTCTTTTAATGGCGTTATGAGGGGTTGCAGGAGTATTTCAAAAAGGGTGCTGGCCTTATAAGGGCGTTTCAATGGGATTGTGTAGGTTTTAGGGGCGTTTCAAGGTATTTTAGGGGCGTTTTTTTTTTCGAGGGGTCTCTGGAGCCTTTTAAGGTCGTTTCAACAGGTTTCGGGAGTCTCAAGAGCCTTTTAAGGGCGTTTAGAGGTATTTCAAAGGTTTTAGGGGTGTTTCAAGATATTGTAAAGGCATATCCGAGAGTTTCAGGAGGTTCCAGGAAAGTTTTAAGGGTGTTCCGAGACGTTTCAGTGGCGGTTGATATCATTGCCGGAGTTCTTCAAGGAGTTTCCAGGGTCGTTTCAGGGTGCTTCAAGGATCTTTAGGAATTTTAGGAACGTTTCCAAGACATTCTGAGAGATTTCAGGGGTATTTGAAAGCATTTCAGGAGCACATTAGGGGGTACCCAGGTGCATTTGAGGGGGATTTCAAGAATGTTTTGAGGGAGGTTTTCAGATGTATTTTGAATGGATTGCGTGGAATCCAGGGGCGTTTCAATGGAATCATATAGCATTCCATGACATTTCAGGGGCATTCAAAGGAGTTTTAAGGGTATTTCTGTGGAATATCGGTGGGAGCCTGTTTAGGTAGTTTCATGGGCTCTCAGCGAGAACCCTGGGACTCCCCTGAAACGCCCACAAGACTTCCAGGTACCCTGTTAGATCCCCTGTTAGGAAATGCCTCTAAGATCCCTAAAGTGCTTCTGCGACCCAATCGAACTTCCTAGATATCTCCTGGAGCCCCGTGGAACGCTCCTGAGTCCCACCGAAACGGTCATGAGACTTTTGAAATCCCCCTGGAACTCCTTGAAATCGTCTCAAGCATCCCTGAGACCTCATGGTACCTTTTGAAACCCCCTGAAACACGCCTGAAACTTCCAGGTACCCCTTAAAATCCCCTTGGACCGCCATGACAATAAGTAAACTCAACATTTTTATATTTTTTCAAAACATCTCCGTGATAGGGAGAAGTGTACAAAAATATAAAAATGTCTATTATGATTATTCTTTTGGCAGTACAATTTTATTTCGCTAAGCCAATAGTGGACGTAAAATAAGGTTTGGGTGTATTGAAAAATAATTATTTTTAATTTTCGATGTAGTGAATTTTGGTTTGATTTTTTTTATTTTTATTTTTGAACCTTCCAACACTTTTATGGATTGTATGACAATTGCCAGAAAATAATTTGCTACAATCAATATGCCAGAATGATTTTTGCAAGAAAACCATCCCGACTAGAAGATTCTAACAAAAAAAAACATAATTATAACAAACCATGAAACGCATAACTCATTGTGATATAATCATGTTTAACATCATTGCTGTTTAAAAATATTATAACTCAATTGTATCATATTATGTTATGAATGTTGTTCAAAAACTCATTGTGAAATAATTTAGTTCTGATTCTTTGACATTCAGAACATCATTTTACAAAATTGTATCAAAATATGATAGAAACTAGTTCCCATTTTGGTCACTAACCTTTACAGGGCGGCGCCTGAAGATGAAGACAACCAGAATTTTCAAACCGCAGAAAATCGCACAGGTCGCTAAATTTTGCATCTGATAAAACAAAATTTTTGATTTTCTCTACAATATCATCAAATATATGTACTTATTTCATCTGGTATCTGAAACTACATGGCTCTGGATCAGTGTGGTCTGGTTGTTCATCGAAATTGAGCTAATTTTGTTATTGTTATAGTCATTTTGTTTAATGACCATTGGGCGCGCAGTTTATTGATATCCGCTAATTAGGCCTACATTATCACATGTTAAACATCAAATGTGTTCATTTTTATTTTCCAGTGCTAGAATATAGACATTGACTGATACACTGTCATGAAAAAATAGTCATATATATTCCATATTTAGCGTGTAATAGTGCCTTGAACTTTTCGCATTTTTTCCTGCCGCACCCTGTATAAACTTGATATATTTTTCTAGTAGGGATTTGTCTGAATAGACCATTCCCCAGAAAGCCATTCGCCACAATGAACCATTTTCCAGAATTCTGGCTCTGCTCTGCTCTGGCTCTGCTCTGGCTTTGCTTTGGCTTTGCTCTGGCTCTTTTTTGGCTCTGCTATGGCTCTGCTCTGGCATTGCTCTGGCTCTGCTCTGGCTCTGCTCTGGCTTTGCTCTGGCTCTGCTCTGGCTCTGCTCTGGCTCTGCTCTGGCCCTGCTCTGGCTCTGCTCTAGTTCTGCTCTGGCTCTGCTCCGGCTGTGCTCTGGCTCTGTTCTGGGTCTGTTCTGGCTCTGCTTTGGCTCTGCTCTGGCACTGCTCTGGCTCTGGCTCTGCTCTGACTCTGCTCTGACTCTGCTCTGGCTCTGCTCTGGCTCTGCTCTGGCTCTACTCTGGCTCTGCTCTGGCCCTGCTCTGGCTCTGCTCTGGCTCTGCTCTGGTTTTAGTTCCCAAGAATTAAATATTTTCTCTTTTTTCTCGGCTATTATTCTGCCAAAACCATTGACAGAAAGTGTATGAATTATTTCCGTAAAATGTGTTATGTTTAAAAATAATATCGGGTATTTTTAAGAATAATATCAGGTATTTTCCGAAAAGATGGAGAAAATACCTAATTTTCTAACAGTTTCAAAAGAACGGCCCTAATTTTATAAAAAATAAAATCTTTGATGAAATTGTTACGAATTATTATGCCAATTGATATATAGGCGCTGTAATAGAAAGAACATCTGTTAATTTAAAAAGGAAAAAAAATCTGATTGAATTAAATCTGAAGAACAGCCTAAATTTCAAAGGAAGGTAAAATTTGTGATGGAAATGCTGTAACTAAGTTCTTCCATCATATGCGTTTTGATATAGTTATATCTATGCTGGGTTATTAGGCAGCAGGAAATTAGGCCGAATTACTGTTGGACTGAATAGATTGACCCTGTTTGACCGATCGGTTAATAGGCTTCGAAAAATCTGCCAATTTCAAGAAAAATAAAAAGTTCAGAAGAATGAATAACTAGTTGGCCTATTATAAAAAGGAGAACAATCTATGGAGTTAGCTGTAAGACCACCGCAAAGGCTATTCGTAACATCCGGGACCATACTGCTCCGGTCCTTATGACACATTTTCATACGAAATATAGTTCAAAAATTTGTGCCTTTTCCTAGGACTACGTGACGCATTTGAATGCTTGGACGTTATGCCACGGCATGCTTCATCAAAAAGATCTGAGACTTTATGACCGCGGACTATTATGGTACTACAACACAGCAACTCGAAAGAACAACCTTTGATTAAAAGAAGGATACATCTCTTATGAGAGGAATAGCAGTTTGGCCACTTCAATATTCAATGACAGTTTCACTCGTAAGAATGGCCCATTTTTAAAGAAAGGAAATTTAACAGTTTTGTCGCTTGCTAAATCTTTAACAGCGTAATTTGAAAGAACAGCCTATTATCAAAATAAGGGTGAATCTACTACAGAGTTAGTAGTTTGATCGCCACAAAACAACAATTCCAGAAAGAACAACGTTTGATGAAAAGAAGGAAAATTATCTGATGGGAAATTTAGCAGTTCAACCGCCAAACAACAATGTTATGAAAAGAACAACCTTTTTCATAAGAAGTAAAAATCGCATATGGAGTTAACAATATAAGGAGCTTAGAAATACAACCTGTGTGACAAATGTTGCTTGATCACCGTTTTGTCATATGTCCACTCAGCCTGATGACCTTCTTGCTTTTAGTCTAACACCAAAATGGTTTAGGTGTCTGTATTAGAGAGATTTTCAGCGTGAGGCTGGTTCATCTCTTAGGTGTCACCAAAATATCAGTAACTCAAAGATAACTACTGGTCTTTACGCTTAACATTTCTTTCAAAAACAGCCCCCGCTTAAAAGAAGGGGAATGTCGTGATTAGTTTTTTTTTTAACAGTTCAACCTCAACAGTACTTAAAACAAAACTTCATTGAACAACCTAAACTAAGATGTTTTGTTTTTTTTTGTAGATTTTACACAGAGATTAAATAAAAATGAAAAAAAATGACGCTTTTGCCAATACGAAATGAGGTGAGGTCGCTGCTGATTGTAAACTAGAATGATTCTTATTTTCAGTCATTGCTATAACTATTCCTGGAATCAACAAGCATCATATACTGTTCGAACAAAATTTTTTTGATCCAATGTCAAGGCTGTTATTCTGGCCTAGAATCTAGCCAAACATAAAATTAACATTTATTCTGATAAATACAACTTTTACTGGGGAATGTTACTTCTGGGGAATGGCCTTCTGGCAAATGGTTTTCTGGGTAACGGTCCATTATAGCAAACGGATTCTGGCAAGTGTCTTTCTGGCAAATGTCATAAAACCCTTTTATGTTTGTCCTGGAAGCCCATTTGATATCGATTTTTTAAAACAAAAACATTTTGAGATTTTATTTAACAATTGTTATTTTTATTTTTATTTTTATTTTCATGGAAAATTTTGTTTTCCGTGTATTATTTGGGAAAATTATTTTAGCTCCGTAGCTTGAAGGAATAGAAGCGCCCGTCTAGCGAATTGGGAGTCGTGAGTTCGAGTCTCACCGGAGTACGTGGATTTCTTTTCATAATTTCAAATCTCAATTTGTTCATCGAGCACATGTTCTGTTGTGCACATGGATGTCAAAGCATTTTCAACAGTGTAAATTATTTTAGTTTGTATTCCACTCCCTTTAACTCTTTTACTACTTTTATAATACAATGATTGAAGAAAAAAATAAAATTACGTAGTTCCGATTGAATACAAAAGAAACAATAACAGCTAAAAGATGACCAAAACATCATTTTTTCAATGATTTTTCAAAAATGTTCATACGCTTTATAAGACACCAACAATCATTTTGAGATATACAGAACAGTCCTAAATATCAGTCTTGATTGCCCAGGCAAGAAAAAATACGAAAATGCTCAAGTTTTACCCCGTCTAAAGGCGGGGTTGGGTATTAGAGGATTAAATCTCCCTGAAATCCCCTGGTACCACTGTGAGTACCTCTGAAAACTACTGGTATGTAATGTAATCCCATGAAACGCTCCTGATACATCCAGGCACCCTCATGAAACCTCCTTGGACCCCTTGAAATGCTTCAGATACGCCCATACACGCCAATGGGACACCCTGGAATGCCCCTGAGATTCCCTGAAGTGCCCCAAACACCCTTTGGAACTCCTCTGAAACCCCTGAGACCTCTGAAGTGCTCCAGAGACCCCTGAGACCTCTGAAATGTCCCCAAGATTTTCAAGTAGGGAGTATCTGAACTCCTAAAACGCCCATGGTACCTCCTGGTATCTCTTGTGAACCCCTGGGACCCCTAAAAACGCCCCAGAGACCCCCTGAAACGCCCCTGGGACCTAACACTACTGGTATCCCTCTAAGACCCCCTAAAACGTCGCTGAGTTCCTCTGGAACGACCATCTGAATCCCTCTGTGACAACCGTAAGGGTCTCCAGTTAGCTTTGTGGTTAAGGCTATGGATCGCCAATCCGAAGACGGCGGGTTCAATTCCCGTTCGGGTCGGCAACATTTTCTCGATTCCTTGAGCAATGAGCATTAGTGTATCATTGTACTTGCCTCACAGTATACAAATCATGCAATGGCAGGCTGAGAGAGCCCTTCAATTAATAACTGTGGAAATACTCAAAGAACACTAAGGCAGGCCAAGTTCCAATGCGAATGTACAGCCAAGAAGAAGACGTATACGAAACTTCAATGTCCGAACTCTGTTCAGTTAATGTCTTCAAATATATCCAAAGAATCTCTAAACAATTTGTTGATTACATCACAAGCGCAACAGATAGCGCCTCTCAGTCTTCCCACTTGACTTCTATCGAGTTCAGCAGTATCTTTTCCCACGGTCAAAATCTCTCCAACAAGATTCCACGAACGTGACAAAGCGGGTGACAAATTCCGCCTTGGGCATAATTATAAACTCATCCTATCCTAAGCGCGGCTTGGGCCGTTCAAGTAAGGATGGGACGCAAAACTTCCCATCAACAAGCCCCCCACCACCTCGTGTCATCATGTCTAGGTTGGCTAACATCGTTTAAAGCTAGATGAAGTCGCCCTCCAGACTTTCCCCCAGTTTCGGATAAATGGCGATAGCGAAAGCGAGGGTGTTATTTTTCACCACTTGGCCGGCCGACCAAAAGCTCATCAGACGCGAAAGCACGCGCCCGGTTCTCTTTTCATCCCTGTGTGCTGCTTGCCGGTGGAAAAAAAAGGGTTAATGACAGTAAAATGGCAAGCACGCGTCGTTAATTTCAATCCCCTCTTCTCCCCGTTTAACCCCGCTTCAGGATGGAGTTTCCCAACGTTTAAGCTCTAATGGGACTTTTACCACCTCCTTGGACATCAGTCAGTTAGTAATCTGAGATGTGGCTCCCGCCTCCCTTGGCTCTTTATCTCGTCCCTGGCGAAGAAGCTCTTGTTGACGCTAATTAGGCTGAACGTGGAGAAGCGTTGTTAGTGGCAAAATCTGGCATTAGAGGAAAGTATGTGGCGTGAATAAATTCGAGTGGGGTTCGGTAACGGTTCGTTAACTAGCACCAACAAAGGTGACGATAAGCAGGATCGTGTCCTTCAAGTTGAAGGCGGTGATGGAGTGGGAATCTCTGAAGATTGTAAGGAATGGTTTGGGAAAGGTGCTGTCTTGATAAACTATTCAAGATGGGGTGCGACTATTCTTTTTTTTATCTGTATTAACGAGATTTTTAGCCCTAGGCTAGTTTATCCCGGGACCCACGCCTTACTTCCCTTCCGCAGGAAAAACTCACATTTTGTAAGTTGGTCGGGAGTAAGATTCGATCCCATGTCCTCGGCGTGATAGTCAAGTGTTCTAACCATCCAACCAGGACCGCTCCACATGCGACCTACCAGGATTCCTCAAGAAGTTCCTGTAGGAATTCCTCCCGAGATTCCTCAAGAAAATCATCCAGGAATTCCTTCCAGGATTCTTCCAGGAATTTCTCCCGGGGTTCCTCCAGCAATTCCGCCTGGGATTCCTTTAGAAATTCCTTTTGGGATTCCTTTAGGAATTCCTCCCGGGATTCCACAAGAAGTTCCTCCAGGCATTTATCCAGTGATTCCTCCCGAGATTCTTTCAGGAATTTGTGGGGTGTGCGTATACATAATGAGTAATCATCTATGAGTGTGCAATTTACAGTGTTTTGTCTTCCAGCGAAGTGTTAAATGATGAACAAGTGGTTCATCCTTTCATTAAATCGTCACAGTGACAACCACCTTTTCGTCCACTTTCTCCAGACGGCAGCAGACCGAGTAGCACGTAGGTAAGGGCCTAAGGCCTACTGTTGGGTGATTCTTCCGCAGTATTATCCAGATTCCACAGAATTTATCTCGGGATTTAATCAGAAACTCCTCCCGGGATTCCTTCAGAAATTCCTCCTGAGATTCCTCCAGGAACTCCTCCCGGGATTCATCAAGAAGTTCCTCCAGCAATTCCTCTAGGGATTTCTCCCGGCATTTTCTCCAGGAACTATTCCCGGGATTTCTCCAGGAATTCCTCCCAAGACTTCCCTAGGAATTCCTTCTGGGATTCCTCCAGATTTTTTTTGGGAAGTTCCTTCAGGAATTCCTCTAGTGAATGCTCCCGGGATGGAACTCGGTGCAGTCTAGTGAACAGTTGCTCACATTGAGTGCGCAACGGTGACAACGACATTGCACTAAAACGTACTTTTTTTTCAAAAGAACGGCAAGAATCTAAAGAAACGAACCAAAACCTTGGCTTCTTCTGTTTGCTGTATTTTATTATTAGTACGCTATGTTTACGTTGGTTGGAAGATCAATGTTTCTGGTTAAATATTGAATCAGAAATCTTCCACGACATTCCTCCGGGATTTTTCAAAGATTTGCTCAAGAACTTCCTCTAAGAATTTCTCTAGGGATTTAGAAATTCCTCCTGGGATTCCTTGAGGAATTCCTCCCAGGATTCCACAAGAAGTTCCTCCAGCAATTCATCTAGGGATTCCACCCAGGATTCTTACAGGAATTGCTACCGGGATTTCTCTAGGAATTCCTCCCGGGAATTCTCCAAGAATCCCTCCCGGGAATTCTCCAAGAATTCCTCGCGGAATCCCTACAGAAAATCTTTCCGGAATTCCTCAAGAAGTTCCTTCAAGCATTTATCCAGTGATTCCTCCCGGGATTCTTCCAAGCATTTATCTCGGGATTTAACTAGGAACTCCTCCCGGGATTCCTTTAAAAATTTCTCCTGAGATTTCTTCAGGAACTCCTACCGTGATTCATCAACAAGTTCCTCCACGAATTCCCCTAGGGATTTCTCCCTGGATTTTTCCAGGAATTATTCCCGCTATTTCTCTAGGAATCCCTACCAAGATTTCCCTAGGAATTTCTCCTTGGATTCCTCCAGAAATTCTTTCCAGGATTCCTCAAGAAGTTCCTTCAGGAATTCCTCTAGTGAATGCTCTCGGGATTCTTCCTGGAATTCCTCCCGGGATTTCCCCAAGAATTCCTCCCGGAATTCCTACAGTAAATCTTCCCGGGAGTCCTCAAGAAGTTCCTCCAGGCATTTATCCAGTTATTCCTCTCGGGATTCTTCCTGGAATTTACCTCGGGATTCATCCAGTAACTCATCCCGGGATTCCTTCAGAAATTCCTCCTGAGATTCCTCCAGGAATTCCTCCCGGGATTCATCAAGGATTTCGTCCAGGGATTCCTCTAGGGATTTCTCCTGGGATTTTTCAAGGAATTACTCCCGGGATTTCTCCAGGAATCCCTCCCAAGATTTCCCTAGGAATTCCTCCCAGGATTCCTCCAGAAATTCTTGTCGGGATTCCTCAAGAAGTTCCTTCAAGAATTCCTCTAGTGAATGCTCCCGGGATTCTTCCTGGAATTCCTCCCAGGATTACTGAAGGTATTTCTCCCGGGATTCCTCCAGAATTACCTCCCGGGGTTCCTCCAGTTATTCCTCCCAGGATTCTTCCAAAATTATTTCCCGGGATTCCTCCAGCACTCCCTCCCGGGATTCTTCCGAAAGTTCCCCCAGGAATTCTTCCTTAGACTCCTTCCGGGATTCCTTCAGAAATTCTTCCCGGGATCCCTCCAGGAGTTCTCCCGGGAATTCTCTAGGAAGTCCTCGTGGGGTTCCGCCAGCAATTCTTCCCGGAATTCCTCCAGGAATACCTCCCGTGATGCCTCCATGAATACCTGCCATGATTCCTCCAGGAATTGTTCCCGGGATTATTCTAATAGTACTATCTGTAGGATTCATGCAGTATTTTTTTATAGGATTCATCCAAGTTTTCTTTCCGGGATTCCTCCAGGAGTTTCTTCTAGGATTTTCTTAACAAAAGCCTTCTTTTGCTTTAGGAATTCATAACCAAATTTCTCTAAAAAGTCCTTCCGAAATTCATATTTAAATTCCTTCCGAAATTCTTTCAAGAGTTTCTTCTAGAATTATTCAAAATATTACTAATGGTTGTTTTTTCCTGGAATTTCTAGACAAAGCCCGGAAGAATATTATAGAGGAGTCTCGAATGGAATTCCGGATAAAATCATGGAAACAATTTCTGAAGGAATCCAGAAAGGAATTCCTGGTGGAATCCCAGAAGGTATTTTTGGAGGTTTCGCAGCAGAATCCCTGAAGGAATTCCTGCAGAAATTCTTGGGGGAATTCCTTGAGAAATTCCTGATGGAGCTCGTAGAGGGATTCTGAGAAGAATTCCAAGAGAAATCCCTGGTGGATTTCCTTTAGGAATTCCGGTGAAACACTTGGAGGTAATCCGGGAAGAGTTGCTTAAGGAATTTCGGAAGGGACTCCTTAAAGAATCCCCGAAGGAACTCTCAGTTGAACCATGGAGGAAGCTTTGGAGCAATCCCAGAAAAAATTTCTGGATAAATCTCGGAAGGAACTCCTGGAAAAATCCCAAATGAAATTTCTGGAGTTATCTCGTAAGGAATTCCTGGAGGTATTTTTGAAGGAATACCTGGAAGAATCCCGGAACGTACACTTGGAGAAATCCCGGAAGGAACTCCTGAAAGTATTCCGGAAGGAATCATGTGAAGAATTCCTGAAGATATCATGGAAGGAATGCTTAGAGAGCCCCAAAAGAAACTCCTGGAAGAATACTTGGAAGGAACTTCTGGAGGAATTATGGAAGGAACTTATGCAGCAATTCCAGAAGGAACTGAGTGAATCATGGAAGGAAATCCTGGAGAAACCCAGAAGAAACTCGTTGATGAATCCCGGAAGGAACTCCTGGAAGAATCGCGGAAGCGACTCCTGGAGTAATCCCATAAGGAAATTCTGGAGGAATCTAGAAAGAAACTCGTGGGGGAATTCCAGAAGGAACTAGTGGATTGATCTCGAAAGAAACTCCTTAAGGAATCCAGGAAGGTACTCCTGGAGGAATTTCGGAAGTGTTAGTGCTTAGTAATGATTAATGGAAAGCAACTGAAGTTGTTAAAGTGTATGATGAAACACTTGTGACAAGCAGTGCACATATCACAGAAGAGTCACGGCTGCGCAGGTTTTTGGTTGCACAATTCACATGAGTTACAGTTGTACATTAGGGTGGCCCACACTTATATGAAAAACAAAATTTTCCAAAAATACCAAGTCTTACCTCCTAAATCAGTTGTTTTGGACTCCCAGGAGCTACGTTCAAAATTTGAGCAAAATCGGTTGAGCCTAAGGGGGCGCTCAAAACGCTTGAAGTTTGTATGGGAAAACTTGGCCAAATGTATGCAGAAATTTAAAGTTTCCGAATTTTGCCGCTAGGTGGCGCTATAAGCGTTCAATAAACAAACCCTTCTGTATTATTGTAGGTGACTATATGTTAAAGAACTTTTTCGAAGACCGCAAAGTGATCCGACGGCTGTGAAAAAAGTTATACCCTGGGCAAAGTGAGGCAAAGTATTGAGATTTCATTATTGATATTATTCCTTTACATGTATTGGAAAAACAACAATAAAGTTTATCCTCACTTTACCTAGGGTATAACTTTTTTCACAGACGTTGGATCACTTTGCGGTGTTCGACAAAGTTGTTTGGCATATAGTCACCTACAATAATACCAAGAGGTTGGATTATTGAACGCTTACAGCGCCACCTAGCGGCAAAATTCCAAAACTTAAAATTTCTGCATACATTTGGCCAAGTTTCCCCATACAAATTTCAAGCGTTTTGAGCGCCCCCTTAGGCTCAATCGATTATGCTCAAATTTTGAACGTAGCTCCTGGGAATCCAAAACAACTGATTTAGGAGGTAAGACTTGGTATTTTTGGAAATTTTTGTTTTTCATATAAGTGTGGGCCACCTTATTGTACATTGTAACCCAATGCTAGACTAACTTGACATTGACTCGTTTGCAACCAAAACCTGCGCTGTCTCTTTTTTGGCATGTGTGTTGCTTCGGGTGACAATGATATTTCCCGTAGAGTGAAAAAGCGTCTCAAGGTGGTCTTAGGAGCTTTTCAAAGGACTTTGGGCAGTGGGCATCAGGGGGTTTTCGAAGCGTTTCGGTGGGAATCCAGCGTGTCACAGGGGCGTTCCAGAGATATTTGGGGTGTCTCACAGGGGTTCCAGGGCGTCTCATGGAAGTTTCAAGGTGTGTCAGGGTGTTTCGAGGGTATACCAGATCTCAGGAGCGTTTTGGGAGGGTTCAGATAGTCTCAGGGTAGCTTCCAGCGGGTTTCAGAGGCGTCAAAGAGTGGTACTAGGGCGTTTCACGTGTGTTTAATGGGTATTTCAGATTTTTTTTTTTGGTTTTTATTAATGTGTATTTTAACTTAATTAGAATTAGCATCTACACTATATTTCAGATGTGTTTCAGAGGGTCTCATCGGGTTTCAGGATGGCCCCATGGGTGTTCCAGAAGGTCTTAGGGGCGTCCCCAAGTAACAATTTCTATGCTTTCTGCTCTTAGACGTATTTTATGAAGGTTTTGTTATTGATTTGGTAAAGCCTTTTATGTTTAATGAAGCATTATAAACTGCAAAGCCGTTTTGAAGACATGAACAACTTTAAAACACTTTGTAGATACCAATAAGTCCATTCCATTAAACTTATTTTCTTGTCTTTCAGCCGAGCATAAATTTCGTTCTAAGCAGACTGTTAAGTACGCAATAAAACTTGGTACTAAAACTTCTTTCAACGCCGCACGCAAGGCATATCACATCGGTCTTAAGGCTTTTAAGATTGCATTAAGTTATCATAAAGCAATCATAAACCTTCTTGGAATTACAAGTGGAAGCATTTAAGCAAGCTCAGGAGTGTCAGGTACCGCAATGGGATCTTCTTCCAGGAAATATATTTAATGAGAAATGCACACAAAAACGTAACCAGTTACACACACAGTTCGAAAAAAAAAACCTGTAAAATTATGACGGATCGAATGTAACAAAAGGACCCCGTCATATATGATGGAAATTCTTGTGCGATCTTAAAATTACAGGGCAGATATCTGTTAGAAAATATAAAGAAAAACTGAGGTCCGAGCGAGAATTGAACTCAGATCCTTGGGGTGTGAGAAGCACGCTCGAGCTCTCTCGGCTATCTCAGCTTGCTGAAGAGCAGACAGTCAAAGTTGAACTGCTTCTACCATAATGCACGCATTCCCGACATGCTCCGGCTGCTGCAGAGAGTACTGAGAGAGACAACGGGGAAACCGCCACAGCTGCGAGCAGCCGTTCGTTTAGCTGATGACGGAGAGTGGCTGGCATGATTTATAGCAGATGCATGTAAATTTAAAGCGAATATGCTTTAAAATCTGTAAACAAACCGTCTGACCAGCAGCGGGCTGCTCGGCTGACGTTCAGTGTTGGTGATTTACATTTTTCTGCCGCAAATTTCAGTTAATCTTCAATTTACGTGCTGCTTAACTTTCATATGTTTTTGCTGTGCATGATTTTTTGATACCACTGAAGAAAGCACCTGGTTTTTCATTATTGAGAATTATTACCACTATATACATAACTAAAACTCAATCAGTTTAAACAGCAACCTAAAAATCACACGAAACGCTGCCGAAAAACTTGCGAAAATATGAAAGTTTCTGTTTGTTTACATTGTTTTACGGGCATCGGCTAAACGGCAAGTTCTTAAGAGCAGTCAGTCTGAACCCGCATTTCATTAAAACCTAATAGTGTTTGAAGAACTCAAATGATTACCTTTCTTCGAATTTCGACTGTTGGTGATTGTGTTGGAAGGGGAATGGCGTTCAGTCTTTGGAGGAATAACTCCCAGAAGAAGGCGCAATATAGCGACCGAAACGTCGGATGAAAGCTTAAAAATCCGTTTTTGAGTTATTCCTCCAAAGACTGAACGCCATTCCCCTTCCAACGAACTCAAATGATATGCGTTAAGAATAAGTGGGCGTATGCTAGACTTTGCTCCGTATTCTTGGAGAACAGCAACTCTATAATATGTTGCTTCCACACTTATAGGTCCTAAACAATTACAATCAGTACCAAGAGGATTTAACTTGACGGCATCCATATTTTTTGTCACGGTTTTCTATTCCTACTTGCAAATAGAGCACGCCATGTTGATGTTTGGATTGTGATTTGAATGCACAATTTTGCAAGCGGGGTTGAAATAATTGTTTTGTAACACAACAAACCCGCAAACTGGCATGGCGCTTTACTTATTCAGCAGCAATTCATTGCATTATATCGAAAAACTTTTTTGGCATGAGTTTTCTCTGTCATAGAAACAGAGTTTTCTCCGTAAATACTTGAAATTGAATATTATTACCATGGCTGACCGACATAGTTTTGTTTTTTTCGACATTTATAATTTGCAATTAACTTCAATTCATTTGATGATTCTAGTTTCAGATTATTGGTTCTAATTCTTCATTCAAGACGCTGTTCGAACTTTGATAGGGCTTGTTAATCTTTTTAAGGCATATACAACATATCTTATCTAAGTTGTATAGTTGACTTCAAGAATATGCAACAAAATCAAATAGCATATAAAACGTTTTAAGGACTGGTCATAGCAACCTCCTGTTGGGTGGGCCCTTTTGGGCTTTACAGGGTTTTATCACGAGTTTATTAGAGCTGTTGGGATTACTAAGCTTTAAAAAAAATTTTATCGGTTTGATTATAACAACAGCTTGTAGGCTATAAAAAAACTAAAAATGTTACTTGGGTTGTAAGGGGGTTTCAGGAGGTAAAGCTTGAGTCATTTAACATCTGGACGCAAAAAATCGGATCTGTCTCGGAGATATGTTATTGAAATAAACAATATTGTGTACTTACAATCAAAGATATTTATTGAACTTTCTAGGAAAAATAGCCTTAAAATTATTCGGATTTGGTTTTTATGAAATTTCGAACTTTTCTCCGAATACCACTCATCATATCTTGGACAATCTGTTGGTTCACATGAGTGGCCATTTTGTTCCACCATCTTTGCATCTGTGTTGCATCCCGAACCATCTTTCCACTCTTCTTCAACTTCTGGTTGACAACTGCCCAATATTTCTTGATTGGGCGGACCTGAGGGCAATTTGGTGGATTGATTTCATTTTTGATAAAATCTACCCCGTTGTCTTGATACCAGTGTAGCACTTCTCTGCTGTAGTGGCAACTTGCCAGATCTGGCCCAAAACTTAACAGGTCCATTGTGGGTTATACAGAACGGAAGAACAAGCTTTTCCAGGCACTTCTGCTTGTACACTTTGGAATCCATGGTCCTGT
Source organism: Aedes albopictus (assembly GCF_035046485.1). NCBI lineage: Eukaryota > Metazoa > Arthropoda > Insecta > Diptera > Culicidae > Aedes > Aedes albopictus. The sequence goes on along the minus strand of NC_085136.1, from coordinate 81,737,573 downwards.
TTGTCACGAAAACCTTTGTTTTTTGGCCGCAGCTGCAAATACCTTGCCAGATCATCAACTTTCTTAATGTCAAAAACAAACTTGAACTTACTGGGGACATCACCCCGACCTGTGGCTTTATTAAATTTTTGTCCTGGATGCTGACCATAGTATATTTTCACGTTCTTCGCAATTTTTGAACCTGACCACGTCGGATTTTCGAAGTGTGTGTCCAAAATTAATTTTCGATGCGCGGCTTCCATTGCGTATAACTTTAAGGAAACGAAACCAATCGTGACAAAATTTTCAGCACTGAAGGAGGCAACATTCCAGAACAAACTGCTGTAATTTTTTTTCGGATCCGACCATCAGGGGCGCTGCAGCAAATTGAACAGTGCGTCCAGATATTAAATTACTCAAGCTTTATCAAAGGCGTTTTAGGGAGTTTCAGGAGCGATCCAGCCGGGTTTTAAGGGTGTTTCACTGTTTTTTTAGAGGTGTTTCAGGGGGTTTCAAGTACGACCCTGGAGCTCCCCGAATTTTTCTGAAACACCGCTGTAGATTTGTAGATCTTGAAAGCCATGATGTTCTGAAAACCGTGAAAAGAACCTTTCGTTGCATTGCAGGGCACCATGTGTAACACCGAAGATAAGCAGTTATCGTAGATTAGATGGTGAATCTTGATTCTGAAGAACTTGAAAGTCCTGAACTCCACAACATTTTGCATTCCTAGCAATATCCAAAAAATATAAAAAAAACACCTATTTAGACATTCCACCGAAAGAGGAAGAGTGCGAAGCAGATCGATAAACTGTCTGAAATGTTTAACCACCAAGTGCTGTGGACAACTGAAGCAGCGGCAAAAGCTGTAGAATTCATACTTCTGAAAGATTCATCGTCCGCTAAGAAGCATTTTTAACCCAGACAAACAAACACAGCGGTCAAAAGCATCGATTTTCCTTGCCCGTACATTTAACCACTTTTTCCTAATGCTCCGAGCACATTCCATTGAAATCACTTCAAGTGTTCATCGAAACATCAAACCTTCTTTCAACGCCCAATCGTTCGATGCCGGGTGCCAGAGAAGAGTAGGGTAGGTAATCAAAATTTGAACCAAATTGCGGCTTTCTGAAGCAGTGCAAATTTTAAGTGATTTTTTCTCCCACATGGAAATAATTTACTACGGCAAAATCGTATGTACATGAAAGCCACGGGTATAAGCTTTCTGTTAAATGGTAAAAAGTTTGTATTTGCACCGAATTTCATTGAAATATTTGATTTTTCATCAACAATGATTTTAATCTTAATTTGAACCATCGTAATCATAATTTGAACCAATTTTAATCTTAATTTGAACTACTGGCGGCAGCAGCTCGCGCAACTCACAAAACAGCCAATTCCATACTAAACAATGAAAAATCACATGAATCTGCTACTTCTCATACCTATTTTTCATTAGGCAGTGGAATCTCAACTCATTATGTTCGAAATTCTTTAGGAATTTGGAAACTAAATTTGGATTTTTTCATCCCCCAAGAGTAAACAAAGCAACCACTAGCGCAATCTACAGGCCAACACTAGAAGCTCACCCCCGTTCACTAGTTCAAATTTAGATTACAAATGGTTCAACTTAAGATAACATTCTCCAAGTAAGAATCACTTAAATTTGATAATTTTATGACAAATAATGCGGAATATTATTCGGTTGGTCGATTCTACGATAAATAAGCTTTCATTTGACGTGTTCACATATTGCGTGTGATACTATGCATGAGCTGTACGAGTGCACCGAAAATGTGCTTTCTCTTGGGAGAAATGGGTGAAATCACAGTGATTTTTCAATTGCCTGTTTTCCATGACAAAAACGCTTTTTTCAATGCTTTTAAAGTCCATGTTATCAGGTTATATTACGGAAAGCTGTTTAAAATCTTCTTCGGGACAATATTTGCCTGAAAAGTACGTCGTTTTAATGAATTTTGAAATGGTTCAAATTAAGATTACAATTTGACTAGTTCAAAGTTTGATTTCTTACCCTAGGTCAACATTACACCTTTCATTCATTGTTGTCATTTGCTATAGAAAAAAAAAGATCACCGCCATCACCGTCACCTCGTCACCCCACAGCACAAAAGCGATGCGATTCCGGTTGTCACCATCATCGAAATCGTCGTCGTCTATGCTTTTCCGTGGAACGAAAGAGGGTGGAAAAGCATTGAAGTCGGTTTGCTACGAAGAAACACATCGTCGTCGTCGTCGTCTTAAAGACGACGGTCCATCGCATCGGCATCGCACTTCTCTATGTGGAGTGGAATGTGGTGTGCTATAATGGTGAGAAAAGTCACAATCTTTGCGTCTTCCGACACTTTCTTTCACCTTCCGTCGTCTGTCCGTTTTCCGGCTTGACGAGACGATAAGACCCCCTCCTGGAAGCGGACCAGGAGTACACACATAATCCTAGTCAAGCGAAATTCGAAAAGTACCTAGCAATAGAGAAGGAGCAAGATTTTCCCAAGCGACTGAAGACAGAATCGGTTGGCGCACCAAGTGCAATCAAGATTGAAATCTCGGTCGTTGTTGAAATCCAGTTGGTAACTGTTCATGTTCGTTCAGTTCACGTTGTCGGTTTTGCGATGAGTTCAACCGGTCACCAAGTCTCCGGCCGGTGCGGTAGTTGTCAAATTGACAGCACGGCTTTCCAGGAACCAGGTGACACCTTTTCGAAATGGTCTTAGAGCCACGCGGCGAGGGAGAAGGCATCTTGATGTCCTTTTTGGTCCTTTGGACCTAATTCAGCCTAGAAAAACGACTATAGATCATGGTGTATCTGAAATTAGATCTCCGGTTGGATGGCTTCTCCCCATTTCTTTCTCCGCATGATAATCTCAAGATGTTGAAAGTTTCTTGACACAACCCAAGCAGCGCAACTTCCTAAAACAAATGTAACGAGTCATAAACAGAGAACATTTTACCTCAGTTAATTTCCCGGATAGACAACATCCCGGAAACAAATAAAACTTACCCAGAAGTTTATTCATGAGTTTCGGACTGCCAGAATCCAAACCACACGATGCAACTCTAACTAACGCCAGGAACCGCTTCATAAAATAGAAAGTTTCCCATTCGCAGTGCATGTTTAGTCTTAGGCCGTTACAAATATTTATTTCACTTTATGTCCCACCACTCTTTGGCTGGTCGAGGGGGGGGGGGGGATAAAAATAATAAAGCATTTAATCTGAAAAATGTTAAAAACTCATCGGATGTGTTAAAGAGACCCGATATTTTGATAAATACTTTTTTATCTGCCCCCTCAAAATGAAAAATCCAGCCAAAAATTTTTGAAGAGAGGGGGGGGGGGAGACAAAAAGTCAAAATTAAATTTGTATCAGCCTTATTTACAATGATATTTAATTTTTCTTGTAGTTGCTCGACAGTTATTGTGTCATTTTTTTATTCTCTGGCTGGCCTTCATAATGTCACGAACCTCATCATAAAAAAACCTTATGAATCCACCTTGTGGTGATGAGAAAGGCATGCTGTCGGGAAACCATCTTAATCAAACTCAAATGACATGTTAATGAATATCGCACTTTTATCCATTTGACATAAAAGGTCTGTCGCGCAAAGACAATGATAAAATCGGAACATTACTCTGTACCCATATTACATGGTTCAGAGCCTAAAATTCCTCAAAACAGCCACAATATTTTGGCCGCCATCTTGGATACCATGGTTGGATGCCATGGTCATCATTTTTGGACTCTATACGTTTTCCCCATACCTACTGCAAGATATTAGAGCCTAAAACTCTTTGAAACAGTTGCCATTTTGAATATTGGGCCGCCATCTTGGACATTATGATCGCCATTTTTTCCTTATAAATCAAACCGAATTATCTCTATACTGCATAATTTCAAAGCTAAAAACTCCTTGAAAATACTGTCATCTTGAATTTTGGACCGCCTTCTTGGATAGTTTGGTCCCCACGCTAAGCGTACCCATATTGCATGGTTTTGGAACGTACAATTCTTTAAACCATCTCGAATTTTTGGTCGCCATTTTGAATTTTAGGCCGCTTGAGTTTTGGGTCGTCAACTTGGATATTCTGGTCGCCATTTTTGAACTCTGGACATTTTCTCCGTACTAAAAATATCCATACTGCATGGATTAATAGCCTGAAATTCCTTAAAACAACAATCACCTTGAATTTTGTGCCGCCATCTTGTATATTCTGGTCGCCATTTTTGGATTCCGTACATGTTTTCTATGCCAAATATATTCATATCGAATGGTTTTAGAAACTAAAACTCCTTAAAACAGTCGCCATCTTGAATTTTGGGCCGCCATCTTGAATTTAGGGCCGCCATCTTGAATATTCTGGTCACCATTTCTGAACTCTGGACATCTTCTCCATGCGGAAAATATCCATATTGTATGGTTTCAGAGCCTTAAACTCATAAAATCAACCACCATCTTGAACTTTGGGCCGTCATTTTCAATTTTGGGCCACCATCTTGTATATTTTGGTATCCCTTTTTGGTCTTTGGACATCTTCTCTATGCCCATATTGCATGATTTTAGAACCTAAAACTCCTTAAACTGCTGCCATCTTGAATTTTGATCATTTTCTCTATACCAAATATAAATATACCCATATCGGCTTGAGAGCCTAAAATTCCTTAAAATAACCGCCATTCTGAACTTTGACTTTGAGCTGCCATCTTGGGTTGTGGGCCACCATCTTGTAAATTCTGGTCGCCATTTTTAAATTCGGACGTCTTCTCCGTACCAACCATAACCGAAAACCTATAACTTCATGAAACAGCCGCCATCTTGGCGGCTGTCTTATATATTCTTGTTACCACTCCGGGCATCTCCATATCAAATAAACCCATATTGCATGGCTTAGAAGCCTAAACTCCCTCAAACAATCACCATATTGGATTTTGGGCCGCCTTCTTGGATATTCTGGTTCCCATTTTCGGACTTCGGACATCTTCCCCATACCAAATATACCCATATTGCATGGTTTTAGAGCCTTTAGCTCCTTAAAACAGTCGCCTCTTCTAGTTGTGGACTGCCATCTTGGAATTTAGGTCACCATCTTGAATTTTTGACCGACATCGTGGTTTCCATTGATGACATAAAATCATACTAGAGTTTAGAAATTTCGGCGCAATTTGATGTGTCGCATGATAGAATTTGGTTCAGTTTTATATATGATCAGTTCACCTCAGTGCTGGGCCGGAACACTAAAATGGCCATAACTCCGGAACGCCTCTACCGATCCGCACCATTTTCAATAACAAACAATGCAGTATACTTCCGATTCGAAGCTATAATCCGAAAAATGGGCCAATGGGAAATGCCTTAAAAGTGAATAAACTTTTTTTTGCGCACAGACATACATACATACACACATACAGACATCATCTCTGTTCGTCGAACTAAGTTGATTGGTATATGTGACTCGACTCTCCTAGCCTTTTATCGAAAATAAGTTTTTGAGTGAACTTATAGCCTTTCAGTACACTCTGGTGTACGAGAAAGGCAAAAAGAGTAGAAAATGAGACTCATTTATTGCTCACCCGTTGTTTACATTGAGTAGCATTCTCAGTTACATGCGTTTTGTAAAAAAGAGATCTTAAAAAATATCAATCACTACACTGCCGTGAATCGCATATCTGTCCCATTTGCATAGGAAAACCAGCAAAGATGGGACTGATATGCGATTCACTGCAGTACACCCTTGCTTTTTGTACCCCTTCATTGCAAAATGGAGAATTCACCATCTCACCATACAAAAAATCAGCTCAGTACTACAAATCTAGTGCTTCATTGATCGTGTCCTATTGTTTTGTTTATTTATTTTGGCATTCGGAATGCTAAGGCGGATTAGGCTCTGTGGATCTCATTAGCCGGTTTTGCTTATATCCTAATTAGTCTGCTTTGGATATGTGGGATATGAACAAAGATTAGTGACATTACCCTTGGGTGTCCTCCCTCTAACAAGCATCGATGACTGCAAGCATCATGACTAGGTGAACAGTGTGATGCTACCTCATTAAGGAGTGGAGCTTTGGCAGAGAACGTCGCCTGCATTGCGAGGCCCCGTATCATTCTACCGTAGTTTACTAAGATGGCTGGGAACGGATTCTACCGGTGAGTTAAGCAATACTCACAGGATGTACTGCCAGTTGTCCCAGGAACCGCCTAAGTATATTGAACTACAAATTTCAACAATCACAAGAATTCAACACCATTCGAGTGCGGATGAGACACGTTATAGGAAGGCGCGGAACACGTAGAACTCAGTCTACCTCAGGAGGAAGAAGCGCCACCAGGAAGAACGAGATGTGCCGAGATAATCACGGGAATATTCTCACGAGCGAGCGTGAGGTGGTCGAAAGGTGGCGGCAGCATTACGATGAAGATTTCAATGACGACGTTGCAAGCACCGAAGATGGCGTCCCAGTTAACCAGTCATCGTATAAGATGTTGCATAAGATGATAAAGTGGAGGCGATATGCGTACATTTTACATGCGCCTAAATGGAGGCATGCATGTATATGGCCTCCACTTTATCATCTTATGCAACATCTTATACGATTACTGGTTGTCTGGGGTGGTAACAGATCTAGGAGTGCGTGCGCAGGACCATAAAGACTTCCAGCCCCTAATGTCCAAGAGTTTGAGGAGGAGCTTGAGCGGTTGAAAACAACAAAGTTGCTGGAGCAGATCAACTACCAAGCGGGCTACTAGAATACGGTGGAGAAGCACTGGTAAGAGCAATACACTGGGTCATTACCAAGATTTAGGAAAGAGAAGTATACCAGACGAGTGGATGGAAGGTATCGTGTGTCCCATCTACAAAAAGGGTGACAAGTTGGATTGCGGGAACTATCGCGCGATAACACTACTGAGCGCTACCTACAATATACTCCCTCAAATTTTATGCCGCCGTCTATCACCGATTACAAGCGAGTTCGTGGGGCAATATCAGGCTGGATTCATGGGTGAACGCGCTACAATGGAAAAGATGTTCGTCACTCGCCAGGTGTAGCAGAAATGCCGCGAATACAACGTGCCCACACATCACTTGTTCATCGATTTCAAATCGGCGTATGATACAATCGATCGAGAACAGCTATGGCAGATTATACACAAATACGGATTCCCGGATAAACTGATACGGTTGATCAAGGCGACGATGGATCGAGTGATGTGCGTAGTCTGAGTATCTGGAATACTCTCGAGTCCCTTCGAATCTCGCAGAGGGTTGCGGCAAGGTGATGGTCTTTCGTGCTTGCTGTTCAACATTGCGTTGGAAGGTGTAATAAGGAGAGCGCCCAAGTAACCATGACGCTTTATATAGAGCATTATTTTCGCTTTATAGTGTATTATATGACATGCGATATAAAGTTGTTTTGTCATATAGGCACCATTAAAGTAGGTTTAAAATCGAAAGTGGCGCTACTATTGTTGATTTAAAGCAAGCATTACTGTGGTGATTGCTAAAGCATATAAAACACTTGTACCTTATAGCTAATGCAATCAAATCGTATGGAATGCATACTTAATGCATCATGTCAAAAAAGAAAAAAAGTATGTTTTTCATTTTTCTATCTATTTTTATTTTCCGATACTCTCACTTTGATGTTTTTTATTGTATTTCGGGATTTGGACCTAGACTGCTGAAACTGACCACGATGAAACTCGGACGCGCTAACGCTGTGTGCTACGATACCATGTATTTTGCACCTGGAAAAATGTGCAACATAAGGTAACGTATACTTAGCTCGTGCCTTATTGAGTTGTGTTTCCAGCAACTCTAAAAAATGTGCCGGGGTCTGAATGCCATCAGTTATGTTACTCTCGAATATAAATTCGTCTGTGTTGATTCTGTTTTTTTTATACGTGCTCACTTCTGCCTAAGATACAATATATAAGAAACAATACAAACAGCGCTTTAATTCTTCCTTTTATGAAATCGGAGCGTTATGTTAAATAAGGAAACCGATACCCCACATAATTTTTGTTCCCTCAGCATCTGATTGTTTTCATGTCCCAACCAGAAACCCAAAAAACCATACATAATATACATTTTCACACAGCAACATCTGAGCATGATAATCTAAGTGCTCCGCAACAATCCATTAAAATTTTTGTTTGTTTTTCTTTTGTTTTGATTGGTTCTGTTTCTAAATGTGTTTTACAGTGCTTTTTTCGAACTGAGCGATATTTTTCTGTTTACAACGATGGAAGCTTTAGTAAAGGTATATATAAAGTAATAAATGCTTGCATTATTGATTGCTATAAAGCTTTTAACATGGTAATGCAATGAAGCATTGACCAACGGCTCTATAGAACTATACAGAACTGTCAAAATATTGTAATGCTTCAATGCTTTCATAATGTAGATTAAACGCTTCATTACTTGACAGATGTAAAATAAAAGTTATGTTGCATTAGCTAAACTATAATACGATTGAATTAATGTTATGATATAATGCTTGTGGTTACTTGGGCGGGGATAAACACTAGTGAGTGGGACGATTTTCACGAAGTCCGTTCAGCTGCTTGGTTTCGCTGATGATATTGATATTATAGCTCGCAAATTTGAGACGATGGCGGAAACGTACATCCGACTAAAGAGTGAAGCCATGCGAATCGGATTATTCATTGATGTGTCGAAGACAAATACATGATGGCAAAGGGCTCCAGAGAGGAATTACCGCGTCCACCACCCTGAATTTATATCGGCGGTGATGAAATCGAGGCGGTTGAAGAATTCGTTTACTTGGGCTCACTGGTGACCGCCGACAACGACACCAGCAGAGAAATTCAGAGGCACATTGTGGCAGGAAACCGTGCTTACTTTGGACTCCGCAGAACTCTACGATCGAATAAAATTCGCCGTAACACGAAGTTAACATATGCTGATTTATCGACCGTATTCTATTAATAACTTGATGATTTTGTGGCTATATCGGTCTCTTTCTACTCATAGTATGAGGGAGTAGAGATCAAAGTGGATAATGAAATGATAGATATGATAGAATTCGCTAGGTAGCGAACAAGTGTGAAAATTTTTATAGAAGGTGAAATTAGGCAAGTAGGCCATGTATTGAACGAATACATCGAATGCGTGAAACTTCTGCCGTGCGACCTGTGCTTTTAAACAGATCGGCTTGGTTGGTAGTTTTCATACCACCTTACCAAGACTGGCAAAAGTTTCAGGCACCCGACTGCCTAATGTATTGTTCTGTTTTCATCACAAATTCTATCGATCGGTAGCTTTTTCGGAATTCGCACTCCGTTCATAGGGGTATGCCTATATCGCGGCGTGTTAGGTATGGTCCAAGAATCACCGTTTTCAGGATGCTGTTAAGGTCCCTTCTCTATTCCAGCTCGTCTAGGGACCTTAGGAGAGATTTAGGGACAATTCCGATTGCCGAGAGTACAATCGGAACAATACGGATGTCTTCCAAGTGCCACATCTGCTTCAACTCCATCGCAAGGCAGAACTAAATATAGCGGACTGAAAGCCCATATTTAGTCGCTTTCGAAGTAAAACGATTGGAAGAATGTTGTGGTTCTACATCACCCTTTCCTTCCTATTCATATGATTTTTAATGGCACGAAAAAAAAATGGAATTTCAAAATTTACATCTGCTTGCCAAATGTCGCAAAAATACTTCAGTCCATCCGACCAAAGCGTGACACCAGCAGAAGAATGACTCGCCGACACCGGAGAGGTCTGTTCCGGGTGAATTCTTGACGGTGACCTACTCTGATGGCTTGAGCAATAGACGCAATCGAAGACGATACACCCAAGCACACACTTTCCCACAATCAACCCACACAACTCCTACGGGGAAGCAAGGAGAAACATCAGAATCGAAAGAAAGGGTCAAATATTTACCCTACGTTAGGTTTGCTCGTCAATATGCAATAACCGTCGTCATCGTCGTCGTCGTCGTCGTCTTGGTCTACGAGCTTCTTTCCTTCCTTACCGACCGGAGAAAACCGTAATCAGCAGGAACGTGCCTGAGTGTGGAAAATTGCACCCACAATGCGAAAAAGAGGCAGGCTGTTGCTGCAACTAGGTAGGTACGGTTTTTCCGAACCGTAACTCCATCATCCTTTGAAATAACAATGAGGAACGGGTGAACGGGTGAACGATGACGACGACGACTAAGATGCATTTTTTTTGCACTCGAACCGGAAATGAGATGACGATGATGAGGTAAAAGGCGAAAGTAGATGGGTACTTGCGCTTATTATCGACAGCACTTCAACCCGATGATGGCGATGGGAAATGGTATTCCATCGTTGCATCGATTGAGAGAGATCCAGAGGTGTGACTTGAATTTTGAGGCAATAATGGAATAAGCTTGAGGAGATAAACTTTACAGGATATGGTCAACTTTCTCACTTTTTCCATCTATTTGTTTTCACGTGTTCTCGTTTTTCTATCTTTTAAGTATTTGATGTTATATTACTTTTCAGCTTGCATACCTTTTTATCTTACTATCTTTGTGTTTTCCTTATATTTCCGTAGACCAATCTTTATATTCCCTGTTTTATTTCCTATTTTTATTTTACTTTATATTCACTTTCTATTTTATTCTTTCTAGTGTATTTTTCTTTTCCAATATTTTTACCTATTTTTGAATTTTCTTTTGATAGAAAAATTCTTTTGATAGCATTTTTTTCTTTTTTATGTATGACACCATGCAACTGTGAAAGCTCTTTAATGCCACAATAACAGAGCAATTGTCAATTTAAAAATAGATCCCACAAGTTGATATCGACGTTGATAAGGAGACTATAGTTTCACCCACAGTTGCATTTCAACTGTCAGGTTGTATGATGCAAAGCATCACCGCCCGTGATATGTGAAAACAAACAGACACATTTCAGTATAGATATGAACACTGTGTGGAGTCGTCGGTGCGTTGTTTCTGGAGCAACAAATGACGATGCCGATCCAATGGCGTTGGATTCCCACGGGAGGGATAGTTGAACGAAAGCTGTCATTTCAAATGTCATTTGTCCCGCACTCCTCCAGTCAGCTGTTCTATCTCCTGGGGATGCCTCGGCACTGGAACGTGCGCCTATAACCGACTGGGCATTGAGTCCTCCCGCTCACGCTGAATGACTGTTTCTGATGTGAAATGTTGTTTTTCCATTCCAGGAGGGGAAAAACTCATTCCGAAGCAAACGGCCATGCCGTCCTGTACAAATCGGCCATCCATTTTTACGAGCTCGGATATTTTAACAAATCGTAAAACTGCGGAATCCATTTTCAAGCCATCCCGCCGCCACGGGCGGCGGTCGATGACCGAGTACTTCCTCGGGTCATTTTCCCACAAAGTCATAACCGATCAAAACCGGCAGAGGAAACCTCATTCAGCCGCTGCTGCTGTCAACCCGAGCCTAAAGGAAGCAAATAAAGTTATATCGTAAAAAAAATGTTAATGGTCAATAACTCATAAAAAATATCATGAAAAAGAGACGAAGTGCGAAAATGATTCTACAACTGCGGTTCGCAACAACCGCCGCCCGGTCGCATAAATTTTAACCACCCGTTTGCAATTTGTTCGATGCTTTTGATCGGTCCCTTGATATTTATTGATTTGTTGAACATGATGAACAACTTTTCCAATACTTGACGCAGTAAACGATTGGTGTGGGATTGGAAGTTGCTAAATGGTCGCCTTATCAAGAAGGATTGAAACTTTGTCCTCCTTTCCATAAACACATCGAAATTGTCACCGACAGTAGCTTATGCCTTCTGGAATCCCCTGAATAATTTTTTAAACGGATTTTGAAGACGATTTATTCTAGAAGCAAATGGAGGTTTCTCCTTGATACCATACTGACGATATCACAGATAGCTCCAGAAATTCTTCCAAGAATTTCTTCACAAATTTCTCAGACCCTTTCAAATGTATCAACATTTCAAGAGATTCCTCCAGATTTTTTTTTTCGAGAACTCCTCTAGAATTTTTTTCATGAACTTTCTTATATGCAGAAAAATAGACAAGGATTCTTTCAAAAAATATAATTTCTGAAATTCTTCGAATTTTTTTAATTGATTTTTATTCAGAAATTAATCCTGGCAACATATAGGGAAAAAAACAAAGGATTACCGTCAAGGCGCCATTCACCGTGTGCCTTCGAATATTTTTTCATCATTTCCATATTATGATTGAATGATATGACAATTTCCCTTCAATTTCACCAATACAACACTAATGTATTGTTACCATGCCATAACGCTCATTAGAAACATTTAAAAGTATCATTTTGACACTAAAGTGTGTTTACATGAAGCGGGTTTCTGCTCGTTCACTGCATTCAAAGTGAAAAAACGAAAACTGCGCTAAGGTGATTTAAGGCCGCACGGGACGACGTGCAATTTTTCCTATCTTCCCTCTCATTCTAAAAATTTGCCTCGCGATTTTGAAGAAGCAAATATCAATTTCCACTGCACTGACGTAGCTGAAACTTTAGTCGATTGTGCACTACAAGTGAGCAAATGAACGATCAAATTTCTAGTCAATAATATGAAGTAGAAGTTGAGGTTTGCTTCTTACTAACAACAGAGCAATGGCGGACGATTTAACCACCGTCCCGTCCGGCCTTAAGCGGTAAACTAAATGTAGTAACGTTTTTATTCCACCAAGAAGCAATTAAATTCACATATCAGGTATGTATTTTGCATTACCGAAGTAAGTTTAACAAGAAAGTACGATTACTCGTACTTTTTAATTGAAACAAAAAGGAACGATAAATGGGTACCCTAAAAATCAATGGTCTCCATTCACCGTGCTCCATATTGTCCCATATATCTAGAAAAAAATCGAAAATTTGAACATTCGTTTTTCTAATAAAATCTTGCAAGTTATTACAGTCAGGTTTTTTTTTACGCGGGGGATACGTACCGCGTAAAAAAAAACTCAGTTCAAATTTCGAAAAACCGCGTAAAAAAAGTCTCACCATTTCTCGACGAATCATGCAAAAATAAGACGATGAAATTTTTTTTTGTATGGAGTTTTCATTTACGCGGCCGCGTAAATCAAAACCGCGTAAAAATAAACCTGACTGTACTTGAAATGAATTTAAACGAAGAAAATTCCCTTGGCTGGGTTGTTTTGATCATTTTTAAGCAAAGAAGAATAACATTTCTCATACACGGTTAATGGGTCCCTACTACCACGGTGAATGGTGACCTACCACGGAATTAGGCGACCCTACTACCCTTTACTAATTGTACTATATCACCAAATTTTGTGAAAATTTGTCTACTTCTGTGGATATTGCTTTAATTTGAACCTATAATGAAGGCAATTAAAAGCGGCACCAACAATGTTTATAAGACTGGTGTCAAATGATTGCCCTTATTTGCCCCGAATCTTCTAAGATCCACGGTGAATGGTGCCTTGACGGTAGTTAAAAAAAATCCCGAATTTCTAAAGAAAATAATACAAGGATTCCTTTGAAAATTTGTTCTTCAATTCCTTCTTTAAACAAATTAGGAATTTGCTTAGAAATTTTTCTAGGGATTCTTAAAATAAAAAAATCCTGCACGGATTGTATGATTAAAAGTTTGCCAGAATTCAAATATTCCTCCAGCAGTTTGCAAGTTTTCTTTCAGATATTCATTCAAGAAATTTTCCTTAAGAAATTGCTCCAAGGATTCCTTTAGAAAGTCTTAGAAAATCCTGAGTATTCTTTTGGAAATTCGTCCGACGGTTTCTTCAGAAATTCTCCCAAGCATACCTTCGGGAATTCGTTCAAGTATTCTTTTACGGACACTTTCAGAGATTAATGTCAAAATTCATACAGTGTCTCCATCAGGAATTTCACTGGGTATTTTTGCATATAATTTCTCAAAAGTTTCTCAAGGATTTGTTCTAACAATTTCTGCTGGATTTTTTTCTAAAATATCTCAAAAGGTTCTGTTAGGGACGCTTCGCCACTGCTCAAGCCGTCCCTCCATCCAAATCATATTTTTATGTATGAAGTGGAGAAAATAGAAACCAATTTTTTGGGGGATGAAGTTTAGGGCTTTTCCCCTACCACCGTATTTTTTTAAGAGTTTCTTTAGATATTCCTCCAGAAAGTCTTTAGATTTCTTTAGAAACTCTTCACGAAATACGTTTAGACATTTTTTCAGAATTGTTTTTTTTTCAAATTTGGGAACGTCCATAAATTACGTCACGCTTTTAGGGGGAGAGGGGGTTAGGTAAAGTGTGACAACCCATACAAAATTTTCAGAGGTCTCATACAAAAAGTGTGACATACGGGGGAGGGTGGTTGAAAATTGGTATTTTTTGCGTGACGTAATTTATGGATGCTCCCTTTCCAGTTGTGATTCCTATTCAAAATCTTTTCAGGAATATTTTCGAAAATATTTTCAGAGACTCTTTGAGTTTTTCAAAAAATATTTTTGAACTTTCAGTAGACATTTCTTTAAGAATTTTGCTGTGGATTTCATCAGAAATATTAAAAGTCGCATGAATTTCTACCGAAATTCCTTCCATGATTCTTTCAGAAATTCCTTCATGTGTTCTATTAGAAATTCTAAGTGGTATTCCTCCAGGAACTTCTAATTTTTTTCACTTTTTTTAAGGCGCAATTTGAATTTGGAATTTTTGTTTGCTAAAGAGTAATCGTCCAAATTAGGAAAAATCATCCAAATAATATGCCTAGGGGCAATACGTCATTTCTAAGGGGGCGTATCAATTTGGAAAAATTGAGTATTCAGCTTTGATTTAACCATGACACAGCACAGGGGATTTCTATAGTATTTAGATCATACGTAGTCGAATAACACAGGAGTTCATGATTTGCAGTTCAACCATAAATTTCTGCGTTGGTTTCTCCATGAATTCACTCTGAGTATTGCCTGCGATTTCCCAATATTTTTTGAGATTGCTCCATGTTTTCCTTCTAAAATTTCTCACTTTTTTTCTCGTAGTTACTTTACTGCATCGTGAGATTTATACTCCAAGGTTTCTCCCAGGTTTTTTCTTTGAGGGTCCTGAAATTTTCCCGGGGTTTACCTCTAATTTTCTGTCAGGAAACCTCCGGAGTTCTTTGTATGAAATACCAGGGGAAAATTCGGAATTATGCTTGGTGGTAAGCCACGAGGAACTTCGGGAGAAATTCTAGAAAGAACAGATATTATGGAAGAAGAATGTGCTAAATCTTGGGAAAGCTTTTAAACGGAATCTCGAAAGAATCTCCGAGAGAACACCCGTACGGAAGAAATCCCGAGAAAAGTTTTGTGTCATCTGTTCTGAAAAATTTCTGAGAACCATCCCAATTGTTATGGAAATGCCAGGAATAGTTTTACTGAAATTCCAGAGAGGAAATCGCTCTGGAAGTCTCTGAAAGCTTTCTGGTAGTGATCCCGTTTATAATATTTGGGAAATTCCGGTATGAACTGTTGAAAGAAATTCCACGAGAGTCTCTGAAGATGAGTCCGAGTAGTTTTCTATAATAAATTTTAGAGAAAGCTTTAGCCGAAATCTCGAAAAGATTTCTTCAGAAAATCCTGAAATTAAGTCCAGGAGAATTCCGGGAGACACTATTTTAAATCAATCTCGGCAAACCTCTTCAAGATATACCAAAAGAAACTCCTGGATAACCTGCAGAACTCCGCGAGAAACTCTGCAGATGTCTTAGAAGGAATTACTTGAAGTAATCTTGGGAGAACCACTAGGAAAAGTCACAGGGAAAACTTCTGCATAGTCTCCTTTTGTCCATTCGACCTTTTGTCCCATTCGACCTTTTGTCCCTTCGACATTGGTGCGTACATGCTAGGCCTAAAGTGTCTATTCGACCTTTTGTCCTTCGACCTTTTGTCCTTCGACCTTTTGTCTTTCGACCTTTTGTCCTTCGACCTTTTGTCCTTCGACCTTTTGTCCTTCGACCTTTTGTCCTTCGACCTTTTGTCCTTCGACCTTCTGTCCTTCGACCTTTTGTCCTCCGACCTTTTGTTCTTCGACCTTTCGTCCTTCGACCTTTTGTCCTTCGACCTTATGTTTTTCGACCTTTTGTCATAGATTCACAAATTGAGAGATACATTTTGATAAATAATACCACTTGTTTTGGTGGGATTCGAACTGACGACTCCTTATCGCTAGTCTAGCGCATGAACCAACTAAACCACAGAACATGTTACGATTATGTGGAATAGAAACTCAAATTTGAAACCGGAGCACCACCCTGAAGATGGAACTCATTATCTTGCTTTGTGGCTTAGTTGGTTAAAGCGCCGCACTAGTGATACGGAGTCGAGGGTTCGAATCCCATTAACACAATGGTATTATTTTTTTAACAAGTTTCCCTTTCAATTTGTCAATTGAACGTACTTTGCCTTCAAATATTTCAAGTTTTCACGAGCACTTTTAATCATTTTAACTTAACTTTAAATGTTACTTGGGGGTGAGAGATTGACTTCAGAAGTAAATTTTGGTCGCTTGTTCTATGTTCTAAATAAAATGTTTTTGGCGATAACAATTTTTTTGAAGCTTTTCATTACTTTACATTCAAAAAATGTACATTCTATAAAAAAAATAATTAATCGTTAGTTACTCATTTACACTGGATTTCCATCATGCGTTCTGTGTATCATAAGGCTGCGGCAGTCTGCTCGCTCTCTCGGAAGCGGAAGAAAATAACCAAACGTAGCACAAACCCGATACCTGAACCCATTCTAGCTTGTCACCTCATCGTCTGCTGTGGAATGGCAAGCATTTTTTCCTGAACTGAACCCAGGAAAAAAGGTCAACGCGTGATGAGGGACGACCGATGTAGCAACACCACCCGGACCTTTGCATCTGATCCGAGCTTCTTCTAGATGCTGCATAATGTCCGTCCACTCGGGGTCTTTTTATTTCTTTTTTTGCTCCATTGGGTAAAATTGAGAAAATGATCGAAACTGTTTCGTTTTGCCTTCGGTTTCGTCACTTTTCGCTGAGTAGGTGGGTGGACTTTTTTTTTCTTGCCATCTATACTCATCCGAAGATGGCGAAAGTGTACAACGGTGGCGGAGGGTTGCGGCGATGAGCTTGTTAATGTTGCACGAGTTCAAGTGTTGCCTTCAGTAGAGTGCTTGGAGTTGGTACTTGTTGCTGCTGTGGGTAGTGGTTGTGCTTCGAACTCAAGTGGAATAAATATTGGCTGATGGCAGTGTGCTGACAGAGCCAGTGTGTGCAATACGTTACTTGGGAGTGGTTGGGACGTGGATGAATCAATTTCCGGGAGTGCAGAAGAAGATGGAGATTTTTATCGAGTTTCAGTAGGTACAGAGTTAAATTGGTTCAACATTTGTGGAGCGATTGCTTATGGAGGGTAACACCAACGATCTATTCAGCGGTGATCAAGGAACCCTAAGTCGTAAGCATGTGACGCCGCAATGCTAACGCGATCCCTACCCAGAAATTGCCGCAAACCGATATACTGTGGGTGTCCAGAAATCGCAGAACTCCACACATAAGAGCTAGAAGGAGGATGCAAAAGAGCTCGCACCGATGAGGGTAGAATGGAACGAAGTGAGGCTTACAGAGTGGCTAAACTGGCACTGCACGTAAGCGGGCGTGCTTCGAAAATCTCTACCAGGCAGCCAACACGACCGCATGGGGTAATGCCTACAGAGTAGTCAGGGTCAACACGAAGGGCGCGTCTGCACCCCCAGAACGCTGCCCTGAGATGCTGCAGAAGATCGTGGAAACGCTTTCAACGCGGCACCATACAAGACCATGGGTCCCCGTCCATACCGGCCATAGCGAGGGGCCCCGGTGACGAACGACAAACTCATCGCAACAGCGAAGTTGCGTAAGTTGAACAAGGCTCCGGGTCCGGACGGTATCCCGACAGTAGCCATCAAGACGGCCATCGAGGCTAGCCCTGACATGTTCAGAATGGCTAAGCAGATGTGCCTAGACAGAGGTGAATTTCCGGAGAGGATGAAAAGGCAAAGATTGGTTCTACTGCCCAGGTGGCTATTCACCTGGCGACCCGTCGGCATACCGACCTATCTGCCCTCTGAACACCGCCGGAAAACTGTTGGGACGGATCATTCTGTCGAGGCTGATACAGTGAAAACAGATGACTCTGGGCTCTCGGATAACCAGTTCGGCTCCCAGAAAGATCGATCGACGGTGGACGCTATTGGGGCTCTATCCAAAACGGCCGAGATAGCGCTCAAAAAGAAGCGAACGGGAATCCGCTATTGCGCGATCGTCACGCTGGACGTAAAGAATGCGGTAAACAGCGTCAGCGGGGCTGCCATTGAATGTGCCATACACCACCTAGGAGTCCCGATAAGCCTATGCCGGATACTGGTGAGCTACATTCAGAAAAGGATACTAATCTTTGACACCGAGGAAGGCGAGAGGAACTACAACATCACCGAAGGGGTATTTCAGGAGTTCTTCCTGGGCCCGGTACTATAGAACGCCTCATATGATGATATTACCCTCGTGGTATACGGCGGGCGAGTCGATTGAGGAAGTGGAACTGACAACAACGCACGCAATTGGCATAGTGGAGGACTGGATGAGGTCAAGACTTTTGGCACTCGCGCACCACAAAACGGAGGTGATGGTGGTAAACATCCGCAAGTCTGAACAACAGGCAGTGGTCACCACAGGCGGATATACGATCAACTCTAAGCGTTCACTGAAGCAACTGGAGCAGGGCTGAAAATTTCATTTCGTCATATCTAAATTCAACCACCTACAGCTCATTTTAGATGGTGAACCTGAGAATAGAAAAACTTGTGCGGCTAGACCAGTTCTGCAAGAAAGTCACGGAAAAACCGCTATATTACGAATGTTTAAGGTAAATGTCACGGACTACCTTTAAAAAATGCGAAATGATATTCACCGTGAATATCATTGGCATTTTTCGAAGGTATTTCGTGACATTTACCTTAAATATTCGGAAAAATGTGGATTTTCCATGACTTTCTTGCAGAGCTGGTCTAGCCGCACAAGTTTTCATATATCATATTCTCAGGTTCAGCTTCTAAAATGAGCTGTAGGTGATTGAATTTAGATATGACGAAATGAATTTTTCAGCACAGGTCATGATCGACAATAAGCTGAAATTTGACAACAGGGCAAGCATGACGATAACGGCACTATCAAAGCTAATGTCAAATAGATCGGCAATAGTCTCGAGTAGGCGTAAGCTGCTTGCGACAATTCAATAGAACCCTTGAGAAAGACGGCATAGACCGTTGAAACGTCGGGCATAGAAAATATAATTTGTTTTGACTACACCGAAGACAGCAAGACCGAAAACCCCCTAGTGCAAAATCACCAGTCGATAGCATCCACAAGTTCCAAGGTTTTTCCAATCGTACTTGAACTGCAGATAAAATAGCGAGCCGAACAACAGCTAGTTGAATATCAGGAGGAATCTGTCGTGGATTTCTGGATTCCAGGAGAAATTTTCCGAATAGTATTTGGAGAAATATTACGTGAGCTGCTTTCTGAAAGGGATTCCTAAAGATATTCTCCGTATGATATCAGGCGGAATCCTCAGAGGGACTTTCCAGTAGCTGCAATTGCGCCTGCCACGTCAGGTTGCGTGGGGAAGGGGAAGGAAGGGGAAGGAAGTGATGACTGCCATCGTTTGTATCCACAGCAGATCAAATATGTCTCTGCGTCAGCAGATATTGATAAGAATTCCTGCCACTGGTGTGGTATTCCCGTATAGCTCATGACTTTTCCTGGACATGATATTACCGATAAACTGGGACCATTTGGGCAGGAACACCTATTTTAGGCACTTGCTGCTGTAACTCAGTCAGTTTTTAATCAACTGACTAAGATACGCACAGTATCTAGCCATGTACAAAAACTCATGTAAATTGGTTTGAAATTGAGTGAGTTCTAACAGCAAGTGCCCAAAATAGATGCTCCTGTCCAAATGGTCCCAGAACCTACATCCATCAATGCCAGAAAACCAACTAGAAATGTATCAGAAGCCTAGTTCATAACTTTTTTAAAATTTTCAAACCCAAAGACATTTTTTGCTTTACGAGAGATTCAGGTTTTGTACATGCTGACGAACTGTACTGTACATGCTGCGCTGCATGCAAAAATGCATAAACATTCAATTTGTTCATATTCACGTGATGAGTTATAGGGTGCCTGTACCAGTTATCGCACTACCTAAGGATAAATACATCTACAAAAATAAGAAGAAGACCGACAAATGTCATCCATATGTCAAATGATAGATTTGTATTCATACTTTATAGTAAAAATATAAAATCTGAGCCAAACTCACTTTTACAATTTAATACGGCGTGTGCCAATGATAGAAACCCTGTACCAGTTATGGACATACTTTTTAATTTCGGTTCCACTTCGCACTATTTACATGCATTCCTTGTGGGATTTGCCATAACTGGTACACTATGGCGAAATAGGGTGCAAGGAAGCCGAAATTTTAAGGAAAATGATTTATTTCTATCATAATTTGAGCAAAATGTGAAATTTGAATGAGTGCAATCATCTTTTATGAACGTGATCTATTGTTCACATATTTTTTCTTGATGACTTGCATCGTTAAAAGTTGAAAATCAACTATGGCGAATTTGAGGTACTATAGCCATAACTGGTACACTAAGCCTATACAGGGGGTTGCGACCGCTAGTGGGCCCTCAACAGCCACAGAGTAGGGCGATCCAAGGGGAGGACCCCCCTTGGACGAAGGTAGAGCGGAAGAGGAAGAAGAAGGTGAATCCGCAGGTAGTAGCGCAGGACGCCTAGCCAAGGCGTAGGAGGGCAGGTGCCAAGCGCGAGAAAGGCGACGCTATCGTCATCAAGACGGAACAGTCTAAGTACTCGGACGTCTTGAAGACGATGCGAAGCGACGCCAAGCTTGAGGGTCTTGGAGCCGACGTACGCAGTATTAGACGTACTCGTACGGGCGAGATGATCCTGGAGCTGAAGCGCCAGAAGGAGCACAAGGGCGCCGCCTATAAGAGGCTGGCAGAAGAGGTCCTTGGTGAGGGTGTGCAGGTGAGGGCTCTGACACATGAGGCGACTCTGAAGGTCAAGGACATCGATGAGATCACCGAAGTGGAAGAGCTCGTCACGGCACTGCGGCAACAGTGCGATGTGCAGGTGGCCGCCGCAGCCGTTAAGCTACCTGTTCAGCTACCTGTGGCGGACGTCAAAAAGTCCGTTAAAGTAGGGAGCATAAAGGTGGGTTGGTGTGTATGTCACCTGACATTCCACGAGCCACCAGAGGTTTGCTTCAGGTGTCTGGAACCAGGACACAAGTCGTGGGACTGCAAAGGCCCCGACAGGCGCAAACTGTGCAGGCGATGCGGCGCTGAAGGTCATAAGGCCCAAAGCTGCACGAGTCCGCCCATCTGCATGATCTGTACCGGGAAATCCTCGAACAACAGACATCCGATGGGTGGCCCAAGGTGCCCGGCTTTCAA
Organism: Aedes albopictus; assembly: GCF_035046485.1. Taxonomy (NCBI): domain Eukaryota; kingdom Metazoa; phylum Arthropoda; class Insecta; order Diptera; family Culicidae; genus Aedes; species Aedes albopictus. The sequence continues at coordinate 81,716,110 of NC_085136.1, read as the reverse complement.
GAAAGCCGCAGTGAACAACAAATCACAGTGCAGGTAACGCAGCTGAACCTGAACCACTGTGATGCGGCTCAGCAACTGCTTTGTCAGGCGGTTTCTGAGTGGGAGACGGATATCGCCATCATATCGGACCCATACCGAGTACCCGCCGGCAACGGCAACTGGGTCGCGGATGGGACCAGAAAAATGGCGGCGATATGGACAACGGGTAAATACCCCGTTCAGGAGTTGGTGTCAACTACCTATGAGGGCTTCGTGGTCGCCAAAGTAAACGGGGTCTTCTTCTGTAGCTGTTATGCGCCTCCGCGGTGGCCGATCGAGCGGTTCACGCAAATGCTGGACCGCTTAACGACCGTGCTAACAGGGCGAAGGCCGGTGGTAATAGCGGGCGACTTTAATGCCTGGGCCGTGGAATGGGGAAGCCGTTTCACGAACCAGCGGGGTCAGATCCTGCTAGAAACACTGGCCATCTTAGATGTCGACTTGGCTAATGTCGGTACCAAGAGTACCTTTAGTCGAAACGGAGCGGAGTCAATTATTGACGTGACCTTTTGTAGTCCTGGCCTAACAAGTAGTTTAAACTGGAGAGTAGATGATGGCTACAATAACAGCAGACAGCGGATAGAAGAAGAGGCGGCTAGGCCAAGGCCAAGCCCTCGCAGGTGGAAGACATCATACTTCGACGAAGGGGTATTTAGGGAGGCGCTCCGCCGTGAGCGAAACTTAATCGGTTTAGACGGCGACGAGCTGGTAGCGGTGCTCTCACGTGCGTGTGATGCGACCATGCCTAGGCGAGTCCACCCTAGAAATGGGAGGCCACCGGCTTACTGGTGGACCGACGCGATTGCGGACCTGCGCCGCGCCTGCCTACGGGCTAGGCGGCGGATGCAGCGAGCACGATCAGAGGAAGAGCGAAACGAACGGCGGGTGGTGTTCGCCGCTGCAAAAGCCGCGCTTAAGACCGAGATAAGAGCAAGCAAAAAGGCCTGCTTTGAGGGTCTCTGTCAGAGTGCCAATACGAACCCGTGGGGTGACGCCTACAGGATCGTTATGGTTAAGACGAGAGGTGTGATGGCTCCTACAGAGCAATCTCCAGAGATGTTGGAGGGGATCATTGGAGGACTTTTTCCGCGTCATGATCCTAGTCCTTGGCCTCCTTTCGTAGGACAGCCGGGGACTGGGGCTGGCGATGAGGAGAGGGTCACCGATGTGGAACTTGCGGGGATAGCTAAGTCCCTTAGCGTAGGTAAGGCCCCAGGTCCGGACGGAGTTCCGAACCTGGCCTTAAAAGTAGCTATTGCAGAGGCTCCCGAGATGTTCAGGTCTGCTATGCAGAAATGCCTGGACGAGGGAGTTTTCCCAGAAGCTTGGAAGAGGCAGAGCCTGGTACTATTGCCAAAGGCGGGGAAACCACCCGGAGACCCGTCGGCATATAGACCAATATGCTTGATTGACACGGCGGGGAAGGTGCTCGAAAAGATCATCCTCAATAGAATGTTGCGGTTCACCGAGGGCGAAAATGGTCTTTCGAGTAACCAGTACGGCTTCCGGAAGGGGAGGTCCACCGTAGACGCTATCTTGTCGGTTACAAAAACCGCCGAGAAAGCACTCGAGTCTAAGAGGAGGGGAATTCGCTTTTGCGCGGTAGTGACTCTGGATGTAAGGAATGCGTTTAATAGCGCCAGCTGGTCTGCTATTGCCGATGCGCTCTTGCGTCTGGGGATACCGGAGTACCTGTACAAGATTCTCGGAAGTTACTTTCAGAATCGTGTACTAGTCTACGACACGGAGGTGGGTCGGAAGTGCTTTCACATAACCTCAGGAGTCCCGCAAGGTTCCATCCTGGGTCCGGTGTTATGGAATGTCATGTACGACGAGGTGTTGAGGTTAGAGTATCCAGTGGGAGTGGTGATTGTCGGATTTGCCGACGACATTACGCTCGAAGTCTACGGTGAAACGATCGAGGAGGTAAAGTTGACTACCAACCACTCGATCAAGGTTGTGGAGGCGTGGATGCGGTCCAGGAAACTGGAGCTGGCTCACCACAAGACAGAGGTGACGGTTGTTAACAACCGGAAGTCGGAGCAGCAGACGGAGATCAGTGTAGGAGACTGTACTATCCTGTCAAAGCGCTCCGTCAAACACTTGGGCGTGATGATCGACGATAAGCTTACCTTCGGTAGCCACGTCGATTATGCCTGTAAAAGAGCCTCCACAGCTATTGCGGCACTGTCCCGGATGATGTCCAATAGCTCTGCGGTGTACGCCAGTAAGCGCAAGCTTCTGGCTAGTGTTGCTACATCCATACTTAGGTATGGCGGCCCGGCGTGGGGCACCGCGCTAAGTACTAAATGCTACCGACGGAAGCTGGAAAGTACTTACAGGCTTATGTGCCTGAGGGTTGCGAGCGCGTACCGTACCGTGTCACACGACGCTCTCTGCGTCATTACTGGTATGGTGCCTATCAGCATTCTTATCAGTGAGGACATGGAGTGCTTCGAAATGCGCGGCACAAGAGGCATACGCAGGACTGTCAGGATGGCTTCTATGGTCAAATGGCAGCGCGCGTGGGACAGTTCCACCAAAGGAAGGTGGACCTATAGGTTGATACCGAGGGTAGATAGTTGGATTAATAGGCGCCATGGGGAAGTCACATTCCACCTGACACAGGTCCTTACAGGCCATGGTTGCTTCCGACAGTATCTACACCGTTTCGGGCATGCGGATTCTCCCGAATGCCCAGTGTGCAATGGTTTAGAGGAAACGGCGGAACACGTTTTGTTCGTGTGCCCGCGTTTTCGCACAATGCGTAACCGCATGCTTGCCACATGCGGGGAGGACACAACTCCGGACAACTTGGTCCAGAGGATGTGTAGGGATGAGTTTTGCTGGAACGCCGTTTCAACGGCTATTACCCACATCGTCTGGGAGCTACAGAGGAGGTGGCGCGTGGACTCGGAGAATGGCTAGTCCAGATGCAGTACAAGAAGTGGTCCAGGGGTTCGGAGTCGGCTTCGTAGGTCATACCGGTGTCCTGCGGTCGAGATCGACCCTTACAACGATTAAGTGGCCGCGGAGAGGAAGTCCCGGTAGTGGTGCTGTCGTGGCGTCGGTCTACTGGGTTGGATCCGAGCCCGCGGTTGGAAAGGGGTCCCCGGCAAGGGTCGGGGTAGGTGAGATCCTGCTGTCTGCAACCTACGGGTGCATCTGATAGGGCCTGAAGGGTAGTGATACCCTCCCTTACGGGCAGGTCAGATCGGGTTGCACGTGGGCATCAGTTCTTGATGTCCGCTCAGCAGTAGGGCGCGGGCGGGGTTGACCCTGCCCGCCTTCCGAGGGCAAAGGGAGTGGCGAGGACCACTCGGGAAACTGGCTAAGCGCCAGCATGCTACCGTGATGGACTCTCCAAAGCGAGTCATCGATGTTCGTTGCTGCAGGCTACGCAGCTAACCTTGTGGGTGCGATGTGCACTAGCCCCTCTCTGAAGCAATACCTTCTTGGTGGTTCCGGAGAGACGTAGGGTTTGGCGACCATAGGAATGGTTTAGTGGGTACGAGGAGAGAGTAGTCCTGGATTTTACTTTTGTTGTAGAAGACGGCCTGTCAGACCTACACTACCCTAACCTTCTGTTAGGGTGTCTGTTGAGCAGATTATCCCCCTATGGTTTAGAAAAAAAAAAGCCTATATAGTTTAGAGACTATAAGCTTACAATGTCTACCAAGACTACTTTTAGAATGACGATGACTTAGATTTACATTTAGGATTTTTTTATATTCCAATTTTTTTCGTTTTTGGGCATGTATACAGGCAGTGCTGCGAAGTCTCAGTATTAACCAACATTTAAAGCTGGAATTGAGAATGGAAACCACTCATTTTTTCATTTACTATCGGAATATCAATTAAATAGGCTCTGATCATTCAATTGACATTAGCTCCAGCCTCAGTCAAGCCACATATCATTCAATTGAGCTCCAGCTTTGAAGCAAAATTGGTGGTGTTGCAGGTTTAAAGCTATTACCATCATTGCACTAAGGGGATTCAGGTGACCAAAAATCGAAAAATGACTTTATTCAATTTGAGATTTAGGTTGGGTAGTTGCAAGTAGACCACTTGGACCTGAAAACCCTAGAATATTAGTTTGCTAATCCATATACTTATCGAGATATTGGCAGCAGAATGAGACTATTGGCAAATTTTGGTAAAATGAATGAATTGTTCATGTTCGCATATCTTTGGCCTAAATAGAAAATGTTGAACTTTTAAAGTATTTACTTAAAGCTTGACAAGAATGACATATCAGACTTAGAAAAGTTGATTGTAAAACTATTAAATGATGCCACCTAAAAATAAACAAATTTTCCCCATACAAACCGTTCCATACAAAAAAAGTTTCGCAAAGTTTCGCTTTGGGACTACTTTTATGTCTTTCTTAAAGATCCTTGGGAGACATTGAAATCAAATTTGGCTGCCACTAGCTGCTATTCTGCAATTCCAATCAAGTTGTGGGCGATTATTGATTTATTCCAATATAAAATCACTCTATTGGGCACTGAATATCTCTGATGAAACATTTGATCGTCATGGCCGCTTTTCTTAGTATATCAATCATAGTAGAACCAAAATTGGTCTTGGATCTCTTACCGATGCGTATTTTTTTACGAATTGGAATCTACTTTGTTATCTAGTGCATTGATGACGTCAAACCCTACATCAACCTATCATTCACCTATTATTGTTATGGCCACCAAACCCAACATGGGCCCAATAGTTGTTCGATGTTGGTCCAACAGTGGCCCAACATTCGATTGATCCGACTTTGACCCGACATTCGACATTTTTCCAGTCTGGCGGAATTTTGCAGGGTTTTTCGTGTTTCGTGCGCAGCTACTCATTCGAGTGACAATTTATTCAATTGACAAGGATTCGCTTCTCATTTGATAGGTGCTCTGATTGAATGAAATCGTTTTGAACATGAATAGAAGGAAAAATGACTGAAAAAATTTGTTGGTTAGTGTTCAAATGAATGAGATGAATTTTTGCAACACTGTATACAGGAGTCTCATGCATACAAAAATCTATAATAACAAATCCTTGAGTTCAAGGACTGACTTCAACAAAACCATCATGGGTTCTCATGTATCTAATCGAAAAGCTTACTATTCCTCTTCTATATTATATCGGTTTCAGAAGCTAACATGTTTGATTCTCATACCAATACATTACTCCATTGGCGTATCTAGGATGTTTTCCTAGGGGGTGCCTAGGTGGTGCCAGTTTGTTTTGCTTTTTTTTTTTGTAAAAGGAAATAGCGATCCACCCTCAATTTCTTAGTATAATGATATACTGCGTCGCGTTAGAAATTAACCCGCTAATTTTGACTTATGTAAAACCAACATCATATCGAGTCTGGTTTGTACGTATAATACAAGAAATGTGTGTTTTCGGCAAAACAATCTTTCGGTGATTGTTCAGGGAATATTTCCGGCAATTTATTTGGAAAATGTTTTGCAGTTTATTTCAATTCTTTTGGAAATCTCTCAGTAATTCCTTTGGATTTGCCAAGTTTATTCGATAATATCTTTGGATCCCCTCGGCAATTTCTTTAAGAATTCATTTGGTAATATGTTTGGAATTTGTTACTTAACACCTTTCACGCATTCTTTAAAAATGTCATCGGCAATTCCATTATTACTTGGAGTAATACCAGTAATACCTCCTAGGATTTTCAATGGAAATTTATGCTTTTCCCTAAATTCGTTTAGGGATTCCTCTAGAGGTGTCTATTGGGATTTCAGCTGGAACTCTTTGAAGAAGGCCAAGAGGAGTTTCAGGAGTAAAACCATGATTTATTTCTAGAGAAACCCATGAATAAAATTCCTTGAGCAATTCCTGGATGAGTCTTTTCAAAAATCCCGGGAAGAATCAAAGGCATTTCTGGAAGTATCTTAGGAAAACTGCCTGAGAGAATCCCAGCAAGAATGCCAGGAGAAATCCATAGAGGGATTCCTGCAGGTATCACAATAAGAATTTGTAGAGGAGAATTCCTGGATGACAGTCAAGTTCCTGGAGGAATCCAATGATAAATATTTGGAGAAATTCCATGAAAGAATCCCTACATGAATTCCGGGAGGTATTACAGTAAGAATTTCTGGAGGAGTCCTACGAGGAATTTCTGGAAGAACCACAGCAGGAATAGCTTGAGAAATCCAGCTGAAATTCCTGGAGGAAGAAGACCAAGAGAAGTTTCTGAAGGAATCCCATGGGAAATTTATGAAAGAATATTTGGATATAAAATCCTGGAGGAATCACAGGAGAGCTTTTGAAGAAATCACAGAAAAAATCTCAGGAGGTTCTTAGAATGATTTTGAGATGTATCGTTGTAGAAATCTCAGCAGAAATCCTAGGCAAAATTGCTGGATGAAACTATACAGGAATTTCTAGAGAACCCCCATCAGGAATGCTTGGGGGAATCCAAAGAATACATAGAGAAGTAGGTAGAGATATTCTGGAAGAATCTATAGAGAAGGCCCTGAAATAATCGCAGGAGGAATTTCTGAAGGAATCTCAGGAAGATTTGCCGGAAAAATTCCAGCCACAATGCAAGGATAAATTCGTAAAGGATTCACTAGAAAAGTTTCTGGACGTATCATAAGAATTTCTGGAGGAACCGCAGGAGAAGTTGTTTGAGGTATGAGGTATTCTTGGAGGAAGGCCAAAAGGAGTTTCCGCAGGAATTCCATAAGGAATTTCAGGAGGAATCTTCGGATAAAATCTCTGAAGGGATTCCTGGATGAGTCCTTGGAGAAATCCGTGGTAGAACAACCAAAGAAATTTCTGCAAGAATTCCAGGAAGATTGCCTATGAAAAGATCCCAGCAAAAAAACAGGAGAAAGCTCTAGAAGAATCCATAGCATAATTTCTGAAGAACCAAGGTTAGAATTTCTGGAGGAAGAATAGCTGGAAGAACCACAGGAATTGCTTGAGGAATCCCAGCTGTAATATCTGTAGGAATTCCTAGAACCCCAAGAGGTATCATAGAAGTTATTTCTAGAGAAATCCTAGAATCAGGAATGCCGGGGGTATCCTAAGAGAAGTTCATCTAACAAATGCCTGAAGAAATACCTACAGTTCTCCTTGAAAGAATCGGTAGAAATATACTGGAGGAATCTCTGATAGAATCGCAGGAGAAAATTTTGGAAGAATCTCAGGAAAATTTCCCGTAAGTAAGTATGCCAGGAATAATTTCCTAGAAGTATTTCTTAAGGAGTTCTAATGGGAATTGCTTGAAGAATTCCAGCTGGAATTCATGAAGAAAAGCCAATAGAAGTTCTTGGAGAAATCCCCTATGGAATTTCTGGAAGAACCTCTGGGGGAATTCCTGTATATATCCTTGAAGAAATTTCTGAAAGAATCACCGAAGGGATTTTTTTTAAATCCCAGGGAAATTTTGCGGAAGAACTGCCCTAGTAGATTTCCTGAAGGTACCACAGTGAGAACTTTTGGTGGAGTTCTAAGAGAAATTGCTGGAAGAATCACAGCAGGAGTTGCTTGAGGAATCCTAACCACAACTTCCGGAGAAAGTCCAATAGAAGCTCCTGGAGGAATTCTATGAGAAATTTTTGAATGAATATCTGAATAAAGTCTCTGATGGAATTCTTGGAAGAATCACAGGAGGAACTTCTGAAAAGTACCCCGGAAGATTGTCTTGAAAAATTCAACTTGGAATTCCTGAAGGAATCCCAAGAGATTTTCTTAGAGGAATCCCTAGAAGAATTCCAAGAAGTATCATAGTATGAATTTCCAAAGAAATCCTAGGAGAAATTGCTGGATCAATCTCTGCAGAAATTTCAGGACTGCCTGGAGAATCGAAAGGGAAGTTTTTTGAAGAAATATCGGGAGGAATAAAGGAAGCTTAGAGAAATCACTGTATAAATAGATAGAGGTATTTCTGGAGGAATCCATGGAGAAGTTTGTTGATTGTTCTTACCAATATCCAAAACGCCAAAACGTACAACAGGTATATGATTAACTCCGGGAGTGCTTAAGTTATGTTCATATGTGCCTTTAATACATGTTGGAATTATTTTGTGCAATTTTAAATTTTAGGTTGCTGGAAAAAGTCTAGGGGGTGCCAAATTTATTCTAGGGGGTGCCAGGCACCCCTGGAACCCCCCTAGCTACGCCAATGCATTACTCTAACTGCTATCCTTCTACGATTCTCAGAAATCAAGGCATGAATTCGCTTAGTTTATCAAATTTTCCTAGGAATAGTTTAAAGAGATCTACTCATTGACACATAATGGAATATGAGTTTATATAAATCACAGGGATTCCACACAGATAAACCATGATGTGTTCACATTTCATCAAAAGTTCATAGAACATAAGGCCTGACTTCATTCAAGATATCTTGTGTACTCAGGATTCTAGTTGAGGATTTTACTTACTCCAGTTCGATGTAATATTGGCTTATGGAGCCAACCGTTGTTTCCCGCGTGCATAAAAAAAAACTCTCGTTGTTGTCCATCTACGGTTCTCTGAAGTCAAGACATGACTTCGCTTAGGAAAATCAAATTTTCCTAGGAATAGTTGTGAGAGACCTTTTCCTTAACACATGATGGAATATGAGTTTATGTAGTCCACAGAGTTTCCACACAGGTAAAACATGTAATAACAGTTTATCTACAGCTCAATGAACTCAAGGCCTGACTTCAACCAGGCAATCCCGGGTACTCAGGAATATAGTCGAGGTATTTATTTACTCGTGCTCGATGTAGTATTGGTTTATAGAGCTTATCGTTTCTTTTTTCGCATGCAAATAGCTCTAATTGTAGTCCATCTACGGTTATCTGTAGTGACTTCAATCAGATCGTCCAAAATGTCTGCAGTTCGTTGATGTCACAAACATTATACAGGTTTTTAAGTATTGGTGCAAATAAGAGCGATAATTGAAAATAATCCTTGGTGATTATTTTGAGTGTTCATGTAAGGACGGATTTGGACAATCGATCGAGATATTCAGGAAAAAATAACGGTACTACAAGGGCAACACATGTTCTAAAGATGTCTCTGATGACCTATGGAGTCAATGAGGGAATAATATCTTGTGTTAAATTTCATTTGAAAACAACAAACGCAAATGTGGACTTGGATGGTTCAGGAATGTTGAATATCTCAAGAACTCTAAAGAACCTATCGGAAATTCTCAAATTTGAACCTGTAGCAACATCAACCATCACACAGTGGGGAAAAACCTACCCAAAAAGGCACCTAATTATTGCGGATGATTGCGATCTTTGAAGCCCAACTTCTCCGAATGGAAAAAAGCCAAGGAATCGAATGATTTCATTCACCGGAATTGCATGTAAGTGTCCATTTTGCCCCAGTTTCCCCTAAAAACACTGTTTAATGCACATTGACAGGTGCATACTATGGGGCATACCTCGATCTATGTCATTGACTGGAGGTGCCCATTTTGTCCCATTTTCCCCTAAAAATACTGTTTTTCTGGATTTAAAAATAGTTTCAACTGATTGCGGCTAATTAACCATTTTTTTCCTGGTATAGAATTCACAGGTGCATGTGACCCACCGGCCTCACTCAGTCCAGAAGTCCAAGAAAATGTTGATTCGTATATTTTCGAAACAATAGTGTTGTGCAAGTTTGTGTTCAAAATTTGGTTAAATTCTTTTGAGAAATGGGATGTTGGAGATTTTTTTGAACTTTTGTTATTTACCCGGGGTCAAACGGGTTAATTACGCATTTGTAGTGTTTCACTGTATGATGATGCTCTTTTTAATTATGCATTTTTAGTGCTTCACTTAATTACGTAATCTGTGACACAATTAGTATTTTTCCGTAGTATTTAAGGAAATATCCTCCGTGGAATTCCAACAGGAATCATCCAAAAGAAAAGATCATTCGTCGGATACCAGGAGGAATTCTTTCTTGGATGCAAATTAAAGTGTACCGACGGGATGCACTTCAAAAGCTTGATTCACAGCGTGTAAAACCATCAAAACGCCATTTGCATGCAGTCAATCGATTTCCATCATCGTCATCATTTCCTCAGAGCTTCCCATGAATTTTCCATCAGGTGCAATTTATTTCTTTTCCCAACAACCCCGATCGATTGCACCATCATCATTCTTTTCTTTTATAAATCAATACCGCTACTACCGACCGACTGACCGCTTCAAAGCGAATGGATGGCCATTGGCCATCCACACGCGCAGGCAGCGTCGATACGAAAGAGATGCAACAGTTTTATTTGAATCCCCATCACGGAGGATGGACGCCTTTTATCGAAACCAAGCACGAGCACCATTCCCACCCAGCCACAGAATGCTAGGGCTTGTATGTTCCACGCGTTCATCCGCTCTGACGTGACGAAGAACACGTGTTGCATTGACCCCGATTGTGCGCATCTTGGGACAGAAACGAGAGTTTTAAGAAAATTGTGGTCACAAGTGGTTAAATTCTTAAAAAAAAAGAATAACATTAAGTTAAGTAGACGAGGCACATCAAGTTGTAATGTAGCAAAAAGAAAACAATATAATTGATACAATAAGAAGTTACTGTAGAAAAAGAACTGAAAAAGAGGACAAGGATCTAGCGAAGAACACGAAAAAGACGCTTTAAAAAATAAAATCAACTTCAATTTGCATACATTATACAACATTTTCAAAATTTTCGAGGAACTTGGAATTCTGTTACACAGCGGTATCTCTCGAACCATCAATGTGAAATCTTGCTCCGTCATTCAACAACGGTTTTACGCCAGTAACGGTCCGAAGCTGTCTTCGCTTCCCAATCGTTACGACCGTTCGCTTGCAGTAAATTTTGCACTTCCGTCGCACGCTTTGAATACACAATCAGGTACTAACTGTTGCGTTTCTCCTTTGTCTCTTTTTCCTTCCAGTGGAAGTCCACCGACCGAAGCACTCGGACATCCGTGACTTTTACATCGAATCGCTGACGGAGGGCACATCCTCCCCGGGGACCCACACGGTACGTCACCACCATCCGGTGGGGCGGTTCTTAGATAGCAATCAACTTTCCAATTTTGGGGGTCCAAGAGTCCAAGGCGCGGTTGCCCCTGTGGACGACTTCCGACCGGAACTGTCCAACACCTGGATCGATGATTTGGAAGCGGATTGGGCGGCCGAGCATCCGCATCGGAAGCAGCCGGGATCCAACGGTCGGCCGCGTCTTGATCCCATCCGGTGGAACTCGATCCAACCGAACATCGAAGCTTACTTCGACGAGGGTGACGACGATGGTGAAGACGACGAGGATGTGCTGGGTGGTTCCTTTCTTCCCCGGGACTGTCTCCGGCACGTGTGGAAACAGGATCTGATGTTCGAGGACCGGATGGTGATGAATTGGAGCGTACCGGTGGTGGATGCCAGGCTTGTTGAAATCAGTAGCAGTGGCAGTAGTAGTAGAGATAGTAGTCACGAGGACAAACGCCAACGCAACAGAACTGTCTATTTTAGGTGAGTGATGTTATTTTAGAATTGTTTTCTTTTTCCAAAACTGTGGATGAGTCCTATGTAGTTGTACGTTTACCTGGGAACTACATGATTGAATTTTACAGCATTGTATACAGCTTTTACTATATCCAACCGTCACATCTTCATTTTCAAGCCTAAACGTAAAACACATATTCATAACCAAGCTCACACCTAAACAAACGTCAATATTTGCCTTCTCACCAGTGCAATAACACAATTGCTGCCATAACAGATTTCTTGTCCACCCTTAAACCGCACTTTAACGACTAGATTATAGTTACCCATTTCATAAGGACAATCTTTCTCGTACAGTTCCAGACCGGGAAACTATTCTGTTATATAATATACTCCCATAGCCCGTCCAATCGGGTAAAACTTTTCCTATTTACTTGTGTATCCTAGCTCTGGAACGAGCGGACAGACAAGCGTGTGACCAGCATACCATCCAGCCTGGGGTCAATCAACTTTAGAACTTATCCCAACTAGTCAACAGTTAATAGACTTTCGAGGGAAGTTGACGGTCAGCTAGTGTTCAGCACACTACTCTAGCACTCTAGTCTAGTCTACTAATTCATGAAGGTTATATGTATATATGTGTACGCCTCTCTGACGACGGCGATATTCACTCACTTCCAGTCGGTCTATCTTTACTTGTTATCGACCGCACTATGTGTAATTCGATCGAATCTGGAAAACTTTTCACTTCCAGTGCACAGTTCTCGCAGGGGTGAAAGGGGGTGAAACGTTCTTTATGAGGGAAATCTTGGCTTTACCTCGATCTTGAGCGTGGCATTGCCACCCACCGTTGATCTAGTGAGCGAAACGGTTTCCTTATGCGACAGTCCAAACATTGAAGCCATCCTCTACAAAGGAACCACTTTTTATGCCATAGACTTGGGTTGCGTACATTTAATATGTGCATAAATTTAAGAAGAGCACAAAATGCGGGTAGTTTGTATGTACATATATTAAGTGTAAAATTAGCTCTAGTTGAAATACACGGTAATCAAAATAAAAAAAAAAAATGAACATACATTAAGTAAGGGCTTTTATGAGGAAATTTAGTTCGCAAGAACTGGTCTCGGCCGTAAGCATTTTAGTTCAGGCCAAGGACGTTTCCAGGAAGTTCCCAAAGAGCCCGAAAGAAGGAGGTTTCAAGCGGGGCCATTAAACGCCATGGAGACCCTCTGGAGCTCTCATGAAATCCCTGAAGACCCCTTGAAGCGTCTCCAAAGCCCCTTGGAACCCAACTGGGACCCCCTCAAATGCCACTGAGACATCCAGATTACCAGCGGCGATGTGACCGATTTCAGTAAACGTTAGTACATACCCCCACCGAGAATATGACAGGTTGATTAGTAAATGAATCTCGAAAATTCTCGGTAACCCACGGAAAGAGCTTCCGTATCTATGTAGAGTTGGTAGAGCATTTGAAAGATGTCGAAATACGGCGAGGGGAGGTGCGCTATTCGCAAACGTACCAGTGGGAGATGTTGCGAAGACATCTGGAGAGAAGTCGAGTAGCGTATAAAACTAGATCGACGCTTACCTGCAAATAGCTGAGGTTTGTGTGAAGCAGAACTATTTTATGTTCAGGGGTAAGTTCTATAGTCATGGGCACCAAACTATCTCCACTGTTGGTAACCGTTTTCATGAACGATTTTGAAGTACACACAAACCACCATTTGGATAATGAGTCAGGACTAGAATTTTTACCTTAATGGATTTGAAGAGAAAGAAAAGAAGTTTGAGAAGGGCGGGTTGCCTGGAGATTTGAAGGGGGTATGCGGGGTTTCAGAGGGTTTTAGGGGGAATTCGAAGGAATTTCAGGAAGTATCAGATGATTTTTGGTGGATTTCAGAGGCGTTACGCAGGCGTTTTCGGGGGTTTTGAAGGGTTTCAGGTGCGTTACATGGGGTCCGATGGGGTTTTAGGGAAATTTCGACAAATATTAAGAAAGCTTCGGAGGGTTTTTTTGCGGGTTTAGATACAGCTCTTCAGTGAGCTTCAGGGAGATTTCAGCGGCGCTGGCAAGCGTTTCTTAATCGTTTCAGGCAGTTTCAGAAGAGATTCAAGACGTTCCAGACTGTTTACGATTGTAGATCCGATGACCGAGGACCTATACTCAAGGGAGCTTTTAGAGATTCTTTAACAAACTTTGAACTTGCCACTTGTCAACACACAGTTGCATGTGGCTGTGTGAGGACGACTTTCATTCAATCATTCAAGCTTTTAGGAAACGTTCTCCCTCAACAAATAAGAACTTTCTGTTGGATAATTACATGATTTGCTATTAAACTTGCACTGAAATGCCCTTCCCGCGCCTCCACTAGCTCTTCGCAAATAAAAACTCATGAGCGTTTTTGATTTAATTGAGTCTAATACTCATGAAGCAAGTGGATGAGAATAAAATCACACACGGCTTACTCTCAGAACCGTGAGTAAACCGTTTGTTGGTTTTTAACTCACGAGCTTCACGATGAGACTAATTTCATCCGCGCCTAAGACCCCTTAAAGCGCCTCCGAGACCGCATGAAACTCCCCTCAGACTCTGATAAACGCTTCTGAGATATCCTGGTATACCCTGAGACCCCGTAAAACGCCCCTAAGACCCCCTGGCCTCCCTCTGAAACAACCATGAGACTCCCTACAATCACCCTGAAACCCCCTGGAACGCCATGAGGACCCTGGAAGAGCCCTGCAACCTCACTAAAACCTCCGGTGGCCTCCTGAAATAGTCTTGAGACATACCTCCTGAAACGCCCCTGGAACCCCTTGAGACCCCATGAAGTGCATCTGAGTCCCTTAGGAATCCACCTGATACGCCCCTGATATCTTTTGGTATCCTCTGAGACCCCCTGAAATGCCCCTAAGTATTTCAGGTCCTCTAATACTCCCTTAAGCACCCCTGAGACTCCCTGGAAGCCTCATTGGGGCAACCAGAAACGTCACTGAAACCCCCTGAACTGAAACCTCATGAACTCTCCTGTAACCCCCCTGAAACGACCCTGAGACCTTCTGGTCTCCTAAAACCCATTAAAACGCCCCTAAGACCTCCTGGTATCCCTTAAAACCGCATTTTCCCAGCTCTAAGTTTACGATTGCAGTAATGGAAGGCTATTAGGCATCCATAAAACTAATGGACATTAGTCCGAAAGGAAATGAACCAAAGTCGAAGGACACCACTAGGCATTACCTCTTGGAATTCCTCCTGAACTTCCCACTGGAGATTCTTCCTGGAACTACCTCTGGGAATTCCTCTAGGAGTTCCCTCGGGGAATTTTTCTGGGAGTTGATTCTAGGGATACTTGCGAAAGTTATTCTTGGTGTTCTTCCTGGGGAATCGCCACAGAAATACTTCAAAAGACACAAAAAAGTTTTCTTCTAGGGAGTCTCGCTAGAATAGTTAAAATTTGTCCAAAAATGCTTCCATTAGATTGTTCGCTTGCTGTACACAACACCAGAGTGATGCTAACCAGGGATGCCAAAAGATTTTATTGAAAAAACTGTATCACCAATTTCAAAAATTATCTCTAATTCAAAAAAGCTTTAATCCCTCCGTCATAAAAATCTGTATTTCATATAGAACACAATCTGTATGGATGCTCGAAAATTTGTATATAAGGCATCCCTGGTGCTGACGGTGGTAACTGGACGATTCATTCAAGGATCTCTCCAACTATTGTTTTAAAAATTTCTTGAGAATTTTTTCAAGGCTTTCTCAAGGAACTCTATTAAGCATTTCCTCAGGAATTTTTTTAAAATATTATCCAGATTTTTTTTGGAATGATTTTTTGAGGATTACTCCACAAATATTTCCTAGAAATCCTGAGAAACTTCTGCCTTGATTTTTTTTTTTCCAAAAATTTCTTATAGGGGCTCCTCTACGGGCTCTTCTGGGATTTCTCTACCACCTTTCATTCTTCTACGATTCCTTTTCAACGGAATTCTCCAGGAACTCTTCCAAAAAAATCGTCTTATGATTCAACTGATTGTTCTTCAAAGGGTACTTTTGTGATGCTTTCCAGGATTCTTCATTAAAATTTTCCGAGAATTTTTCCAAGCGATACTCCAAAGATTTCCCCAGGAATCATGAGGGTTCATCCAGGCATTCTTATAGTTATATGTAGTAGAAATTCTTTAATTGTTTTCTCAAGACATTTTGACGATCAACTGCTCAGCTATTTTTTCAATGATTTGTCCAACAATTCTCCCGGAAAATTTTTTCAAGGATTTCTTCCAACATCTTTTAAATATTTAAAGCCCTTTAAAAATTATCCGATGATTTATCAAAGAGTATTGCAAGATTTTCTTTACGAATTATTATCAGGGTTGCTACAACAATATTACAAAGATTGCTTCGAATATTCTTCCAAGATATACTCCAAAAATGAATGCTCTTCAAAAATTGGTAAAGTAATTCTTTCAATGATTCCTCTGAAAAACTCCTCATGGATTTCTTTCAAGGAAATCTCAATAAGGTTCGCCCAGGAGATTGTTTATGGATTCCTTCAAGAATTTTTCAAACCATCTCGAAAAGGTACTTCCAGTACATACTTCTTCCAATGATTTTGTCAAGTATTCTGTCAAAGATTTCTCCAGAATTTCATTCAGGAATCCTTCAAAGTATTTCCTTTTAAAGTATTTTAAACTCTTTCGAAATGCAATTCAAGAATTCTTGCACGAATTTCTCCAGAAATTTTTCCAAGATTTATTTTTCAGATACCCTAACGAGGATCCCATCCAAGAATATTTCTGAGATTTTTTTTTATCTCTTCCAAGCACTTTTTCGGAAATTCTTCCAGGATTTTCTGCTGGAGTTACTGGAGAAACTTTTGGTACAAATTCTAAGAAGTCCTTGGATGAGCTTATGGGGAGATTTTCGGAAGAATGCCTGTACGGACTTTTGAAAGAATTCTTGGAGGGATCATTTAAAAGAATCGCTGGGATATTTTCAGGATGATCTCTTGGGGGAATTCATGGACTTATTTTTGGAGATATGCTTGGAGGAATCCTAGAGGAAAATTTTTGAAGAATTCCTGCAGAAATTTTTGGAGAAATTTTTGAAAAAAAAACCCTCATGGAATGCTTGGAGGGAGCATTAAAAAAAGCAACCGAAGCAGGTCTTGAATAAATCCTTGGAGTAATCCTTGTCATTAGCTCTACTAGAAGTTAAGAATGCCCGGATGCAGGAATCCCGAATTATTTCTTTGACTATTTTTATGGAAGATTTCCGGGAGGAACTACTTCCATCATGAAAAAAAAATGAATTTCTAGGAAAAATCATTAGAGCCTAGTCTGGCAGAATTACAAGAAAATTCCATCGAGAATTCTAAGAATTTTTTGTGAAAATTTCCTGTGAATCCTTGGAAGTTTATTTCTAAAAATTCTTTGGCAGCATTCCAAAAGAATTCCATGGGAGGATTTTTTGCAAAACTCTTGAAGATGCTTAAGTTATTCTCGAGAAGCTTTTATTTATTCAGACTTAAGATCCCTTGCAGAAACCTCTATCAGAATTTGTTCCGGTGATCCCTCAGGATTTTCTCTCAAAGATTCTTTCAGCAATTCCAGCGGAAATAACTCCAGAATCTATTCCTTGGTATTTTTGGAGAATTATTCAACGATTTTTTCTATAAATACCTGCAGAACCCTCTAGTTCTGCCAAGTTATCTTTCAAAGATACATATAAAAAAATAATAATGTGGAAACGACCGACGGATTGGCAGGGTTATCCCTCTATGGTTGGCTTTTTGGTCCGGTCAAATGATGAGCGAGTGATACTATTTCATCCGACGTTTCGACCCTGAGGGTTTTCTTTGTTTCTGCTTGGGATCTAATCCCATCAGAAATTACATAAGAAATTCTTCTAAGAATTCTTCCAAAGACATCTCTAGGATCTCCTGGAGTTCTTCCAAGGATTCATTTAGAAGAACTTCCAGGTATCCCTCAGAAATGTATAGAGGAATTTCTTCAAGAACTTCGAAAGTACATTTGTCTTGAAGTTTAAGACATTTTAAAGAGATTCCTTCTGAAGTTCCTCTACGGATTTCTCCAGGAATCTTTTCAGAAATGTATCGAGTAAGTACTTATACAGTTCTGCCAGATGCTCAAGATTTTTTTTCTGCAAGAGATATATTATGGAGTATCTTATAGTATTCCCCCAGATATTCTTTCAGAAATTCCTACAGAGATAACTTGAGACATTGGTTCAGGATTTTTTGTCCAGCGATTCCTCCAGAAAATTATCAAGAATTTCTGATAAACTGCATGCAAGAACTTTTTAACAAACCCCTTGCTGAAATCCCCCCAGAAACAACCCGAAAGAAATTATGAAAATGTCTCTGGAGAACTTCGTGAACAAACTTCTGAAGAAATCTTCATTAAAATCCTTGTAGAAATATCAGGAAGTACTCCTGATATATTCGCTAGAGGAATATCCCAAAAAATCCAAGGGTAATTATTGTAGGCATTCCTGAAGGAAAATCTTGAGAACTTCCTGGAAACCTTGCGAAACTTTTCAATGAGTCAATGTTGAAAATGCTTTGACATCAATTTTTTTAATTTTTATTTCTGTGTATTTTAACTATTGCTAATTTTACACTTCTTGACATCCATGAGTTTTAAAGAAAATGTATGGAGAAACCTTCTAATAAAGTTCTTTCGAAAGTATTCCTGGAGCAACCTCTTGATGTATTTCTAAAGACATTTCTGAGCATCTTTAGAAACAACGAGATTTAAAGATCCTTAAAATCTTTTAAGATATATCTTAAGAAATTCCTGTAGAAAATCCTAGAAACTTTTACAGAATAAATTCTTTGAATAATCCGTCATGACTTTCCTCAAGTTTTCCTTAGAGGAAGTGTCGGATAAATTTCTGGAAGAAATCCTGAAAAAATCTCTATTTGAATTCTGGAATTCTTGGACACATTCATGCAGAAATTCAAAAGGGAATGTCCAGAATTCTTCAACAAAAAAAAACTGGACTGGAAAAATGTATGAAAGAGTTTCTGAAGGAATCCCTGTAGAATACCCGATGGATTTTTCGAATGGCTGTCTCGAAGAATTTCTCAAACAGTTTCAGAAGGAACTCATGAAAATCTACCTCAAAAAAATTCTAGGAGAAGTTCTTGAATCCCTGGAAGAAGGGATCTAAAGAAACCGTTGGAAGAGTTTCTGAAGGAAACCTCGGTTCCTGGAGTAATTTCTTAAGGAAACTATGGAAGGATTTTTGAAGAAGTATGTGGAAAATTTTCTGATGAAATCCTTGGAGAAAATTCTAAACTTACGATTTTCCGAATAAACCGCTGAAAGCATTTCTGAAAGAATCCGTTATAACTTCCTGAAATATTTTTTTAACCTGTATTAACGAGATTTTTAGCCCTAGGCTAGTTCATCTCGGGACCCACGCTTTACATCCCTTCCGAAGGAAGAACTCACATTTTGCAAGTTTGTCGGGAGTGGGATTCGATCCCAGGTCCTCGGCGTGATAGTAAAGTGTTCTAACTATCACACCAGATTCGCTCCCATTGAAATAATTCTACTATGGATTTCAACAAGAATTAATGGACGAATTTCTGAGGAAACCCATGGAAGCTCTTCTAGAGATATTCTTGGAGAACTTTCTGGAGGAAACAGTGGAGCAAATTCTGAAGGAAATTGAAGGAATCTGTGGAAGACTTTCTAAATGAAATTCCTGGAAGATTACAATCCTATGGAGGTTTTATAAAGGAATTCTAGAATTGCTTGCTTGGAAATTTTTTGAAAAACTTCGGTAAAAATTCAAAAGGAAGCTATAAATTTTCTAAATCATTTCCCTGGAAGAGTTCCAGAAGGATTTCTCAGAGAAATCTCCGAAGGTATTTCTGGCAACTTTTTTTAATTATTCCCTATCCATCGACAATTTTTTTAAATTAATTCTTCGAGAATTTTTTGTAGGAATCTCTCAGAGAATTTCTGAAGATATTGATGAAGGATGTGTGAAGAAATTCATAGAGATATTTATTCAGTAATCCATGCGAGATTTTGTAGAATAATCGCATGAGAAATGGAGCTATAGCTAGTCAAATATCTAAGTTAATCCTCGAGTGACCGAACACTTGTAGTTACTTATGACGCCGTGCGTGGCATTATCTTTTTGTCGGTTCCATGCGTTGACTTGTGGACTACGCGCTTTTATATCGTTAACAGGAGCACGTCACTTTATTCTGAACTCTTGAGAATCTAATAGAGGAAGTATGGGGAGAAAACTTTGTGAGAATCAGAGCTGTGTGAGATTCTTTTTTCAGAATGTTAAAACATTATGAGGGGGTACTTAAAACTCATAATAATTAGAAGGCACAGAATGTAGCCGATTGATACATTGAGAGATGTATTTGTAAAATAATCGTATTCTGATGGGTTTTGAACCAATGACTGCGTGTCCGCTAGACCGGCGCTTCAACCAACTTAACCACAGATCAGATAATGATTCTGCGGAATAGAAACCAGATTCCGAGCCCACGCCAAAAAAAAAGGAAAAAAGGAGTGTTCATGGTGTGGGATCAAATTCAGTTTGGCTTTCTATTTCTGCAGAATCATTACCTGTTCTGTGGTTTAATTGGTTAAAGCTTCCGTCAAGGAAGCACAGAGTCGTGGGTTCGAATCCCACCAGAACGCGTTTTTTTTTTGTCTCAATAACAACTCTCAATTTGCAAATTAACAACATTATGTACCTTCAAATTGCAAGTATTCAGTATGTTTCTGACTAACCAGCAAATCTGGTAAATGTCAGGAAAGGGCAACAATGTGAATTTGTTTCTTTACGTCAACAATTTCTGAATAATATGGCTTTAACGCATTTCTCACTGATTCTCCCAACTGACTTTCAGATTTCAAGTAAGGAAGACAAAACTTTTCCAAATACTATAAAGGACAGAAGGTAGGGAAAGCAGGGCGGGCGGGCATATTGATATCCAGAAGTCCGTGTGATAAACCGGCACGGGAAATGACACTTCCAACAACCCTCATCGTATCGCATCGCATCGCATCGGAGCGTGGCGTCGTTCGTTCGTTGGTTGGCTGGGAAGAAAAAAGTTATCCCCTTTGTTCCAAATGGAGTTTTGAAAACATGAGACAAACTCTCACTCGCCCGTCCCGTCCCGGCGGAGACGGAATCGGCTAGCGCAAAAGTGCTGTTGTTTGAAATTAGTTTTCCTCATAGAACAGGGAAACTTGTGTGAAAAAATATTTTCATTGTTGCTTACCCTAGTTTTCTTCTTCTGGTTCTTCTCTGTGTTTCTTTTGCAGGATATTATATCGTACAATGACCAGCCATATTGTTAACGAACTGATTTACACAATGGTGCTTTTAAAAGGTGAGTATCGATGGCATTAAGTGGGGAATGGGTATTACATTACCATTGGACGTGGTCTAACATTGAATTGAGGTTACTTGATTCCTTGAAATATATTGGAGTAGTTGAGCACTTGTCAGTTCCAAAGTGTTCGTCGAAACACTACATCCAGTTTTCAACCAGCTTTCGATCATTCTTTAAAACGTCTTAATCTTAATCTTTTCCTGCACAGAATGTAACTTACTACTTAAGGAAACCTCGGGATCTCTTGACTCCGGAAAGCTGCCTGCGGAGTACGACGACTGTAGAATAGGCTTCCCCTCGCGATTGGAGGACCTGCAGCAGCAGCAACAGCAACAACAGCAATTGCCACCGGGACTGGTGGTACAACTAACGAGGCTCAATATACCCTGCCGTACCGACGGTGGCTATCTCAAATTTAGTGACTCCATCTCTGGCGGTAGTGCAGATGGATGGTTTGGTGGTGGTGGTAGTGAAGGTGCGGTTAACGGCGAACGCCGCTTTGACATGCAGCCGGGAGTTTTGTGCGGGAAACTCGAAGAACTGCCCAAACACGAACGGACGTTCTACTTTCAGAGGCATCGCAACACCAGCCTGGCGGTGCACAATCGGGCGGTGTTTAGTTTTAACTTTAGACTAGTGGATTACTGTTACAATGTAACGCTAAGTGATAGGAACAGTTCGGTGCTACTGAGGCCTTTGCGAGGTCTGGACTGCCGCTTCAAGATACATCTGCCGTACGGGAACCGGGTGCGGCTACGACTGGTGACTAATGGTGCAGGGGAGTCTGTCAATTCTAGTGTGGTGGTTAGGGAGCAGGTAGATTTGGGTGCGATTCAGGGCGGAGGATTAACGCCCCAGTGCTTCGGAGGACTTCGTGTTGAAGTCTTTGAACTGCCGCAAAATCGGTGGGTACAATGCGTAGATAGCTACAGTAGAGCAGCGGAGTATACGTTGCTATCCAGTGATAATAGCATAGTGATTCAAGTCAACAAGAACCCACTGCTGGCGGCCTTGGAAGCCGTAGCAGAGACAAACGAAAGCAGTAGTAGTAGTAGCAGTATTAGGAAATCAGTGCCATCGCTACTCATCGAATACAGTTCGCATCCGATCGAGAATGTCATTTCACAATGTGCCTTCGGATGGATCGCAAGTAATCAGTTCTGTATCGCCCCGTTTGAGGCCGAAAGGCTCAGCTGGATGGAGGCCGAACGGGAGTGCAACCACCAGGGAGGTCATCTGGCCTCGATTCGATCGGTCGCGGACCAGAAACTGGTCGATCAGCTTTTGCTCAAAAGTCCTGGCTACCGGGACGGAAATGCCTACTGGATTGGGGCATCGGATAGGATGCTGGAAGGAGACTTCCGGTGGAGCGACAATCTGCCCTTTACGTATTCCAGTAAGATCCTTGTCTGGTGGGGATGGGAGCTTCTCACTAACTAGCTTCGTTATTTTTCAGATTGGTTTCCCGGTTGGATCCAGCAGGAGAACTACAATCGACAACCGAACGATGACGGCTTGAGCGGACAGGACTGTGTGGAGATTCGACGCCAGTTCCAGACGCCTCCGGGGATTTCATCGAGCGTAAGTCCTCTGGCACAGTCGTACATGTGGAACGATCGGGACTGCGATACGCGGAACTTTTTTCTCTGTGAGAGGCTAGCTGTTGAAGGTTTGTACTCCACGTATTAAGACTCCTCCAAGCCCATCTCATTTCCATGTTTCCAACAGAGCCACTAGAGAAGACCTGGCACGACGATTGCAACAAAACGATCTCCCTGACGATGGATCGCCCAAAGGCAACCATCTGGAGTCCGGGGTTTCCGAGGCCTTATCCGGACAACGTAAACTGCCTGACAATGATCACTGCCCCTCCCGGCTATCGGATAGTGGTAGACTTCGAGGAACTAGTTCTTGAAAATGAACCACTGTAGGTTTTCGACGAATCCCTCTCAATTCAAACTTTGACTTATTTATTCACTCTCTCCATCCCCAGGTGCACTTACGACTATCTCCAGATCCTGGAGCCACCGGCCAACATGTCCGCCGCCTACATCAAGCAACCTTCCCGCTTTGCCTTCGGCGGAGTACCGCCGCTCTTCCAGACGCGCAATCCGCGGCACAGCACAAGTCGCTACAACTACGTACGCCGCCGCAAATCAAGCTTTCTGCCCTCCAAGCTCGACCTAGCCGATCGCCTGATGTCGACCTTCACCAGCAAAACCCCAAACCTCATCCTCCAGCCGGAGGATCCCAGCTACAACCCACGGCTTCCACCGCCGGATCTCTACACCGGCCGTGTCCCGCGCAAAGTCTGCGGCGACTGGAGCTCCAAGCTCAAACTGCTCCGGCACACGACCAAGGGACCGCTGCTGGCGTTGCGGTTCGTGTCCGACTACTCCAACCACTACGGCGGCTACAAGGCCAAAGTTGCCATGGAAAACGGTGAGTTGAGTTTCCACTATCGCACCTTTACACCTTTCCTTTCACTCACTCACTCACTCCCTCATTACTGTGTTTTCCTTTACTTGGGTGTACTGAAAACTTCCCTGTCTGTTGTTGAGTGTCTAAGATATCCAAACACTGCGTGCGTCTTCTAAACTGCTGATTCTGTTCCTGTTGATCTACCTTCCTTCTCGGTCACTTGATGCCGATGCACAACTACACTCTTTTCGTGCTCTGCCTGTGATGTGTTTTCTGTGCGAGTGAATGCGTGGTTGGTTTGTGACACTGAAAATGCGAGAAACGACACCCACCGCACTTGTGATTGAATGTAAGGCGCTTTGCAGGATCTATGTTTCTATGAAGTTTCTGAATATCCGAAAAAAAATGAGTTGCTTGCTTTCGCTATTGACATTGATGGGTATTTCAATTTTTCAAGAAATTATGATAACTCTGAGAACGTCAAATAATCAGAGGTTTACTAGAACGATTAACCCTTTGAAGCCGGATTTTTTCCAAGCGTTATTATGGAACTTTTTCTACGTTTTTCTGGTGTTATCGTGCTCAACAGAATAAAAAGGATAAAATATCATGTAGAATATTTTTTCTGGATATCTTAGGTCATCCAAACTATTTTTGAGTTTAGATCCTAAAGTCCACGGGTGTAACAGTAACTTCTTTCAGTATATAAGACTTCTGAAAGTTCAATAGACAGTATAAGATCAGTAGCGATATCCTACGTCATCCAAACTGTTCTTGAGTTTAGATCCTAAAATCTACGGGTGTAATGGTAATTTCTTTCATTATACAAGGCTACGATTTGTAATCTACCATGTCCAGTGAGTCTTTTCAAAGTTCAATAGACAGTATCATATCAGTCGGGGTATCCTAGGTCATCCAAACTGTTCTTGAGTTTAGATCCTAAAGTCTACGGGTGTAACGGTAACTTCTTTCAGTATATAAAGCTACGATTTGTAATCTATCATGTCCAGTAAGTCTTCTGAAAGCTCAATAGACAGTATAATATCAGTCGGGATATCCTAGGTCATCCAAACTGTTCTTGAGTATAGATTAAGGTGGCCCACACTTATATGAAAAACAAAAATTTCGAAAAATGCCAAGTCTTACCTCCAAAATCAGTTGTTTTGGACTCCCAGAAGCTACGTTCAAAATTTGAGCAAAATCGGTTGAGCCTAAGGGGGCGCTCAAAACGCTTGAAGTTTGTATGGGAAAACTTGGCCAAATGTATGCAGATATTTTAAGTTTTTGAATTTTGCCGCTAGGTGGCGCTGTAAGCGTTCAATAAGTAAACCCTTTGGTATTATTGTAGGTGACTATATGCCAAACAACTTTGTCCAAGACCGCAAAGTGACCCATCGTCTGTGAAAAAAGTTATACCATAGGTAAAGTGAGGATAAACTTTATTGTTGTTTTTCCAATACATGTAAAGGAATAATATCAATAATGAAATCTCAATACTTTGCCTCACTTTGCCTAGGGTATAACTTTTTTCACAGCCGTCGGATCACTTCGCGGTCTTCGACAAAGTTGTTTGGCATATAGTCACCTACAATAATACCAAAGGGTTTATTTATTGAACGCTTACAGCGCCACCTAGCGGCAAAATTCGAAAACTTCAAATTTCTGCATACATTTGGCCAAGTTTTCCCATACAAACTCCAAGCGTTTTGAGCGCCCCCTTAGGCTTAATCAATTTGACTCAAATTTTGAACGTAGCTTCTGGGAGTCCAAAACAACTGATTTAGGAGGTAAGACTTGGTATTTTTCGAAATTTTTGATTTTCATGTAAGTGTGGGCCACCCTATTATAGATCCTAAAGTCTACGGGTGTAACGGAAACTTCTTTCATAATATAAAGCTAAAACGAAATCGCCTCATGTCACAATGTTTTTTTTTTATCAACTAAGCTTCTTAACATTAAGGTAACCCATAATATCCCAAAAATATATAACAACGCTTATTGTTCCTCCAAATACTTTGGTAAGTACAGTGGATTATAACTTAACGTAGTGGCAAAAGCTATTATCGCAAGTGTAGACCTGAAGCTATGGTCTGCGGAGTAGTGTTGTTAATCTGGAATACCTCAAAACTATCTTGAAATGACTCATGATATGCCAGGGCGATCACATATTACAGTTTAATGTTTATTATGAGAATAACTACTGTAACTATCAAGAGCTTAACTATAGGACAGTTTGGACGACACTCAATGTCCCAAAGGCTCATAATAATATATAGTAGACTTCAGGTTGGTCCAGTCACCGCGATTGATTATAAACCGTTACTCCGTATGTCAGATATAGCTGATGTTACGAGTGTAGAACCGGAGTTCTGAACTCTACGATAGTTTGGCTGACCTGGAACATTCCCAAAGTGTCTCAAAATGACATTTGAGGTTTCAAGAGCTTCACGGATCTCAGCAAATTATGCTATGCTATTATTTATGGTGAAAACACGTGAAGTTTTTCTTGTAGGTTTGAAGGACTTCATTATAGAACAGTTTGGACAGCCCTGAATGTCCCAAAGGTTTATAAAAAGCAAGTAGAGTTCAGATTGGTCCAGTAGCGACGGATAAATCTGCAACGTTATCAGTATAAAAGACGTCTTCAGCTTTCGGCTGTACAAACTATTTTGAACTTAACATTAGACAACGGACAACGGAGCATGCACCAGTGGAAACGGGGAAGAAACTATTCTCACGAAAAGTTTCAACGCCCGCAGCGGGAATCGAACCCTCACCCCATAGCATGGTGCGGTTATAAGCTTGGGAACCCTAACCGCACGGCTACGAGGCTCCACAAAATATAGCAGTATAGCAGATATGGCTGTTGTTACGAGTGCAGAGCTAAGGTCCTGAACTCCAAGGTAGCTTGGCTGACCTGGAATATCCCTGTAGTGTCTCTAAATGACATTTGAGATTTCAAGAGCTCCGCGGATCCCAGCAGATTATGCAACACTATTATTTATGGCGAAAATACATAAAATTGTTCTTGTAGATATTAAGGGCTTTATTATAGAACAGTTTGAATATCCTGAATATCCCAAAGGATTGTAATAAGCTAGTAGACTCCAGATTACTCCAGTATCTGTGGTTGGTTATGCAACATTACTCAGTAATACAGATATGGCTCTTGTTACGAGTGTAGACCTGAGGTTCTGAACTCCAAGGTAGTTTGGCTTACCTGGAATATCCCTATAGTGTCTATATATGACACTGTAGATGTCAAGAGCTTCACGGACCCCAGTTGGTCATGCAATGCTAATCACATTATTCTTGTAGATTTGAAGGACTTCACTATAGGATAGTTTGGAACACCTTGAACATCCCAGAATATAAAATACCTTTTGATATTTTTGACAAAGGTTAAATGAATACATATAAGCGTATCCCACTTGGATGTGGGCTTTTAGATCAACTAGTATGTCAATTATTTAATTTTCCAAATTCCATGGTTTTCATGATGTTCTAGTTTGTCAATGAAGCAGCAAATACAATTTTCCCTAATAGAGGACTAAAATAGCAGCAATTTTGCCGAAGACATTATTCTATTTTATCGAATGGGTGAATTTGTACAGCCGATTCTATGTTGGGGTCATATATGACCCCTCCGGCTCCAAGGGGTTAAAGAGATCAACCATTCATGGCGGTTTAATACACGTTTGTTTGATCCTAAGAACTTATTTCCAATTCAGATATGCAAATGAGTGGAGTTCCAAATACTGAGATCGAAGATTTAATGAGTCTACATTGGTATCAATTGGAGTGTAGGTTTTGCGGATCTTAAAGATTTATTTTACAAAACCCAAAAACAAGTGTAGAATTAGCTTTAGTTAAAATACACAGAAATAAAAACCAAACCAAAAACAATATCATCACACAGTTTAATAGCTGATTCAAGACTCCAAGAAGTTCTCTATGTCAATGAGGTGCGATCCAGCTAATGCACGGAGAAGGTTAAGCAAACATTACCAAAGCAGCGTTTTAATGCAGTGCTGTCATGGACAATGAAAGCTGGTTACTCAAGGTCTTCAAATTACAGGTGAGTTTCACATAGATTTCATGGGGGTTTCAGAGGCGTTTCAGGTGCTTTCAGAGAGAATTTAGGGGGCTTAAAAGGCTCGCAGTTGAGTATCACGGAGGTTTCTGGGAGCAGCGTTTCAGTGCCTCTCAAGGAACCTTCAGAGACGTGTCATAGCTTTTCAAGGCGTTTCAATACATTTCAGAACATTTGAGAAGATTTCGTTGAAGTTTCATGACAGTTTCAGGGGCGTTTTAAAGCATTTCATGGCGTTTTAAGGTGTTTCAGGAAATTTCAGGAGGTTTCAGGGAGGTCTTAGGGAGCTTCAGATGATCTCGGTAAATTTTGCGGGAATTTCGTTGGGGTTTCAGAGGCACTCCGAAGAGTTTCAAGACATTCCGATGCGTTAGGGCGTTTCAAAAGGTGTAGGGGGTTTATGGGACTTCAATGGCTCTCAGGAGAATGTCACAGAGGTTTCATGAGTTTAAGAGGAGTTTCAAAGCTTTTCAAGGTGTTTCTAGGTATTTCCGGGCGTTTCAGAAGGTTTTAGAGTGGTTTTAGGGGGCTTCAGAGGCGCTTGGGAGAATTTCACGGAGAATTCATTGTGGTGTCAAAGACGTTACAAATCGTTTCAACGCGTTTCAATGCGTTTCTGAAGCACTCAGTGGTATTTTAGGGTGCTTCAGAATCTCTCAGTTGAATTTCACCCAAGCTTCATTGAGATTTCAAGGCATTTTAAAGCGTTTCAAGGCGTTTCAGGTGGTTTCACAGGTTTTCAGGTGAATTTCATGGGGTTTTCAGAGGCGTTATAAATCGTTTTAAAACAATTCAAAGCGTTTCAATGCGATCAGGAAGTTTCAGGAGGTTTATGGGGGCTTTTAGGGGGCTTCATGGGCTCTCTTGTGAATTTTTACGAAGGTTTCTTGAAAGATTTATTGCGTTTCAGGTTGTTTCAAGGCGTTGCAATGCGTTTCACTGGTTGCAGACAGTTTTGAGGGGGTTTCAGATCCTAAGGTGTATTCCACGCAGATTTCATGGGGGTTTCAAAGGCGTTTCAAAACGTTTCAAGGGGTTTCAAGACGTTTCTGGAGGTTTCAAAGGATTTTAGGTAACTTCAGAGGCTTTTCCGATTGTATCGAGTCGTATTTTCTCCTATGTTATTCGCAATGGGGATTTTTATGGGTGGCTTATTGGGCCTACGCCAGTTCTGTTTAACGTCCCAACCAACACTAGGACGACCACACTGATGGGGCTACCACCTTGGATCTAGCTGGGCGTGGTGCAGCGTTTCTTACTCAGCCGCTGGATGCCAGAACAGACGCTGTTTGAGCCGCACCTTCTTGGTGAACAGACGCTCGGGTCGTACCTCCTCAATCTAGCTGAAGTCAGAAGGACAACAGTGCCCAGGCTAAGCACACAACTCTTAACTGGCGGTCTTTGTCATCGCTTGACCCGTGGAAGCATGGGGTAGGAACTTGTAAGGACCAGAGCTATGTTGGACGCTCTCCTTATCGACTCACCGTTTTGCAGCCCGAATGAACTACGATCTGCTCATCCATACCGCGAAAATCGGGAGGCTACGGTGGGCGGGTCACGTCATCAGGATGTCGGATAGCAACCCGACTAAAATGGTTCTCGAGAATCATCCGACCGGTAGAAGAAGACGTGGAGCGCAGCGAGCTAGGTGGGTCGACCACAGGGATGGGAACACTCACTTGGAAAGAGTTACATTCACTTGGTATTTTCTCAGTTCAGAAACGTGCTATCAAAAAACAGTGTATGGAGCACTTTTACCTTGTGGTTTTATCTAAAACTTTGCCGAACACATCAAGGATCGTACACGCATACCAAAGTCGTGAGAGGGCTATGAAGACGAGTCTCCGCGAGGTGAATGCAAATTACACTCACCTCGTGGAGAGTTGCCTTCAACGCTCTGTCACGACTTTGGTATGCTTGTGCGACCCTTACTTTATTTGGGAAAGTTTGAAATAAAACCACAAGGTAAAAGTGCTCCATGCACTGTTTTTGATAGCATGCTTCTGAGATGAGAAAATAGCAAGTGAGTGTAACACTTTCCAAGTGAGTGTTCCCATTCCTGTCGACCAAATGGAGGACGATCTGCGGACCCTACGCAGAGTGCGGAACTGGAGACAAACAGCCATGGACCGAGTGGAATGGAGGCGGCTACTATGTACAGCAGAGGCCACCTGATCGGTAAGGTAAGTAAGCTTCAGAGGATCTCAGAATTGCCCTCTTGAAACATTACTTGTATTATATTTTCTTGTTCGGTCTGGACAATAACTTTTCAGTAAATATTCCTGAGGAAATATCTAGGTGGGTTTCTGAAGAAATTTCTAATCGAATTCTTGTAGAAAAGAAGGATAATTTTCTAAACAAATTCCTGGAAGAATTCCTGACATCTGAACAAGCCTTGGCTCAGTTCCGAAAAGAAAACCTTGAAATGTGTTAAGTGAAAATTCTTGACAAATTTCTTAATAAACATCGTGAACAATAATCAACTGAAAGTATTTCAGAAAGAATGTCAAGGCGTTTTTTTAGAAAATACTGCTCCATGATTTTTTGTAGAAATTTATAGGAAATATTTCAAAAAAGTTCGTTAATGAATTCCTGAA
This sequence comes from Aedes albopictus, assembly GCF_035046485.1. Taxonomy (NCBI): domain Eukaryota; kingdom Metazoa; phylum Arthropoda; class Insecta; order Diptera; family Culicidae; genus Aedes; species Aedes albopictus. Next base: position 81,686,130 of record NC_085136.1, on the reverse strand, counting down.
AGTTTATAAAGGTATCCCTGGAGAAATTCTGGTGGAATTGTTGAGAAAATGTAAAGAGAAAGATTTGAAGGAATTTTTGCATTAATCCGTGTAGTAACTAGTGATGTCGCAAATTAATCGATTATCCCAACTAATCGATTAATCGTTCAATTAATCGATTAAATTTTAATCGAGTAGCGCCTTACTCGATTATTCCGATAATCGATTATTTGTTTCGATTATTTCATCGATTATTAAAAAAAAGTGATACAGAGAAACAGTCATCATACAAGCGAGCAGACTTCCCATCGATCATTTTTTCAACACTAGTTTGTGTTATGGGTTAAAAAAAGAACAGGGGTTTGGGACCCTAGAAGTGCCATAGTGAAGGGATTTTTGAAAAATATTGGAACGGGGCTTCACAGTTTATGACCAACGTTTGCATGGGAAACTTGGGGTGTTAAATTGTTATGTTGATTAGAACTTGCATATATTTAGGCGCTTTCGAATGCTCACAGCTTTTTAAAATAACATTTGTAGGTTTTTCTTACAAATCTCAATGTTGTCTGGATCAAGCAGAGCCAAAGGTTTGATTGTCTTTTCCAATGCATTGCCACTTGTTCTTGGTAAAGCAATCATAATAGAATCTAAATCTGGTTTTGAACCTCTTAACAAAGCGTAGCTTGACGAAATGGAATCAATTCTGTAAATTGGAACAGGATTACACCAATAAACGCCTAAACGTATGTAATTCCATTGCAGAAACATGTCCCATAAACAATCTGCTCTACATCAACGTTCTGACTATATTTTCAATAAATGGCCACTTATTTTCGGTAAATCGATCATAGTCGATTCCAAATCTGGCCTTGAATCTCTTAATGAAGCGTGTTTTTATGAATTGGAATTATTTTTGTAAATTGAGACAGAAATCTCCATACACCGATAAACGCTTTAAAGTAAGCAATGCGCATGTAATTTCAAATAGATAGAAAGATAGAACTGTTGTGTTAAAAATTTGTATAAAAAATTTCGAAAACAACTTAAATAAAGGAAACTTATTATGCGTAGTATATAATCATATGTTAATGTACCGTAAAAATATATATTTTTCATAAATACCGTAAATCGGGGTAACATTGATCAAAATTTACGATCTTTCTTTAGTAGTTCTCTTGAAGAAGCAAACGTTACATGTTTTATACTTTTAAAAGCAGTACTGGCAATCTTGGTTTGTGTTAGACTACTTTTAAAAGTATGTTCAAACTTTAAAACATTTTTAAACAAGCTTTTCAATCAAATTTTTTATTTTGTTGATATGGGGTAACATTGATCATGTCAGTAAACAATGTTCGTTTGTGTTGAAAACACCCTCATTAACTAAATTCGAGGTCCCTGATTTAGAATATGTCGTCCAAATTCTTACAGCTTATCTACTTTTTAAGTTATTTTAGGATTAAAATCCTATAAACCAAGAATAACGCCTAAAGGTAGGCAATTACTTAGGAAGACTAATCGTCTATTAAATTGAAAAGAAGCACTTTCATACAAGTTTTGTTGATGAAATTTAACTCTGACATGTCATGTTTAGTTAATACAATGATTTCGAACCTCAAATGTATCTAGATTTCATGACAGAACATGAATGCTTCAGAATGTATCTCAATGCGTTACGAGACACAATTGAGAAAAAAATCGATTTATTTCTATGTTCATTGAGTCGATTTCCATGAGTTTCATATCACTTGGTAGCTAAACAGTAACAAATTACGGAAAACCATTGGTGAGCAAAAACAGATTCAATAAAAATTGACTGTTGGATCATTTCATCGGCTAAGCCGATCAAAGTTACCCCGCTGATCGATGATACCTCGTTTTACGGTACCGTATAATAAGCTTTAACATTGAATTGCCAAGTTTTCGCATTTTATTTTGTGTTTTCCAGTTGTTTTAAACTCTTCCGATTCTATACAAAACAAGATTCAGGTAAATTTCATGAATTATAGAAAACGAAGGTGGAATGAATGTTTTGGGTTGTGTTGGGGTAAGAAGGACCGCATTGAGGGTGGGTAGGACGGACAGTGTTGGATTTATTTTGATAGCATCATGAGAACCACACTAAACCCACACATTATTCACAAATTGAAATCTAAGGAGTACAAAAATGATTGGATAAGCCGTGTTAAGCACATCATATTGATTTTTTGTATAATAATTCATTATATTGGAATTTTCACAAAATTTTAACAGCTTGAAATTAAATACCAGAGCATTGCATACTGTTAGGCGTTTATCATGGTACGGAGGCTCCTGTTCTGTTCCAATTTACAAAATTGAATTCAATTTGTAAAAAAATGTTTCGTTAAGAGATTCAAAACCAAATTTGGATTCTATTATGATTGATCTACCGAAAACAAACGGCAATAACCATCGTTTAATACAATTAATGGCTTATTAGCTTATTTTCCAAACGTGTCCGTCTTAAGCCTCAAACACAATGACAACGGCAAAACGGAACGGAACGGAACGGCAAATTTCCAATGTATGGAGCTCCGTGCAGTTGCTCACAATGAGTGCGCAACGGCGTCAACGGCATTGTACTAAAACGAACTTTTTTCCAAAAATCTGGAAAAATGCAGAACGGCAGAAACGACAGAGACGTACCAAAACATTGATTTCTTCTTTTTACCGTATTTTATGATTAGTGGGCTATGTTTACGTCAGAAGGAAGATCTAATTTTATGGTTAAATTCTCAATCAGAAATCTTTCAGGTTTTCTACGGGTTCTCATCTAGAAAGAACTTCGAAAATAATATTACCAAATCATTCTTCAGGGAATATTTAAAGAATTCCTCCTGCAGTTCGTTCCTGGGCTCCTTCCGGGGTTTCTTCAGAAATTCCGGGTTTCTGCAGTGAAGAACAAAAACATTTTTCCGAGTTTCATCTAGTGGATCCTTCCCTGATTTAGCAGAGTTTCTTACCGGATTCGTCAAGGATTTCCTTTCGGTATTTTTCCAGCAAATACATACGGGAATCTAATGTGTTTTTTTCCTTGATTTCTTCAGTAGACTCTTCCGCGCTTTTTCCAGGACTGCCTTCCAAAATTCCCCCAGGACCTCATTCCCGGATATCTCGATAAATTCCGCATTCCTACAGGAATTCTACCCAGGATAACTCCAGTTATTGTTTCCAAGATTTTCCCAAGGCATCCTTCCGGGATTCCTCTAGGTGATCCCTCCGGTATTCCATGAGATTCTTCCAAGAAATCCTCCCAGGATTCTTTCCAAAATTTTTCCAAGACATTCTTCTGGGATTCCTTTAAATTTTCCCTCCGAAATTCCATGAAGTCCTTCCAGGATTTCCTCCTGGGAATCTTCAAAGAATTCAACTCGAGATTCCTCCAGGAAGTTCTCCCGAGATTCCTTCAGGAATTCTACCCAGGATTTTTCCCGGATTTTTCCTCCCAGGATTCTTCCAGGAATTTCTACCACGGTTCCTCCGGAAATTCCTCCCGGGATTCCTTAAGAAACTCCTTCAGGGATTCCTTCATATTCTTTCCGAGATTCCTTCTGTGATTCCTTCAGGAATCCCTTCCGCGATTCCTTCAGGAATTCCTTCCGAATTTCTTCAACAATCCCATCCAGTATTCATTTCCGGGATTGCTTCAGGAATTCTTCCCGGCATTCCTTCAGGAATTCTTTCCGTGATTCCATAAAGAATTCCTTCAGGAATTCCCTCCGGGATACCTTCAAGAATTCCTTCCGAGATTTCTTCAGGAGTTCTTTTCGAGATTCCTTCAGATTTTCCTTCTGGGATTCCTTCCAAGAATTCCTTCCGTGATTCCTTCAGGAATTCCTTCAGAAACTCATTCAAGGGTTCCTTCAAAATTTCCTTCCAGGATTCCTTCCGAGATTCTTTCAGGAATTCCTTTAGAATTTCTTAAACAATCCCATCCAGTTTTAATTTCCGGGATTACTTCAGGAATTTTTTCCGGCATTCCTTCAGGAATTCTTTCCGTGATTCCATAAAAAAATCCTCCAGGAATTTCTTCCGGGATACCTTCAGGAATTCCTTCCGATCTTCAAGAATTCCTTCAGGAATTCTTTTCAAGATTCCTTCAGATTTTCCTTCTGGAATTCCTTCCAAGAATTCCTTCCGTAATGCCTTCAGAAATTTCTCCCGGGATTCTTTCAGAAACTCCTTCAGGGATTCCTTCAAAATTTCCTTCAGAGATTCCTTCAATATTTCCTTTCAGGATTCCTTCCCAGATTCTTTCAGGATTTTCTTCCGAATTTCTTCAACAATTTCTTCCAGTATTCCTTTCCGGGATTTTTTCAGGAATTCCTTCCGAGAATCCTTCAGCAATTCCTTTCGAGATTCCTTCAGGAATTCCTACCAGGACTCCATCAAGATTTCTTCCCAAGAATCCTTCAGAAACTCCTTCCAGGATTCCTTCAGGAATTCGTTCCGGGATTCCTTTAGGAATTCCTTCCAAGGTTCCTTCAGGAATTCCTCCCGTGATTTCTTCAGGAATTCTTCCCAAGAATCTTACAGAAATTCCTCCCAGGAATTCGTTCCGAATATCTTCAACAATTCCTTCCAGTATTACTTTCCGGGATTCCTTCAGGAATTCCTTCCGAGATACCTTCAGGAAATCCTTCGAAAATACGTTCCGAGATTCCTTCAGGAATTCCTTCCGAGATTCATTCAGGAATTCCATCCGGGATTGCTTCAGAAAATCTCCCGAATTTCTTCAACAATTCCATTCAGTATTCATTTCCGGGATTTCTTCAGGAATTCCTTCCGGCATTCCTTCAGAAATTCCTTCCGAGATTCCTTCAGGAATTCTTTCCATGATTCCATATTCCTTCAGGAATTCCTTCCGGGATACCATCAGGAATTCCTTCCGAGATATCTTCACGAATTCCTTCCGGGATACCTTCCAAGATTCCTTCAAGTTTTCCATCTGGGATTCCTTCAGGAATTCCTTCCGTGATTCCTTCAGGAATTCCTCCTGGGATTCCTTCAGAAACTCCTTCAGCTATTCCTTCAAAATTTCCTTCAGGGATTCCTTCAAAGTTTTCTTCCAGGATTCCTTCCGAGATTCTTTCAGGAATTCTTTCCGAGAATCATTCAGCAATTCCTTTCCGGGATTCTTTCATTAATTCCTTCCGAGAATCCTTCAGCAATTCCTTTCAAGATTCCTTCAGGAATTCCTACCGGGATTCCATCAGGAATTGTTCCCAGGAATCCTTCAGGAATTCCTCCCAGGAATCCTTCAGGAATTCCTCCCAGGAATCCTTCAGGAATTCCTCCGGGAATCCTTCAGGTATTCCTTCCAAGATTCCTTCAGGAAGTCTTTCCGAGATTCCTTCTGGTTTTCCTTCTGGGATTCTTTCAGGAATTCCTTACGTGCTTCCTTCAGGAATTCCTCCCGGGATTCCTTCAGAAACTCCTTCAGCTATTCCTTCAAAATTTCCTTCAGGGATTCCTTCAAAATTTCCTTCCAGGATTCCTTTCGAGATTCTTTCAGGAATTCTTTCCAAGAATCCTTCAGCAATTTCTTTCAAGATTCCTTCAGGAATTTCTAGCGGGATTCCATCAGGAATTCTTCCCAGAAATGCTTCAGGAATTTCATCCAAGATTCCTTCAGGAATTCCTCGCAGTAATTCATTCCGAATATCTTCAACAATTCCTTCCAGTATTCCTTTCCGCGATTTCTTCAGGGATTCCTTCCAAAATTCATTCAGGAATTCCATCCGGGATTGCTTCAGAAATTCCTTCCGAATTTTTTCAACAATTTCATACAGAATTAATTTCCGGGATTCCTTCAGGAATTCCTTCCGGCATTCCTTCAGAAATTCCTTCCGAAATTCCTTCAGGAATTCCTTTCGAGATTCCTTCTGGAACTCTTCCCGGGATTCATCCAGGAATTCTTCCAAGGAATCCTTCTGGAATTCCTTCCAGTATTCTTTCAGGAATTCGTTCCGGGATTCCTTCCGAAAATCCTTCAAGAATTCTTCCAGAGATTCCTTCAATAATTTCTCCCTGGAATCCATCAGGAATTCCATCAAGGATTCTTTCGGGAATTCGTTCCGGGAATCCTTCAGGAATTCCTCTCGGGATTCCTTCAGGAATTCCTCCCAGGAATCCTTGAGAAATTCTTAACAGGAATCCTTCAGAAATTCGTTCCAGGAATTCGTTCCGGGATTCCTTCGGGGTTTTCTTCAGGATTTTGTTCTGGGGTTCCTTCAGGAGTCCCTTCTGAGGTTCCTCCAGGAGTTCCATCCGGCAATTCTCCAGTATTCCTTCCGGGATTCATCCAGTAGTTCATTCTATAGGATTCCGGGGTTCCTCCAGGAGTTCTATCGGAGAATCCCGTAAATGTTCCTTCCGGGATTCATCCAGGAGTTCCTTCCGAAATTCAGGAGATCCTTCCGGGATTCCTCCAGGAGTTCCTTTTGGGATTCCTTCAGGAGTTTCTTCCAGGATTCGTCCAGGAGTTTCGTCCAGGATTAGTCCAGGAGTTCTTTCTGAGCGTCCTCTAGAAGTCTCCTTCAAGGTATCTCCAGGAATTTCTCCCGGGATTGTTCCAGGAGTTCTTTCTTGCATTCCTTCAGGATTTCCTTCCGAGATTCCTCCAGGAGATCCTTCAGAAGTCCCTTCGGATGTTTCTCCAGGAGTTCCTCCTGGGATTCCTCCAAGATTCCTTTCTGGGGTATCTCCAGGAGTTCGTTCGGTGATTCCTTCAAGAGTTTCTTCTGGGATTTCTCCTAGAGTTCCTTTCTGAATCCCTGCAAAAAATCCTTCCGAGATGCCTCCAGGAATTCCTTCCAGGACTCATCCAGGAGCCTCGTCCTTAATTCCTCCAGGAATTCCTTCCGAGATGCTTCCAGGTGTTTCTTCTGAGATTCCTCAAGGAGTTCCTTTTGAGATTTCTCCATGATTTCCTTCCGAGGTTCCTCCAGGAGTTCCTTCTGAGATTCCTCCAGGTGCTCCTTCCGAGATTCCTCCAGGAATTCTTCCCAGGATTCAACCAGGAGTTCCTTCTTGGATTTCTTCAGGAGTTCGCTCGAGGTTCCTTCAGGACTCCCATCCGGCAATTATCCTGCAGTTCCCTGCGGGATTTATCCAGTACTTTCTTTTAGGATTCCTCCAGGAGTTCCTCTTGGGATGCCTTTAGGAGTCCCTTCCAAGGATCATCAAGGTCCGAAATTTCTCCAGGAGTTTCGGAATTCATCCAGAAGTCCCTTCTAGTATTCTTTCAGGAGTTCCTCCCGAGTTAAATACTGGAATTCCTTCTGGGATTCCTTCAGGAATTACTTCTGGGATTTTTCCAAGAGTTCCAGCTTCTCCAGAATTTTCTTCAGAAATTTCTCCAGGAATTGCTCCAAGAATTTCTCCAGGATTTCCTCCAGAAATTCCTCACTGGACTCCTTCAGAAATTCCATTTCCACAATTTTCCCAAGCCATCCTTCCGGGTTTGCGGAAGGAATTTCTGAAGAAATCCCGGAAGGAATCCCTGAAGGAATTCCGGGAGGAATTCCTGAACGAATCTCGGAAGGAAATCCTGAAGGAATGCCGGAAGGAATTCCTAAAGGAATCCTGGAAGGAATTGTTGAAGAAATTCGGAAGGAATTCCTGAAGGAATCTCTGAAAAAATGCCTAAAAAATCTCGGAAGCAACTTCTGAAGGAATCCCGGAAGAAATACTAAAGGCAATTATTGAAGTAATTCGGAAGTAATTGTTGAAGATCCTCTCTCTCTCTCTCTCTCTTGTTGTTGAAGATATTCGGAAGGAATTCCTAAAAGATATATCGTAATCTGCTGACATTTAGCTATTAAATGACTTGTAATTCTTTAAAATTGAATTTCATAAACATTGAAATAAATTGATTTTTTCATAGCTGTGTTTCGTAACGCAATGAGATACATTGTTAACCTTAGTAAGGTCTTGGGGTCTTTTTTGACCTTTTTCAAATTTCAATTCTCTGTAGCTTTTGTTTAACGAATCCTAGCAATCTGAAATTTTCTGACAATTATTTTTTTGTGGAAATAAACCTTTCCCAAAAATCAAAAGCATTGAATGACCCCTAGGGGCGCTCCCATAAAAAAAGTTACAAATAAGACCCTGGGGTCATTTTTGACCCCAAACTTTGGACAGCTCGCAAAAATCAGTGGCTTGACCGATTTTGGATCTCTTTGGCTCAAATGAAAGGGGCACAAGTCTAGTTTTCAAAACCACCGGAGAAATCCGGATTCGGTCACTGTGGCCACCGGGAACCTGCTTCAACTGAAAAATGCCGCTTTTGAGACCCTAACTTTGGCAAGCTATAACTTTGCAACCAAACAATTAATCAGGACCGTCCAAGGGTCGTTGGAAAGGTATTCACGTGGACTTTGATTATAGACATTAATATTGACTAATTATTGAGAACCGGTTCCGGAAATCCGGAACATCCGAAATTTTAATTTTCATCATTGCTATGTGGTTGAAAATCCACAAATGTGTTCCCTTTATGCATTTTATTGCATTACTTCTCTGCAGGCTTCACTGAAATGAGACACATATTGTTTAAGACCATTTTTGAAGGGTTTTGGGCAGGTCTGGTCAATGCGGAACGGGTTACAGGGACTCCGGAAGGTGGTCAATTAGGTAACGACAATGAACTTCGTATAGTTTTCGCTCCAAAACCCGGCGCCACATGGTGCAACCTTCGTGGATTTTCATATCTGTTGTTCGTGTGATACACAAAGAGATCGATAGTCATCATCTTCTTCTTCTTCTTCTTCTTGGCGTACCAGCCCTACTGGAAATATCCTGCTTCTCACCATGTGCACTTCTACTAGTATATACTGAAAGTTTTCTCTGCCAATCATTAGTTTACATATGTATATCGTGTGGCAGGCACGAAGATACTATATGCGCATGGGAGTAAGAGTAATTTCCCTTACGAAAAGTTCCTAGGTCAACCGTAAATCGAGCCCGTCACCCTCAGCATGGTCATGCTAAATGCCATTGGGACCAGCTACGGTTATAAGGGCCCCGAATGAATAGTCATATTGGTTCCACATGGTCACCGGAGAAATCCATATTGTATTGCTCTCAGATTTTTACAACAAATGTAGGCTTCAACAGCTAAATTTAAATCATTTACATTTATAATTTTTAATGTTCTGGTATAAAAAGGAACAAATGATGATCTCAATCTTGTCTTGCGATTTTGACTGTGAAGATTACAAATTGGGTTGCAAACGTTGGAGCCAAAACAATAAATTTGTAGGCCAACTTATTATGCAAGCCAGACCAAAGTTCGTTCAAAGATCAAAGATGATCTCGATCTTTCCAGGCCATGGTCACCAGAGAAACTGTTCTAAAGCATAAGTAGACATTTAGCAGCTGACCTCATATTGTTTTTCACACTTGAGGTGCAAAGTGTGAGAAACCAATCTGTCAATTGGTTTTTTTGTGATCAAAGAATTGATTATAAATGATTCCGTACTGTAGGAAATGAAGTTTTCCGTGCTTTAGAAAAAGAAGTTATACTGAGAATTACTCCAAAAGCTTCACCAGGAATTTCTCCAGAAGATGCACTGAGAATTTTTGTAGGAGTCACACCGGGTATCTCTTTTTGATGGATTCGCCGATAAATCATCTAAAATTCCCGCGGATAATTTATCTAAGAGTTTCCCGGAGAATCTATTGAAGGAATTGTCGGGTCAATCTCCTTCGAAACACATGGAAAAATTATGGCAAAAATTCCGAAGGAACTCTTGAAGGAATTTTCGGACGACCACCCTAAGAAATATCCTGAGAGACTACTGAACGAAATTCCAGAGATCTACTGAAGAACTTTCTGCTAGAAAGATTCTTAGTAGAAACCCTAGAAGAATTAGGGGTGGAACTCTTAGGACAATTCCTGTGGAAGTCCTTGAGGAATTCCCAACTAACATTTTTACTGTATAAGAGCTTGAAGAGCATTCGTCCAAAGGCGTTTGTTCTATAAGCTGCTATGCGGCTACGTTTGTTAGTATGGTTCCTGGTGGAACTGTTTTTTGTTAGTGTTTGGTTTGGTATTTTTTTTTTACAGAATTTCCCGGTAAAGCTCCTTGATGATTTTCGATAGGAAATCTTAGAGGGATTCCCGATGAAAATCCCAAAAAAAAAATCGAATAAAAGTCTTTGAAGAATTCCATGTAGAGCATCCATATAAACTTTAAACCAGAAACATTGGGCATTTAGTGGCACTCCTAGAGAATTTTTCGGTGAAACTCCTCTGAGTGTACCTACTATAAATTCTAGAGGAATATCCGGTGTAACTATTGTAAATTAGAGTGGAATTTCAGGAGGAGCTAGAAGAATTCACGAAGCATCTGTGATGCAAAGCTCCTACAGTTGTTCACAGCAAAACTCTTGGAAGCAGATGGATCTCTCAGAAAAATTGCCGGTTAAACTTCTTAACAAATATACGGTGAAAATCTGAGAAAAATTAGAGCGGAGCTCTGGATTTTCACACAAGAAAATGCGTCACGGAGGGGTGGGGAGGGTACGAAAATTAAGATTTATGTATTACGTAATAAATTGATGCTGCCTAGATTAATTTCCAAAGGAACTCCTAGTAGACTTTCCGCTGAATTTTCTGTGGAAATTTTAAAGCACTATATAGTGAAACTTGAAGAGAAATTCTCGATGGAATTCCTGCAGGAATGTATGGTGTAACTTCTAAAGTAATTACTTAGAGAAATTCTTAGTGGAGTTCCTAGAGGATTTTCCAAAGGTATTTTGAAAAGAAATTTCCACAAGTATTCTCGGTGGTACTCCTGTTAGGAAAGTATCTCCTGTGAATTAAACTTTTAAAGGAATTCCTGACAGAATTTCTCTAGGGATTAAAAGTTTATCTCCTTGTGGAAATTTGTGGCGGAACACATAGAGAATTATTTTGAGGAATTCTTGGGGAAATTCTCTTTGGAACTTTTAGAACGATTTCTGAAGAGATTTTCGGTGGAACTTCGAGAAAAACTACCAGAAGAATTCCCGATAAAACTCTTGCCAGACTTCCCGATGGAACTTCGAGAAATAATCGATGCAACTCCTAGAGAAATTCCCTTTGGAACTCCTTGACGAATCCCTAGTGGATTTCCTAGAGGGATTCTTGCTGTAACTCCTAAAAGAATTTCTGGTCGAAGGCTTAGAGGATTTCCAGTGAATTTACTGAAGGATATTTGCTGTATTTGCTGAACGGATTCAAGGTGGATCAACTACTACTAATTCTGGATATTAGCGGAGGGGGTCCCACAAGTATTCACAGAGGATCTTCGAGTGAATCTTCCTCTGTAACTGGAAGTACTTCCGTTGATACTTTGAGCAGAATTGCCAGTGAAACTCTGACAGGAACTCCTAGAGGAATTCCCAGTGGATCTACCAAAGAAATAATTAATGGAAGTAGAAAAAAAAACAATTAGTGGAACTCCTAGAGAAAGTCTATTTGGAACTCCTAAGAGAATGCGTAACGGAACTCCTAGAAGATTTTCCTGAGAAACTCGTAGAGGCATTTCCGTTGTAACTTCGGAAACAGTTCTTAGTGCAAAAAATTACTACTGGCGAGAGAATTTCCGGGGCAACCTCTAGACGTTATGGAGAAAATCCTTAGTTATATTTTCAATCTTTCGAGATATCCTCGATTGAGTAAAAAAATAGCACTCATATTTGCCAAAGTTCGTCAAATTACGAAAAGTTACAAAACTAAGTTTAGTAACCTTGTATTACAAAATAACTTCGATACTAAGCTTCAGTTTGAATACAAATTTGCTTGTTATTGAAATGGTTTTCGTACTTATCGATTTTATTGATGAATTGCGTATAGTGCTGAGCACCATTGATCTAGAGGAATTCCTGCAGGAGCTCCTGCGGGCACTTCTAGACGAATAATAGGTGGAGCTTCGTGGGAGATTCTTATTTGAACTCTGTGAGGGAAATTCTGCCGGAAAGCCAAGTTAAACTCCTATAGCAATAATCGTGGGAGCTCCCGAAGGGTTTTTTTTTTATTTTCACCGGAGATGAAAAAGGCCGCTGGAATAGACCAATTTTCAACAATCCTTCCTCCAACAGGTATGAAACCTCCTCATTTCTTCATCTTTGTATTTTATAATTTGCAATAACAATTTTTGAGTTCATTTCCAATGAGAGTGCACTCATTGAGAGTAAGATTGCTGCATCTACAATAATTGTTGTTGTGAGAACACTAACAAAAAATTACAAATCAATACATTTATTGGTAACGAAACGTGATCATATTTGCAACACCAAAAGTAATTCCTAGTGGAAGTCCTGGTCAGAGTATAAAAAAATCGAAGATTGAAAGTGAAGATTGACATTCTCATTTTTTCATTCGTGTTTGGCCACATTCATTGTCAACTGAATGCCTCTCTTTTTTCATTCAATTCTCTGTCACGAATATTTTTTCGCACGTCGTAAAATGTCCAATTTCTGTTAACAGACGCACAATCCGACTTAATGGACAAATAGAGAAGATAATTATTATTCTAATTAACTACTATACACAAGTTTTGAGGTGATTGGAAGTATAATCAGGAGTTACGGTCCAGTTATATTTCTCAGTGAAAATTGTCAGTGACGGAAAAATGAATGAATAAGTGAGAAAATTCATTCTCCAAAATGAATTTTATTTTGATCCATCAGTTGAGAATCTTCAAAATTCACGTTGAATTTCACTCATTGAAAATGAAAATTTTAAACTATGGTCCTGGTAAAATTCTAGCTGGAACTGCCTCATGAATTTCCGGTATTTTTATTTTGGAATCTTCAGTTTTTATGGAATCTCTCGAATACTATCATACACCCGGAACTGATAATGTTATGCTATGTTGTCGTTATTCTGCAGAATGACGTAAGTGACTATGACAATTTTGACTCCTTTTTAGTTATTCACCTAACAATCTATCGGTCATTATTTTACTTTTCTTTCGTAGATGCAACCGAATGCGTGATAATGTTAGCACCATCGTACAAATTAGGTTCCCGTATCCCGTATCACACACAATGTCTTGGTTTTCTTTACATACACGTAAGCTCTAACTCACATCATAGTCAGTGCTGAGATGTCACTTCGACATATCTAAATTCAACCACCTACAGCACATTTTAGAAGATGATCCCGAGAATATCGTATATTCTAACATGTGCGGCTAGACCAGTCCAGTGTGTTTGAAGGTGATACGGGAACCCTATTTGTACGATGGTGCAAACATTATCACGCATCGGTAGATAATGACAAAATCTTGCATCATAATCTGGCAGAAATATTATAGTTTTATTATTTTACGAGACATATACAAGAAAGTCAAAATTTTGAATAGCGCTCACGACAGTATGGTGAGCTTCTGAATGCCTACTTTTGTTGCAGAAAATTGAAGTAACACAATTGGGGTTACTCCGGTGGTCGCTCTAGTGGCCTAAAAAGATCGAAATCATCATTTGTTCATTTCTATACCAGAACATTACAGTTACGATAAATAATAAAAATTGAGCCGTCAAAAGCCTACATTTATTGTAATAATCTGAGAGTAACATAATATGGATTGCTCCGGTGGCCACTCCGGTGACCACGTGGAACCAATATGACTATTCATTTGGGCCCCTATTGCCATAGCTGGTCCCAAAGGCATTTAGCATGACCATGCTGAGGGTTACGGGCTCGATTTAAGGTTGGCCTAGGAACTTTTCGTAAGGGAAATTACTCTTACTCCCATGCGCATATAGTATCTTCGTGCCTGCCACACGATATACATATGTAAACTAATGATTGGCAGAGAAAACTTTCAGTATATACTAGTAGAAGTGCACATAAAACACTTATGCTGAGAAGCAGGATTTTTTCCAGTAGGGATGGTACGCCAAGAAGAAGAAGAAGAAGAAGATGACTATCGATCTCTTTGTGTATCACAAGAACAACAGATATGAAAATTCGAAGGTTGCACCATGTGGCGCCGGGTTTTGGAGCGAAAACTATACGAAGTTCATTGTCGTTACCTAATTGGCCACCTTCCGGAGTCCCTGTAACCCGTTCCGCATTGACCAGACCTGCCCAGAACCCTTCAAAAATGGTCTTAAACAATATGTGTCTCATTTCAGTGAAGCCTGCAGAGCAGTAATGCAATAAAATGCATAAAGGGAATACATTTGTGGATTTTCAAGCACATAGCAATGATGAAAATTAAAATTTCGGATGTTCCGGATTTCCGGAACCGGTTCTCAATAATTAGTCAATATTAATGTCTATAATCAAAGTCCACGTGAATACCTTTCCAACGACCCTTGGACGGTCCTGATTACTTGTTTGGTTGCAAAGTTATAGCTTGCCAAAGTTAGGGTCTCAAAAGCGGCATTTTTCAGTTGAAGCAGGTTCCCGGTGGCCACAGTGACCGAATCCGGATTTCTCCGGTGGTTTTGAAAACTAGACTTGTGCCCCTTTCATTTGAGCCAAAGAGATCCAAAATCGGTCAAGCCACTGATTTTTGCGAGCTGTCCAAAGTTTGGGGTCAAAAATGACCCCAGGGTCTTATTTGTAACTTTTTTTTAGGGACTAAGGAAGGTTAAACATTCATGCATGGCATGAATACTAGATACAATATGAGGATAGAAATCACTGTATTACTTCAATATGATATCCTAGAGTTGGATTTAATGAACGAAACTTTTATGAAAATGCTCTTTTGCAATAGAATATGCGATTTATTAAAAGTAGGCTATCAATTTCTTATGCCATTGCCTACCTTTAGGCGTTATACGCGGTTTGGAGGATTTTTTTCTCAAAATAACTCATAAAGTACATAACTTGTAAGAATTTGGATAACATATTCGAAATCCGCGACCCCTAATTTAGTAAGTAAGGATATTTTCAACACAAACGAACATTGATCACTGACATGATCAATGTTACCCCAAATCAACAAAATCAAAAATAAGATTGAAAAGCCTATTTAAACATGTTTAAAAGTCTTACAATACTTTTTCGAGTAGCTTAACACATAATCAGAGTATCAGTTCTTGTTTTAAAAATATAAAACATGTAACATTTGCTGTAACAAGAGAATTGTTCAAAAAAGATTGAAAATTCTGATCAATATTACCCCGGATTACGGTACCCTAAAAGTCACGGAAAATCAAATTTAATTGCAAAATCGGTTTGCACACTGTAAAGTACCTTAGTTTAAGTAAATTTTATGGGAATAAAATTTAAATTACCGCATTGTTTAACTGTCGAAATTGAGTGTGAGTGTGTGTGAAAAAATAAGCTTTAAAATACAAACAGAACAGCAGATTACTGCAGTCAACACGTTGCGAAACAATATCATTCACAAATGTTATCATAGCATATTCACGTTGTTCCTTAAAGTTTGTTGATTATCATACAACGCGATTCATAAGAAGGCAGTGGAAAAGTTGTCCATCTCAGTTTACGTAGAGCAAATAGCAAGAATTTCTTTTGCACCGATTCTATGCGTTCTTCATCAGTTTTCATAAATGGGGACCAAACAATACTACAATATTCAAGAACCGATCTCACATAAGAAATGTATAATGTTTTGATAGTGTATGGATCGTGAAAGTTTATACCTACTGCTAAATCGCTTTATAAACCCCACCATGTTGGTTGCTTTAATGCAGCCAAAACATAGCGGATCGCTGTACAAGCGATAAACCGTGCAAATGTTTAAGGACAGACTTGTTAGAATCCCAAAATGGCCGCCACAATGGCCGACTTTGGCACCTACTCACGATTTCGAACGCACAAATCTCTTCGTGAACAAAACCAGCGCACTTGATCTTCTTATTTTAAGCATATTACAAGTGAGCAAGAACAGAATTAGCAAATGCACTGTTGATTGAAGCTTGCTTCTTGAGATTTGTGCATCTGAAGTTCTGATGCACTGTTCAAGCGGGATCTAAAGACGTTTGTCCTTAAGAAAATACTATAATAAAAATAATCGATTACCAGGAATAATCGATTAATTATAGCCGATTAATCGAATCGGTAATCGCCATGGCAAAACATAATCGATTACCGACTAATCGATTATTTGAAATTTTGCGACATCACTAGTAGTAACTTCTGCTGGAACCACTGGAAGAGCCCGAGATGAACTAGCCCAGGGCTAAAAATCTCGTTAATACAGATATATATATAAAAAATAACCACTGGAATAAATCCTGCAGGAACCTCTGAAAAACATCTTGGAGACATTCTATTGCTGAATTCCTATGGCATCCTTGGAGAAACTCCTGAAGGAAACCCTTCAGGAAACCCTAGAAGAGTTCAAAAAGACATACCTGGAAGAATTTTTGAAGTAATCCCTGACGCAATTTCTAGAAGAATCCCAGGAGGATCCTTAGAAGACTTTTTTAAATTAATTTAGGAAGAAACTCTTTAAGCAGCCCCTTCCCAAATCGATTTGGTCTTGTTGACGTTGATGGTCGATCATCGAGCTTGCTCTGCATATCAGAGCGCCGTTGAGCTAGGAAAGCAACGTCATCAGCCAATTCGAAGTCATTTAGGTGATCCATGGTAATGGGCTGCCACAGCAATCCACGATTTGGTTCACGATCAATCGCACCTACCAGGATCTCGTCGATTACGATGAGGAACAGTAGCGGTGATAGTAAACATCCTTGCCTCACTCCAGCAACGACCCTGATGGGATCGGACAAAATACCGTTGTGCAGTACTCTGCACGAAAATGCCCTGTATTGTGCTTCAATGAGGCCGATAGATTTAAACATCACTATCGCCTTGACGATATATCTTTGATTGTTTCATCCGCAATTTCATGAAATATTTCAATAAGTAGTTAATCATGGCTTACCCAGCTATTTACGCTGTTAAGTGAATCCCCTTTGTGTTTAACTTAACAAAGTATTTAGGCATAACTATGTTCTTCAGTTTACTCTGAAGAACTCAGTTCTACTGGGAATCCTCTCAAAACTATTTTCGGAACTACTGTTGGGATTTCTCAAGGTCTGCTACTCAGAGTCCTCTAGGCGTTACTGGTAGGAATCTTCCAGGATGTTTTTCTGGGTTTTCCATCCAATATCTGTAGGGAATCCTTCAGGAATTCCTGGAGGACTCTCAAGAGCAATAATAGGAGTAATTCGTGCTGAAAATGCTTGAGAAATATGAGCAAGATTTTCCAAAGAAATTCTGGTAGGAATTCCTGAAGGATTCCCAACAGTACTTAATGAATGTATTCCGAGAGGAACTTCTAGAAGAATCATTGTAGAAAGCTCTGAAGGACATAGCAAGAATTTCTGAAAAAAAAAACAACAAAAGAATTCTCTCACGGCTTCGCAGAAAGAAATCCCGGAGGAATTCTAGAAGGAATTTTCGGAGGAACCATAGAAGGCACAACTCTAGTGGACCTGTCGAAGAGTGACCGGACCGAGCAATGTCATGACGCGATTGACATTTCAGTTTGACATTTTGGTAATCTAGAAGAGAAAAAACAACAAAGAAGATAAGTCGAGAATTACTTGCTAAAATTTGGTGGTAAACGAAAAGTATTTGCTATTGTTAAATAATTAAATTGAGTGAATTTGAACTAAAAGTATACAAAAAGAATTCGGATTTGTATGTTAGAATAGACAAAATTAAAATACCTGTGAATTATATACATTTATTGATATTTAGGCTCAACTATACAAAGCTTCGGGAATATTTGTCAGGTCATTGAAACCGCGTGAAGAACATCAATGATGTAAGTGTTTTTCCGCAATTCTACATGAAATTATATTACTATAAATAAATAATTTACAGCTTTGAGCTGTACGCTACACTACTGCTACAAAAAGGTGCACACTTAGATTTCTTTCACGAGCTCGGCTGTGCAATTCTCGGTTTCTGAATTTTAACCGAGACTCAGCTAATAAGATGGTAGGTTGCTTAGCAACAGGGCGTGCTATACTGATTCTCGGCATTTACAAGCTGAGATCTCATCAAAACATTTAGCTGACTACTCGGCTGTGCAAATCTCGGCATTTGTAAACCGAGATTCGGCATTCTAAATTAAGTGTGTGTATTTCTTCTACGTGTCCTGAGCAGCAACCTTAGAGCAATTCCAAAAGAAGTTCATTGAGAAATAATTTAAGAAATCTTCTTGAAATTCCTCTAGGAATTTTTTGCAGGGATTTCTGCATGAATTTCTCCAAGGATTCCTCAGAAATGGCTGGTTCCTTTTAAAAAATATCTGTTAGGATTTCTCTAGAAAATCCTACCGAAATTATCGCTGAGATTCTTTAAGTAATTCATAACAGAATTTTTCCATGCTTTTCTAGAAAGTATTTCTACAGTTATTGCTCTTAGAATTCCCACCACGAATTCCTGGAGAAATCCTACACAGTTCAAAATGGTTACATCGAGTTCGCTGTAACAAAATGACCTTCATCGTTTTCAACACAATTCTCCATCAGATTGTAAGAATATGCAAGAAATTATTTTATGTAAAATCGAATGAATTGAAATGTAGATTTAAACGTTCGAATATTTACATCACGTAAAGTTTTCCGAATTTCTTTCTGTGTTGCAGCATTCCAGTAGAAATATCAACAGAAATTTTCAAAGGAACCTGAAGTGGATTTCCAATAAGAATTAAAAAAGGAATTCTTGAAAGAATCCTTAGAGGAGTTCTTGAGGAATCACTGGTAAAAAAATCTTCGGGTGAATTTATGCAGGAATACATAAAGAAGTTACAGTAGAGATTGCTGGATGAGTCCTATCACAAGTAGTTGAAGGAATCTCAGCAAAAATTTCTAGAGGTCATCCCAAAAGAATTATTGGATAAATTCCAAAAGAGATTCCTTACGAAATCCTTGTGAACATTTTTGGAGGAGTCCCATGATGAGTTCCTGAAGGAAACCCAGCAGGCTTTTTGGGACAATTTCAAGTAATACTTATGACACACATGTGATATAGGAATCACTGTACAATTGCGCTTGAAATGAGTGCCATACTGACAATTCTCTCCGTTCAAGTCAGTCTTCTCAGAATTTTCTTGACACTGCGTACAGTTGTACGTGTATCACACTCGTATCACATGTCTGTCTGGGGTATAAAGTGTATGGCCGAATCTTCTGAAAAATACCCTGTAGAAATCACCCATCTTCTGCAGGAATCCCAGTGGGCATTCCAAGGAGAATTTCTGAAGGAACTTTTGGAGAAATGCAAAGAGGAAATCTTGGAGAAATTCTTGGAACAATCCTCTTGGAGTTCCTCTACAAATGCCTGCTTGGAAGGCTCCAGAAGTGAATCCTAGGATTCCTTTACAAATCCTTCTTGTGATTCTTTCAAAGATTCCTCTGGAAATTCATCTTTTTATTTCTCCAGAGATTTCTTCAAGTATTCCTTTATGAATTTCTCTTGGGACACCAGCGGAAATTCCTGCTAGGATTCCTTCAGACATTCCTATGGAGAATTCCTCAGAAATTTTTACTGGCATTTCTCGATAAATTTCCTCTTTGCTTTTGGGAGTCCTACGATTATTCCTATAAAACTCCCCAACAGAAAGTGCCAAAGAAACTTCAGCCCGACGATCTGGTGGATTCCACTAGAAATTTTTGAATAAATTCTAGCAAGAATTCATAGCAATCCCTTGAAATCCCTGAAAGAATAACAGCAGGAAATCTTTATACTTTTTCTGGAGAAGCCACAGCAGTGATTTTTGACGAAATCTCAGCTTATTTTAGCTTGAGGAATTTCAGTCACTATTTCGAGAGGAGTCCTATAATCGCTCCAGAAATTTCTAAATTACTCATGTGAAATATACTAATAGTACATTTCGAAGCAAGGCAACGAAAAAGTCATCCTAAAAAGTCATTTTGATCTGTTTTTCGCTATCTACCTTCAGGGATTGGTTCTTCCGTTTTTTCTGCTTCTGGATACTCTTCAGGGATGTATTCGTTTTTGAAATAATATTCTTGATCCTCAAGTTGATAAAAATCTTCGGGATATTCAAAATCTTCTTCTTCCTTCTCCGTTGTGATATTGTCTAACCTAGGCTGTTGCAAAGGATGTCTAAACGAATTTTGTGGTCTGTTACTGTAGTTGATCTGTCCGCTCTTGGTAGAGTGATCAACTTCTGAAAAGCTGACTTGAAAAAGTTTGACCGTTATTTGGATGTCTAAACGGTTGATTCTGGAGTTGCGGATTATTTATAAATGGTTGGAATGGTGGTCTTTGTGGTAAATATCTTGAATCGCGTTGATGCATGTAAGGATTTCTTAGAGGTTGTAGGTCGTTGGAATTCTTGGTGGATTTGGCATTTGATAACGTGGCCCATTATAAACATGAGGCATGTTGGGCTTAGTAAGTGATTTCATAAACTCAATATTATGAAATGTGATACAGTGAGCGCATCACCAGCGGATCGTTCTACGTCTCCTTTCGATTATGTGGAGTCGCTCTCGATTTTGGATGTGTATTTTGTCAATTCCTTGAGGCCTACATTGGCCTCGAAATCTACTTTGTTCGATCTTGACTTCGTCCATGTGTAATATTGTTGTATGCTTCCGATTAATCGGTCTTTGATCAATAGTGACTTCACCGGCACTGAATTGAGTCCTTTTCCACCCTTTAAAGTCTTCACTGTTATCAAGTTGTTCGATCGAGCTTTCGGTCCATCTCCTGAAAGTACTTCACTAGTTTATTGATCTCTTCAACCAGGTTGGACATACCGCAATTAGCACTTTTCTCGCTTTGCTATTTTCGGCACCTTATAGTTCGTATTGATGTTGAGATTACGATCAATCTCTCCTCTCTGGAGCCATGATGGAATATTAAGCATGCGTGAAGGATCGTATTGATACGCGATCGTCCGTAAATTGCCAAATCGCCACTTATCTGCTTTGGCAACAGCAATCCCTTATAGTTCGTATTTATGTAGAGATTACGATTGGTTTTTCCTCTCTGGAGCCACCATATAAAATTACTGTAACTTCATATGCTGCTTCCAGTGATTCTGGTCTGTAGCTTCTCAAATGGAATGACAGTTAATCTGATAAATCGTCTATAAATCTAGTGAGCGCGCGTGACGAGCCTTACAAGATTTTCCGAATGTTAGCGGTCGAACGTTTGGCGAGATGTCACTGGCTTTCAGTTAAGCTTCACGGGAGTTTTAAAGGGCTATGATGCGTTTATTTCGCTGCAAAATGCTCAAATGCGCTGCAGGGTATTTGAGAGAATTTTAGACGGGTTTTGGTGATGTTTCAATGTGTGTCAAACAGTGTTGGGATTACTCACTTGCAAAAAGTTATACTCACTTGCTACTATCCCAGTTAAAAAGCATGCAATTAAAAACGGTGTACGGACCTGTGCGTCGTGAGACGTGAGAAATCTGTGAGCAAGAAGTGAGAATAAGTTACACTCAACCCGTGGTAAGTCGCCTTTACATCTCTTTCACGACATTGGTATGCGTGTGCGACTCTTACTTTACTTGGCAAACTTTCAAATAAAACTACAATGTAAATGCCCTTAAAACATCGTTTTTTTTATAGCACGGTTTCTGAACCGAGATAGTGGCAAGTGAGCCCTGGCTCCCCGGCCCCCCTTAAATCCGGCCTTGCTCCTTGCAAATAAGTACTCCCATTCCCAACACTGATTTCAGGGAGTTGCTGTGGTGTTCCCGAGGGTTTAAGTAGGCTTCAAAGGTTTTGATGTGAGCTTCAGAGGGATTTCAGGAGAGCTTCAGAGGTGCTTCAAGGCGGCCCTGAAGATGGCCCTGAATGATCCAGTAGCCGGACCGAAACGTCGGCGATGATAAAATACTAATCAGTGCAGTTTTTTCTCCTTTCTTCTTTCTTTTATGGCTGTATGTCCCCACTGGCACTTGGCCTGCCTCGCTTCAACTTAGTGTTCTTTGAGCACTTCCACAGTTATTAATTGAAGAGCTTTCTTTGCCTGCCATTCATTGCATGAATTTGTATATTGTGAGGCAAGTACAATGATACACTATGTCCCAAGAGTCGAGAAAATTGTCCTGACTGGAACGGGAATCGAACCTGTCATCTCTGGATTGGCGATCCATTGCCTTAACCACTAGGCTAACTTGAGACCCCAATCAGTGCAATTTGTTGGACTGAAAGGCGAAATTTTCAAAAAGTGTAAGTAGATTGATGCAAAGAAATTCTAATCTAAATGGATTGAGGCTCTAATTTATATCAAGGCAACCATGCACTGTACAATAGCTCAATAGCTGCATAACTACATTCAATATGAACATTTCAAATTGATTAGGTCTACTCTAGTCCTCTAGTAAAGACATCTAAATCGAACGTTCCACTTTAATGAGTCCCGTTTTACGGCGGCTGTCAGTGCTGCACTTTAGCCCTGGTGTGGTGGTTTCCAGCGCAAAAAGACCAACTTTTCCATTGGGAAATGTTCGTTTGCACAAGTTGACGTGTTTTCCGAAATCGTAAAACCAACAGTAAAACCAAAGGCAGGTCAGCGCAATCGGTACCTACCTATATCTCTGTACATGGAAATAAACAACGACGAGTGGGTCCGAAGTTCATCTCTCGGTGCACCACTGTTACAGTTATAGCTGCAGTTTAGAAGTGCTGGCCGTGGTGAAACGTCGTTTGGAAGTTGAAAACTTTTCATCGACTTGTTCTGACAGTTTTAAAGTTTTTCAACAGGATTCTTGAAGGAGATGAGGCGAGTGATCATCAGTCACATCTATCATTGAATTTAATATGATGCTCATTTGGAAGTCCGTCGCTACTTTTATATATTGTGATATCTGAATGACCTTATTCCTTAAATGCAAGGCGTTCAGTTTCAAGACCGACGACGACGGCGACGATGCATCACTATAAAAGTAAACGACCGGACAAACGATCGATAAACGAAGAGTGTTTGCCGAAGTAATTAAAGTTGCATTAGTTTTAAATTGGAAACGTAAAATTAAATGTCGGAAAAGGGTCAGCACGGGTGTACCATTTCCGGTCTGGTTTTGTGTTATACTGGGTATACTGGCACAGGAACAGAAGAGAGAATTGAAAATCTGTAATTGCTCTTTCAAGTCTACGTGGTGACAGGTAGTGAAAAAGCTGTTTCATGTAACTAATATTATAATTGCGAGAATAATTGCAATAGTAATTTGAATTATTCATGGTATTTGCCTACAATTTATAAACTGTTTCTAGTACTAATAGCAATTCGAGGACTTTTTGATCATGGTATGAATGTGCAACATCAAGCTCAACAGTTTTCTAAGCGCTACGAGACAATGGTATGACAAATATGTTGTCCTCAAAGCCACAGCAATTCAAACCACCGCGCCACCAGGAAGTCCGAGTGACGAAATGATATATTGCCATCATTTGAATCTTAACCGGCGTGCTGGGACTGTGGGATGTCGGCAAGTTTTCAAATAATTCATACGGACGAAGTTCCCGCCTTACCTTTTGGGTGAAAGAAACCACCAACTCGACGACAACTGACTGCTGGATTGCAGAAAGACACACACACAAAACCATACCACACGTGGGGGCATTTTCACGCGGCTCGCTGACACAATGATAAATTGGAATTGTCTGGAAAATAACACAAATGGGCACCGTGTTTGCATCGCAGCATGGTGGTTATTATTTCCCCTTTGATGGGGCGCAACGGTTCAGACATTCCACGACAAAGCGTTGACAATCTAAGGCTGGGGAGACGAATCGCTTGGAACGCATAAATTTGGACGGAAGAACAATCCAGGCAAACAAGCAAATTTACTAATGCGAATTGATTCAAAGGATATTGCTGACAGATACGAATTCATGGTGAACAATGACAAACATAAATTGATTCAATTGGATTGTAAGTTTTTGAACCATTTAGTTTAACAAATGCTCAGATCGACTTGAAAACACGTTTTTGTTGAAACGCTTTGACGTCCCTGTACGCAACAGAAGAACGTTTTGTGATGCGCGAGTTCCAGCTGTCTCGACCTCAACCAGCCTTCCACTACGCCCTGCTGTTAGTTCCACTTCCTGTATGGACTTGTTATGTATCACGAGGGTAATATCATCGGCAAGGCCGAGCAGCTTTACGGCCGGTGGAAGTGTAAGCCTCAATACGTCATCAAACGCCGAGTTTCATAGTTCCGGGCCCAGAATGGAGACCTGACGTACTGCCGCGGTGATGTAGTACCTCCTCTCCACTTCCTCGGTGTCGTAGATTAGCATCCTGTTCTGAAAGTAGCTCTCCAGTCAAGTAGGCTATCCAGGACTTCCTTCCATCAGTTTCCCGATGGTGTTCAGTAGACAGGGATGTCTGTATTAGACTGGGTCAACAAAGTCGATTTTCTGGAACAAAGCTTTTTCGATTCATTTTAGCGTCAAAAACAACTGTGCAAAATTTGGGAGCGATTGGTTGTGTCCCCGTATTCTGCATTGCGATTGAAATTTGTATGGAATTTAGTATGGGAAAACGTGCTTTTTTGCATTTTTCTCATGAATTTAACTTTTTCGTCTAAAACGATCTAACTAATGACGTTAAAGTATAGCCTAGGATATGCCAAAATACTTTGCCGAAGACCGTAAAGTGATCCGACACTTGTGAAAAAAAATATAACGTACAGATTTCCCGGTGGTGCTTAACATTTAACATGTAAAGGAATAACATCAATGATAAAATCTCAATTTTTGGTCTAAGTTACCAGGCGAATAACTTTTTTCACAAGCGTCGGATCACTTTGCGATGTTCGGCAAAGTTTTTCGGCATATCCTACCCGACTAGATGAACATTACAAAATTATAACAAGCTGTGTTATTTTGTTACAGTAAATTTTTATAACAAAGGTTGTTATAAAACATGTACCGTTAGTAGTTAAAATAACAAAAATTCTATCAAAATGCCCACTGAAAAGAACAAAAATGTACAGTAAAACCTCCATGAGTCGATATTGAAGGGACCATCGACTCAAGGAACTATCGAGAAATGGAACAAAAATCCTTTGGGAAGCTTTTTAGAGGGACCATCATAGTAACCCAGAAATTATTTTTCAGTATTGAAAAATTTACCTCCATGAGTCGATATCGAGTCAAGGAACATCGACTCATGGAGGTTCGACTGTAATAACCTTTGTTATGATCATAACCAAAATATTACAAAACATGTTCCGTGAAATATGATAGAATTTAACAAAATTATAACAAATTGTGTTATAATTCCTTCGACACCTTTTAGGGTAAAAACTAAATTTTATACTTATTTTTTGGGTAAATATTTTTAAGTGTGTTATTCTATTTTTAGAAAACGTAAGTAACACAAAAAACACAAAATGTCTAACATACCATTTCGGTTGGTTATCCGAAAAACAACAACTTTCGTGTTGAAATAGAGCGGCGGTCTCTCTATCGCAATAGCGGTCGTGCGAGGGACATGCGACCGAGTCGAACGCCCGACACACACTGACGGTCTCATTCGCAAGTTGTGGATGAGCATGTGCTGTGGATAGGCAAAAGTCTCGACACTAAAAATAACTTGCTCTCACTGTTGTTCGTAGGCACGCTCAGAGAGTGTTGGAAGTGGACATCTAAGGACCGAAGGAGATGGTGAATTGCGAGGAAAGAACGTGGGGTGAGGTGGGCTTTGGGTTCAGGTTGGCTTTCTACTTCACAGAATTGTTACCTTGTTCTGTGGCGGAGTTGGTTAACGCGCCCTGTCTAGCGAACTTGGGGAGACGTGGGTTCAAATCCCACCAGAACTACGTGGATTTTTTCGCAATTTTTCCACTCAATTTGTCCATTTTTCAACACATATTGTGCCTATGAACTTCAGGCATTACGTATGTCTACAAAAAAAACAGTTTTCAATACATATAAAATTCTCGGATCCGAACGGGATTTGAACCAAGACACCTACCATCGATAGAAATCTGGCGCCTCTGCCAATGAGGCCATTACAGCACTTAAAGTGGTGATAGAAGCTTTACTGGTTCTACGTATTGACAGTTTCGTCATTCCAAACTTTGTTTGTCAGACGTACACGAGCGGTGTGGTATGACGTCACATTGAGCTTGTTGACATATAATAGACTTATCATATGCAGATATGATAACAACTGCAGATATAATTTAGTTATGTTCAACATTTTATTTTATTCAAGGCAATGAAATGGAATCTATCACATAAGAGGTCATCCATTTACAATTGTAGCGTGACGTACTTAATGGATGCTCCCTTAGGTCGAAGCCAAAAGGTAGAATAAACAAATTCCACAATCAAATTGATCAGAATTAGTAGAATTGTTGGCATTTTCTAATGATAATTATTTAGTTCCACTTTTGCTTTCTCCACGTTCAATATCATTCATTACTTGGTAGACTATTTTGACGAAATTAGAGCAGCAGTACTGTTTTGGTATTTTTTGTAATCGATCTTATGTTTTCGCGTGCAAAGATTCGTCATTTGTGTAAAATACAACTCAAAAGTAATAGAAGGCATATGAAACATAGTTCCATGTAATGCAATATCCATCGTTTTAGATGAGATGACTTTGGGTATTATCGGCAGCTTTGTTGTCTTCGTCTTAAAGGTTTTGTAGGCCAAATTATGCCTGAAACTTGCTCACGCTCAAAAATAACTTGACTTTAAAATAATAAAATTGATGGTTGATTTTTGAACTGAAAATTTACTTATTCCAAAGTTATATTTCTTCGTTCTTTCTTAGTTTATCGATAAAAACAACCAATTACTATCATTCTATGAAACGTTGGAAACATCATTTGTTTCTACAAAATCAAGTTCACAATCTTCCCATAACTTTCAAACTGTTCGTCCAACCAAGTGATTGTTAAAGAGAAAGTTGTTGGGACAGACAAATGTGTTGGAATTAACATAGTGTTGTTGATGGAGCATCACGAATAACTTAAAGGGCACATTTTCTTACAGATTGAGACACTCATGAAGTTTAATTCCGAATATTTTGGAAACGGTTACTTTAAGAAAGATTATTATTAAAGGCATTTCGATTAGATTTTTTTTTGTAGAAGCATATTCTGGTATTGAAACAGTTTTTTTCATTTACAAGAGGTTTTTTTTCTAAAATCCGCCCAAAGTTACTACATACAGGTCGGACTCGATTATCCGGAGTCAGATTCTGATGCTCCTCAAACATATATCTGAAGAACGGAATCACACGGAATGCTTTATAAAGCTGAAATTTTGACCTGTTATCAAACCAACTTTGGTCAGTAATCAGTCCAAATTTCACCATCTTACAGCATTCCGTTTCCGTGATATTATTTTGAGAAGCGCCACAACCCGACTCCGGATAATCGAGTCCGACCTGTATTAGGAAAACTTTTTAAATAATGTTTCATAGCTCAAAAAAACTGTGTGAACTAGTCCGGATTTAGATTGAAGTGCAATGAAAGAATCCCAAAAACTTGGAAAACAGATTACTGTGCAGTATTTGATTTGCAAGCTAATTATATATCCAGTTTACAGTTTGTATTGATAATATTGTTTACATTCGACAAACCATGTTGATATTCCAACAGATTTTTTTATTACAGCTTCTAACAGATTATAACTAAATGATAACAAGTTCTGTTACATTTTTAAAAACAAATATGACGCCATACACAAATTAGGTATCGCTTAAGGAAGAGGGGGAAGTACAATTTAGCATTTCGGTCAATACACGAATTTTAGGGCTTTAATGCAAAAAAGCGTAACGGAAGAGGAGGGGATGTTAAAACATGACGATTTTAGCGTTGCATTATAAATGAATGCTATCTATGTTATAAGCATTGTTTCAAGTCTTTTGGCTCAAGTGATCAATATAACAAAGATGATCAAACTTTTTCTCGTAAATACAAAAAATCTAACAAATTTTGAAATTATTTTGTTTAAAAAAAAAATAGCAAATATTATGATAAATGTGTTACGAAATTATGTTATAGACAATTATGTTAATATGCATAATGTAACAAATGCTGTTATGTATCAGTTTGAATGAATAAAACAAGTTTTGTTATAGTTTTGTTTTTAAAATAATAACAAATTCTGTTACAATTATGTTATGATTATACACATATAAAAATCCTTACAACAAAATTGTATCAAATTCTGTTATTTCTAACAACGGCTGTTATAATTTTGTTATTATCTTGTTAGGAGCTTCTGGTCGGGTAGGCTATACTTTATCGTCATTAATTATATCGTTTTAGACGAAAAATTTAAATTTATGAGAAAATTGCAAAAAAGCACGTTTTCCCATACTAAATTCCATACAAATATCAATCGCAATGCGGAATACGGGGACGCAATCAATCGCTCCCATATTTTGCACAGTTGTTTTGAACGCTAATATAGATTGAAAAAGCTTTGTTCCGGGTTGATACGATCAAATTTAAAGTTTGCCACCGGGATAACCTCGCTTTTTCCGGTTTAGATGGCGTCTATGGCCCATGGGTCTTATATAGTGACGCGGGAAGAAAGCTTCCACGATCTACTGCAGCATTCTGCTAAAGCACCCTTCGTTTTGGCATCGCATACACGGCCTAAGGTTCCGACTAGATCGTTGCTAGACAGATCTTCATGTTATCCTCCATGAGTAATTGCTCCACAAATGCCAGCTAATCGTACCTCGAGGCTAGCCATCCCCGATGACGGTCTATGACTTTCGGATGTGGCCGTCTTCCTCCGTGTTCCACCCTGTATCGATTCGCCAGATGGTGACCAGTTCGAGCTAGGGTTCAGACACGGGCTCCATAAGGTCACATCAATGATGTGACTGTAGGTTTTTCTATCACCAACGTTTGCGACATCCACGTTCAGGCTGGCCATAGCTTCGAGTAGAGCCCAGCCTCTCGCGTTAGTCAAGCGGCTACCCCTCTCAGTCGCCCAGGCGTTTAAGTCCCCACCGATGACCACGGGACTCAATCCCACTAGTGCGCTTCATAGCAAACCCAACATAGAGGAGAAATGGTCTATCGACCATATGGGAGGGGGCCCAACAACTGCAATAGTACATCCCGTTGATCTTCGCGCTAGTGAGAAGCCCTCATGCGACGTGGAAATTATCTCCGGTTGTACAGATCGCCGCTAGCTTGGCCTTATCTGCTACCCAGTTCCCGTTACCATGAGGGATGAAGAATGGATCCACTAGTACGGCAGTGTCTGTACTTGACTTCACGACAGATTGTCACAGCAACTATTGTGCGACCTCACAGTGGTTCAGGTTAAGCTGTATAACCTGCATCATCGTCGTTTTGTTCGACCTCCACGAGTCTGTCTGGACATTTAGGTCCGCCCATCATATGGCCCTTGTTCGCCGTGCAAATCAGACATTTTGGTGCCTTCTTGACGATGTGGCCTTCCACTCCGCACTTCCTGCACAGTTTGCTCCTGTTGGGGCATTTACACGCCCACGACTTGTGTAGTTGCTCGAAGCACTTGAAAGACGCCTTTGGCAGCGCGTACATGCTGAGCGAGCAAACTGACCAGCCTACTTTGATCATGCCGACTGCAGTAGCCTTGTACACCTCTACTCTCTTCATCTTTGGCTTTCCGCCCGCCACTGCCGGACGCTTCTTAGGCCGCGTCTCCTCGACAGGTTTCGACCATGCAACTCGAGTGGTAGGGCGGTTTGACCTATCCGCTACGGCTCCGGCAAGCTGCATGATTTCATGCTGCATCGTCGTGTTGCTAGAAAAAAAGAAGCTGTGCATTTGGGTGGACCGCTCCTCTCTGCTCGCATCAGCCGCACTCCGCTTTTCGATCAGGCGATCGTATTCCTTCTTGGTCAGAGCCAGCGATTTACGGAGCTTCAGCAGGCCCTGCTTCAGGTCCTAGCTGATGGTAGTTTGCCCGCTCGTATCCATCTGTTCGGCAACTACCAACATCTTCGGTAGTACGCTCCTGTTGTGGTTCAGCGCTTGTGTGAGGTCCACGCCGGTCATCTGCGCTTTCTCGGCCGATGCTGCACCGCCTCGTGCTCCTCCTGTTGGACCTCCTGCTATCTGCTCGCTGGTGGGTACACCAGCCCCTCGTAGTGGCGATCTCGCCAGTCCTCCTCGTGCCAACAGGTTCAACGCCGTTCCCTCTGCCTCTTCACTCTCGATTACATTGTTGTTGTTATTCGTGGATTTGGTAGTCATTTCTGTTGGGTCCCCCTTAGAGCCGCTATCCCTCACTGCAAATGAAGTAGTTTCCAATGGTCCTGGTGGTTATCTATGCAAGCAGGGAGGTCACCCGAGGGTTGGCCAAGGACCTTATGTGGACTGAACCTACTTTCACCCAATTAGTTGCCTAATCTGGGCACAGGTGAAGAACGTACGTTACAGCCACGCCACAGTTTTATGGGACGGAAGACACGGCCGACATAAGTCCATCCGCCGTTTCATGTCAGTGGCACCCGACCTTATTAAGAGGATAGAATGTCGTCGCTAACAGCTCACTTGTGCATAGTTACCTAAGCGTATACCACCTCAGTTACAATTTTGCAGAGCATGTTCAGTATTCCGTATTCAGGAACTTCTCGATGTACCCGAGGCACTTCAAACTGAGCTGTGTCACTTTGAAAGCGGTGTCATGTCGCTTGTACAGAGTTGCTTCCGGATGTGTGGAATTTTTGAAGAGGTCCAGCAGAGCCCACTGCTGACCCCCCGCCACGCTTAGGCTTACTCCGGTTGAGCACTCCGTATGCCTCGGTGCTCGGTCACCTTCCGGTGCCAAAGCTGGTGACCTTAGGCTTCCACCTGATTGTTAAGTTTCTGGTAGAACTTATGTTTAACCGAAATTCAATTTCCTCGCACACCGCTTCTTCCAGGTGGCGCCTTTTCTCCCAGAAGAGGCGGGTCTCCTGCTTCCGCTTATGTATGTATAGCTCAACATTCTGTCGGGTTCCATGCTGCAGCATGGGACGCGACGAAATCGATTAGTCATAGGCCGTTTTCGTTCGTTAGCTGGTGAGCGCTAAACTTTCCAATCTTTGGTTTGAATTCCTCCTCCTGGCTTTCCTGAGTATTTAGGTATCTTATGAAGATCTCGACGTTGGGGCTGGGGCAGTGATCATACTCACGTTCAAGCTGCGCGTAAAATGCATCTTTGCGATCATCAAGGCTTCCGGTTATCTCTGTGAATCATTATTGAAATTCTTTAAGGGGTTTTGGTCTTTTTAAGCGGTTTCCTTCAGTTTCTTGAAAATCTCTTGCGAAAATTTCTGAGGGATCTCCAGTCCTGTTGATATTATTAAAAGAATTTCCGCCGAACTACCGAACTTTTTTTATTTAAATCCCTCTCAGGATTCTAGATGTGGAATGTGGAAGATCCCCTCTTAGGATCCCTCTCAAGGTTCTGGGGCAATCTCTTTCAGGATTCTAATGAGATGTCTATCAATACTGCAGGAAAATTTCTCTCAGGATTCTAGGAAGAATACGCCTGGGAGTTCTGGGGATATCCGTCTTAGAATTCTGGGAGAATCCCGAGGAAAAACTTCTCTCGGGATTCTGAGGCAATCCATCACAGGGTTCAAGGAGAATCCATCTCGGGAATCTGAGAAAATCCCTCAGGATTCTGGAAGAATTCCTCTAAAGATTCTGAGAGAATCCATCTTAGAAAACTGGAGTAATCTCTTCCAGGATTCTAGGGAAATTCTTAATACAGTTCAGGGAGAATTCCTATTGGAAATCTTTCTTTCTTTTCTAGGATAAGGTCTCTAAGGGTGCTGGTGTGAGAATTTTCAGCATTTTGAAGGAATCTCTCACAGAATTTTGGAAGAGTCACTTTTAAAACTATGTAGGATTTTTTCTCAGCAGTATTATATTTATATGGGAAATAACTATCAGAATTCTAGAGAATCTCTGGATTCTAAGACAAATTAATATCAGGATTTTGGGGTATTCCCTACCGAAGGATGAAGTCCTTTTCAGGATTCTTAGAAATGTCTGGATGATCTGGGTTGATTCCTCTAAGGATTCTGGAAGACCCTCAGGATCCCACTCAGAATTCTGAGGAAATCTTTCTCAGCATTCTCAGGAACTCCTCTCAAACTTCTTGGAAAATATTTCTCAGGATTCTGGTGGAATCCCACACAGGATTCTCCGTAAGTTCGTAAGATTCCGGGGGGAATACCACTAATCATTCTGCGGGTGCTCTTCCCAAGATTCTCTGAAAATTCTACTTTCCACGGTAATCCCTGTCAGGATTCTGGGACAATTTCGCTCAAGATTCTGGGGAATTTGTCATAATTCTAGAAATATTTTTGAAGATTTTAGAGCACTTTTATCAGAATTCATAATTCTTGAAGAATTTCTCATGAGATTGTGGGCGGATTTTCCAGAGAAATTTGGATTTTGGAGAATCCCTGGCATAGATTTTGTGATTTCTCTTAAAGTTCGGAAGAAATCCTTCTCAGCATTCTACGAGAATCTCAGTAGAATTCTGTTTTCTGTCTTTCGATTATGGGAAGATTCTCTTGAAATTTTGGTGTAATTATTTGAAGTATTCTAGAGAAATCACTCTCAGAGTTCTACAACAATCCCTTGCAGGAGTTTAAGGGAGTCCTCTCAAGAATTCTGGGGGAATGTCTTTCAGGAATCCTGGGTATTTTTTTTGTTTTTGTGTGGGAATACCTCTCAGAATTCCAGAGAATCCTTCTCAGAATTCTGGGGAAGACCATTCTAGAAGTTTTTGTAATCCCTTCCAGGGAGAATCCAAGATTTTTGGAAAAATCCCTCTTAGGATTCTAGATATATTTTTATAAAGAATCTGGAAGAACCATTCCTATGATCCCTCCCAGGAATTCTGGGGAATACATTTCGGGAATCTGGCAGAATTATTCTCAGCTTTCTAAAGGACCCAGAATTTTGGGGGAATTTTGGGAGAATACTTAGAAGGATTCTGGAGGAAGTCTCCTCAAGATTCTAGGGTAATCATACCACCCAGAATTCTGCGAGAGTATAAGTTAGGTTTCTTTGGCAATCCCGCCAAGTATTTTGAGGGAACCTTTCTCAGGACTCTGGAGTAATCCTTCTTAGGGTTCTAAGCTATCCTTTTCAGGATTCTGTGTCATTTCTTCTAAGTTTCTTGGGGGGTGCTTCTTAGAATTAAAAAAAAAAAATGTTTTTTTTTTTTGCGAGAATCTCTCTCAGTGTATTCTCTGATGAATTTATTTCTAGAATGTGGAAAAACCGCTCTTGGAATTCCTCTCAGGATTCTTTGAGTATTCATCTTAGTGTTCTGGGGTAATCCCACTTAAAATTCTAGAACATTTTGGGAGAATTCCAAGGGAATGCTTCTTTTAGGATTCTGAGATAATCTATCACAAGATTCTGAGAGAAATCCTTCCAAGATACCCGAAGAGTCTTGCTGTCTATTCTAGATGAAATCTCTCTCATAATTCTAGAGGAACTGCTTTCAGAATTCTAGAGGAGTCTCTACAAAGATTCTGAGAGAATTTTTCTCAGCATTCCGAGAGAATTTATCTCAGTACTACACTCCAGTAACTCAGTCAATGTCAAACCGATTGACTTGATTTTTTTGTACATTGCTAGATACTGTGACTAGTTTATAGCAACAAGTGCCCAAAATAGGTGCTACTGCCCAAATGATCCCAGACCATACCATGAACTTGAACTATATGCAGCAAACGAATCATTTGATTGAATCGGCGAATCGACCGTGCTGACCCGATTCGAATCGATTCACAAAAATCGATGTCTAAGCCAGATTTACCCAATGCTAATTAGAACGTGCCGTGCACTTATTTAGGCGTTAGAAAATAACGAAACAAATATAAATAGAGTGAAAAAGGGTATTATCGGCAGGTTTGTTCTCTTCGTCATGGGGGTTTTTGTGGGCCAAATTGCCTGAAATTTGGGCATATAACTCAACTTAGTTGGGAAGGCATTGAGGCCAACTTTGAGATCAACATGCTTCAAAAAACCATCCATGACGAAGAGAACAAAACTGTCGAAAATGCAAGTTCCCCTATTTGCACGGCACGTTCTGAGTCGCATATTGAACACCCCAAATTCTCCATACAAACTTCGGTCATAAACTGTGAAGTCCCGTTCCAATGTTTTTCGAAAATATTACTTATAGAGTCCCAAACCACTGTTATTATTTTGGGATGAGACATAGCACGAACTTGTTATCGTTTGAAGAATTTCCAACCTCATCCTTTTACAAAACTGAAAAACTCAAGGAACGGTTTCTTTAGACCTTCTGAAAATGTCATTATGAAGAGCTTCGTCTACACTAGTGTATTGTGCGCTGCTATTGAAGTTCATTGAATCAGCAACAGATTCTCCATGAGGGAATAATTTCACCGAACGTGCTATTCAAACCCTTTTCATCTCCAAACATAACAGCACGGTTCAAGAGCTTGTGCTTAAATAATGTGCTTACGAAAGGGATCAATAACCCGTTTGACATTCATTGGAATACATTTTTCACATTGATGTGGATCACTGTTGTTTGTTTCACACTGACTGTAGTAGCGTATGCCAAATGGAAATTGATCCCAATTCGATGATACCCGCATATAATACACCTATGTGCGACCGCTTCGCATTGTTTGACAGAATATTCGATTTGATTACGGTTTTCATATTTTGTTTTTGACGAGGGGTTGCCTTGTGTTTGCTTGCCGTGAAATGTGTGACAAATTGACGTCTGTGTGGGCTGTCGTGTGTGTTGTGTGTGGCTAGGTGTTTTTCCCTATATGGCTGTAGGTATGGAAAATGGATTTCATTTTTTTTAATACACTCATCAATGTCAACAGCGAAAGCCAATGAAAGCAACCAATTATTTGGAGTATCATCAACTGTCACCATCGAAATGAATTTGAATACCAATTCCATATATAGTTAGTGTTGTTGTTTGGTTGTGTTTGGATGGTCTCTGTATCGTAACCGGAATTTTGATTTTCAACAATTTCAACAATAAATCAACTGAAAGAAACAAATTGCAACGAACGCCTCAAGTCCCACTTCCTTGCTCATATCATTCAAAATCTATAGAATCAGTCATTAAAGCGAATATTTGTGCACCACTCTCACCCAGGAAGGCAATGGCCACGTGGTAAGTCATCGAACAGTTTTCCGGTAGTGCGCCTTGCATATCAGTGAATTCGCAAAGTAGATCGCCAGCCAACGCGTATGCAGAATCTCAGCCTTTTCAGTAATTATTATCATTGCCTTGAGCTTCTAACAGTTGAAATTCGCACTTTCATGATTCATCATTTTAACGATTGATGCTGTCGGTTAAATTCATTTGAAGTTCGAATGTTGATTGAATAAATGAAGATCCATTCAAGCGCTGAAACACTTGTTGTTAAATCACATTTTGTATCGTTTGCGACATATTCAACCCTGTAGGACGCCTTTATCATCGTTCGAGTTGTTGTGATATCATTTCCATTCTCGCGATTGTAAATATATAGTAGCAGCGCAAATCCTGGTATCGCAATACAAAGGTTCAATACTAGGAAAGGAGGGAGATTGTAGTACAATTCTTCCAAACGACGCGACGACGGCTCGATTCAGCTTGGGAATTGTTATTTATAGTTGGACGGAATTGAAAATCGGCATCTTCGAAGATTGTGCAAACAGAGGTGACACAAACGGCGTCTTCGCTCAAACAGCTTTTTTTTTAGAATCGTAGAATTGTGAGTCTCGGTGTGCATTTTACACTTACAACCTTTAAAAAATCCAGGAGGAGAGCACACAAAGAATAGAATTATCTTCAAAGTTTATTTGAGGTGTATGAGGATTTTTTTTGGGTGGCTATATTTCTTCAAAGCCACAGGCCACCAGACAACCGACCTTGTCTTGAGCATCTATATACGTTTAATTACTAAACATCATTTAATAAATAACTAACAATAGTTATGGCTCCGCTCGGTCACGCCCAATGATCCCCAAGTCAAACTCCATCTGGTCTGCCCATCGTGCTCTCTGCGCTCCACGCCTTCTTGTACCAACCAGATCAGTAGCGAACACCAACTTTGCAGGCTTTTTATCCGGCATTGTTATCCTGTCCACCGTATCCCCTTCCGACTTTGGCCACTTTCTGGAAGCTAGGTTCACCGTAAAGTGCAATGGTTCATCCTTCTCCGCCACACACAGTCGAAGA
Organism: Aedes albopictus; assembly: GCF_035046485.1. Lineage (NCBI taxonomy): Eukaryota > Metazoa > Arthropoda > Insecta > Diptera > Culicidae > Aedes > Aedes albopictus. Next base: position 81,650,007 of record NC_085136.1, on the reverse strand, counting down.
TCTTCCTTAGCTGGCGTCGCTCGAAAACTCCGAGTGCTTGCAGGTCCTCCCCGAGCATGGTCCATGTCTTGTGTCCGTAGAGGACCACCGATCAGCGTTTTGCACATGTTGCACTTAGTGCGTGGGTGAATCTTTTTCGACCACAGCTTCTTCTGGAGCCCGTACTAGGCACGACTTCCACTGATAATGCGCCATCGTATTTCACGGCTGACATTGTTGTCAGCCGTCAATAAGGATCCGAGGTAGACGAATTCCTCCACCACCTCGAAGGTATCCCCGTCTATATCGTCACGTTACTACCTAGCTAGACGAACCCGGTCATGTTCGGTTCCGTCTGACAGCATGTACTTCATTTTGGACGCATTCACCAACAGTCCGACCTTTGCTACAACTACTGCCACCGATCCAAATGTTCTGGTGATAATGTCCATGTCGTCCGCAAAGCACACAAATTGACCGGATTTTGTGAAAATCGCCGGCTGTTGAGCCCGGCTCGTCGCATCACACCTTCTAGAGCGATGTTGAAGAGTAGGCATGAGAGTCCGTTACCTTGTCGCAGTCCCCGGCGAGATCCGAATCAACTGCATAGTTCACCCGAAATCCTTACACAGTTTTGCACACCGTCCATCGTTGCTTTAATCAGTCTAGACAGCTTCCCAGGAAAGCCGTTTTCGTCCATGATTCTCCATAGCTCTGCGCAGTCGATACTGTCGTATGCCGCTTTGAAGTCGATGAACAGGTGATGCGTTGGGACCTGGTATTCACGGCATTTCTGGAGGATTTGCCGTACGGTAAAGATCTGGTCCGTTGTCGACCGGCCATCGATGAAGCCGGCTTGATAACTTCCCACGAACTCATTTGTTTTAGGTGACAGACGACGGAAGATGATCTGGGATAGCACTTTGTAGGCAGCATTCAAAATAGTGATCGCCCTGAAGTTCTCACATTCCAAATGGTCGCCTTTCTTGTGAATGGGGCAGATTACCCCTTCCTTCCACTCCTCCAGTAGCTGTTCGGTTTCCCAGATCCTGACTATCAGCCGATGCAGACAGGTGGCCAACTTTTCTGGGCCCATCTTGATGAGTTCAGCTGCGATACCATCTTTACCAGCTGCTTTATTGGTTTTGAGCTGGTGTATGGCATCCTTAACTTCCCTCAGCGTGGGAGTTGGTTCATTTCCGTCCTCCGCTGCACTGGCGTCGTCGTTTCTTCCGTTGCCGTGGGCTCCCGTGCCTACGTTCTCCACGCCGTTCAGGTGCTGATCGAAGTGCTGCTTCCACCTTTCGATCACCTCACGTCCGTCCGTCAAGAGGCCTCCGTCTTTATCCCTGCATGGCTCACGGCACGAAGTCGTTGCGGGATGCGTTGTGCTTCTGGTAGAACTTCTGTGTTTTTTGGGAACGGCACAGCAGTTCCATTTCTTCACACTCCGCTTCTTCCAGGCGGCGCTTTTTCTCCCGAAAGAGGCGGGTCTGCTGTTTCCGCTTCTGTTTGTAACGTTCCACGTTCTGTCGTCCCGGCTATTAATTAATGGGCGATTATCACAACCTTTCCGGATAGAACGGTCGGTGCGACAGGGTGACCCGATGTCGATGCTGCTCTTCGTGGTATATCTTCATCCACTCCTCACTCGGCTGGAACGTACTTGTGGTGGCGATCTCTGCGTTGCGTACGCTGACGACATCACGATCATAGCAACGTCAGCAAATACAATCCGTCGTATATTTAGCCTGTTCGCCTCTTATGAGCTCCTGTCAGGCGCAAAACTGAACCGGCAAAAAACGGTGGCGGTTGATGTCGGTTTTATCGACGGGGAGCCCCTGATGGTACCAGATGTGCAAACAACGGACAAAGTTAAGGTGCTGAGCGTAATATTCACCAATTCAGTGCGGCTGATGGTGAAGCTAAACTGGGACAGCTTAGTATCCAGGATTGCACAAATTATTTGGATGCATAGCATGCGATCCCTTACCCTGCAGCAGAAAGTGGTGCTGCTGAACACCTTCATCACGGCGAAAGTGTGGTATCTCTCATCAATTATTCCACCACAATGTGTACACACGGCCAAACTAGCAGCCACGATGGGGACGTTCCTGTTTAGAGGGCTGCCAGCACGTATTCCTATGCAGCAATTAGTACGCAGTAGAGAGAATGGGGGACTAAAATTGCATCTCCCATCAATCAAATGCCGCGCCCTCCTCGTCAACCGCCACTTAAGTGAAATGGACTCCCTACCCTATTACCACTCCATACTTGCTCAAAACACCCCTGTTCCTGCCGAATTCCCATGTTTAAAAACTGCTGTCCCAACAAATTCCATTGCTTCCTGACAACATCAAACAAAATCCTACTAGTGCGCAAATCCATATCTTCTACTTGATGCAAACTGAACCGCCGAGAGTAGAACGAAATGAAACCGGGTCGCAATTGGAAAAGGATCTGGAGAAATATTTCGACAAAAAAGCTGACAGCGAAGCAGCGTAGTGACCTGTACTTGTTGATCAACGAGAAGACCGAACATAGACGGCTAATGAACATCATTGGACGCAACAATGATCCAAACTGCCAGCACTGCTTGAGAAGCATAGAGACATTGCAGCACAAATTTTGTGAATGCCCTCGAGTGGCTCCGGCATGGTCGCTGGTGCAACGAACAGTTACGACGATTCTTGGTGGATGGCAAAGACCAACGTTCGACGATCTTTTTCGGCCAATTCTGGTCAACATTAGAGAAACTAATAGATTGCGAATCTTGAAAATCTTTATTAATTACATCAACTTTGTTAATGAATCTGTTAATAATAGAATCGATGTAAATGAGGTAGAATTCATTCTGAATCTAGATAATTAAGATTTTTTACATTCAAATATGTTATTTATGATGAAGAACTAAATAAACATTATTTTATAAAAAAAAAAAAACGGCACATCAGTTCCATTTCTTCACACTCCGCTTCTTCCAGGCGGCGCTTTTTCTCCCGAAAGAGGCGGGTCTGCTATTTCCACTTCTGTTTATAACGTTCCACGTTCTGTCGAGTTCCTTGCTGCAGCATTACCGCCCTCGCTGCATTCTTCTCCTCCAAAACCATTCTGCACTCTTCGTCGAACCATTCGTTCCGTTGATTCCTATCCACGTACCCGATGGTGCTCTCCACTGCGTCGTTGATGGCTGCTTTTACTGTTCTCCACCGGTCCTCTAGAGAGGTCGCATCGAGCTCGCCCTCGTTTGGCAACACTGCCGCGAGATTCTGCGCGTATGCTGAAACGACATCCGGTTGCTTCAGTCGCTCTAGGTTGTACCGTGGCGGTCACCGGTACCGTACATTGTTGATGACGGAAAATTTTGGGTGCATTTTGGCCATCACCACCGTCCGTCAATCAGAACGTGGTCGGTTTGCGATTCCGTCTGCTGAAGTGATCACCAGCTGCAACGACAAAGGAAACTGAGTAACGTTTGGCGAAACGGCTTCGCATCCGCCATCTTTCAGTTTTACTTATCAAAGTTCTCTAAGCCGCAAACATTGATTGATTGATTTGTCTTTATTTAAGAGACTTTCATTACCGCAAACATCCAATACAGTGTGTCGCATACATGATATTGAAAACAGCGACTTTCTGATAAAATCCCTGTATATATCCCTAAATGAGTCTCTGTATAAATTCCACGGAGGAATATCTACAGGAATTCCAGCAGAAAATTATTGAGAAACTCCTACGAAAATCTATGGATGAGTTAAATGTCTTGTTGGTTTTCTGAAGAAATACCTGACAAAAACCTTGCAGGCACTCCAGGGTAAACCTCTGGTAAAATTCTTGGAAAAATCACCGAAAGAATATCTTGAGAAATCCCTACAGGAATTCTTGGATAAATCTTTGGTTCTGTGGGATTCCTGGAGGAACATCTGGCTGAGCCCCTATCAAAACTTCTCGAGGAATCTTATACTTGGATTGTTGGCAAAATCAACCATCCGAACCGAAGATCCAATTGACGTATAGGGTTCTTGGCTTACTAAAAAATTTCATCGGAAACAGCGTCATTGCACCAGGATTTGAAGATATGGACATTATGACACTGGCATTGCCTAGCGGTTCAAAAGTTTACATTGTCAGATAGTTATTAGCCCGCTGAAAAAATTTGCTGGGAACAACATTCTTCTAGCTCATTGGAGTTTCGAGATATACGTGTTTGATTTTTTCATGCGCCATCTGGCGTAAATAAATCCCAATCAAAAACTCAATTTTCGGATAGTTCTTAGCTTGCTGGATATTTTTACCGAAGCCTACATCACTCTAATTTATTAGGTTTCCTGTTTCAATATTTACGACACTAGCGCCACCTAACGGATGAATCTCGTACTAAAGTCGCCGTTACCCGATAGTTCTTAACCTGCAGAACAACATTGCTGAAAACGGCATACTTCCAGCTCATTAAAGTTTCGAGATATAAGTGTTTAAACTTGTTTGACTATTAGTGTCATCTAGTGCATAAATCACGAACCATATACTTCATTTTCAGGTAGTTCTTAGCTTTCTGAACAACTTTGCCGAAGACGGAATCCTTCTAACTCATCAGAATTCTGAAATACATAATGTTGACACTGGTGCCTAGCGGCCGAATCTCCAACCAAGGTTCTATTTCATCGAGATCTTGAGGTATACATTGTGCAATGTTTTAACCAATTTTGGTATCCCTAGACACTGCGAGTTTTTCGGAAAGTTGTAAAAGTTTCATCAAAATCCATCGAAAGCAAAACAAAAGCTATGGCCATGTTTGTGCTTTTCCGATAAAAAATGTATGGCTAGATGCAGGTTAATCAAACAACATAAAGGAGGGTATAAGAACCCATCTCTTTCTTATTTAGGGCTCGACGTTCGCATTGGAACTTGGCCTGCCTTTTTTCAACTTAGTGTTCTTAGAGCATTTCCACAGTTATTAATTGGAGGGCTGTCTTTGCCTACCGTTGCATGAATTTGTATATTGTGAGGCAAGTACAATGATACATTATGCCCAGGGAGTCGAGACAATTTTCTTGACCGGAACGGGAATCGAACCCACCGTCTCCGGACTGGCGATCCATATCCTTAACCACTAGGCTAACTGGAGACCCCAAGAACTCATCTAATTTAACTGAAAAAATGAAGAATAAAGTTAATCAATTAATTGGGGCTATTTGAGGGATTGAAAAATATAAGATTGAACTATTTTTTTACATGCTATGCTATGAACTTAAGCATAAAGTGTGAAGAACGAACATGAGGTCAAATTTACGAATAAAAAAATAAGAAAAGAAAACATTAACATGAAAAGTTCTGACATGACTGCTGGTGGAGTTTCTAACGACTTTTCAGAGGAATGTTTGACAATATTCTGAAATCAGCTTCTAGCGAAACCTCGTGGAGCAATGTCATTCCAACAGAAATCTCAGAAGAAATTTTATCGGATGTCCATGATAAGTTGCTTTACTTCCTTCTACCTTTTAATAGAATACCCAGTGTAAAGGCTAAAAAAATTGGCGGAAATCCCAGACGCATTTTTAGCATTTTTTTTTTCTAAATATTTGTGCAAAACTTTTTAAATTCTCTCAAGATCTTTTGCGTTTCCTTCAAATTTTTTCCTGAAACTTCCTTAAGAAATCTATGAATTTTGGGAGAAACTCATCATCCTAATTTCTGAATAAAAACCTTCCGGAGTTTTGGACCGTAACTTGTCAAAACTTGTAATTCGCCTTAAATAATTGCCAGAATTTTTGAAAATGTGTCCACATTTCTGGAACTCAATATGCTACGAAAAATCATTCCCTAGAATTCTGGAAATTCTTCATCATTAGCGTAATCGAAGATGCCTTTGATCAGGCGCGTAAATAAGCGATTGTTAGCATCTCATTGATCATACCCAAACAAGCTCTCCCGAAGTGTAGACGTGGCCTTTTTTATTAACGTCACTTTAAACAATGAAGTTCATTCGTTACCTGTAGCTTTGCAATAAAACAATGTGTTCTTTCTCGCGTGTTGTTTTCCTAAGACCAAACCTATTCAGGTTATGGGACCAGCACGCTTCCACTGCGCAAAAGGGACAACTTTGCGAACTGGCAGTAAAAAGTCAAGTTACACCTGGAGGCCGTGGAAGTATTTAAAGCCTGCACGCAGAACTTGATGTACACAGCGCAACGAGTAACTTTCACGCAGCGACCGAAAAGACAAAAGAATTTTCACGCAGATTTGTGTAACACCGGATCAACACAAAAAATGTGCTGATCCGGTGTTACACAAATCTGCGTGAAAATCCTTTTGTCTTTTTGCTCGCTGCGTGAAAGTTACTCGTGCGCTGTGTTGTTTCATTTAAGGGTGTGCGGCGGACCCAGAACGGAAGATATTTCTTCAAATGTACCAGAAGGTGAAATCAACGCTAGTGAGCTTTATCTTGGATGAATGCTTGGAGATTTTATTTTGTTTTTTTTTTAATAATTCCTTTTATAATTTTTATAATACCGTAGCCAAAAAGTCTGTAGCAAGTCTGACGGTATTGCGGACGCAATTGGAGAAGCTCCGGATGCGTGAATGATCGTCGATAAGAAGTCATTTCCAGATGTTTGATGAACTGGTGTGGCAGTTGAAAACGGCGGGTGCGAAGTTGGAGGAGACCGATTTGGTGGCGCAACTGTTCCTCACCCTACCGGACAGTGTTTGACCCTCTTTTTACAGCGTAGGAGAATATCAACGGGGACGAACCAACTCTCGAGAAAGTAAAACAGCGTTTGCTAGTCGAGAAGATGAAGCGGTCCGATCGTTGTGAAGATCAATTTGATGATAAGGGCGCAGCTTTCGTTGGCGGAAGAACTAAGAAGCCGAAGAAGTTCACTGGTCGGGCATATGCAGCGTGATTGTCGACAGAAGCTGAAGAAAGACCAGGGTGAAGCTTATTGAGCAAGTGAACCAATCGGGACCCGTGAAGAAGTCCAAGAAGCTGGTATTCTGCGTGGACTCGGGATGTAGTGACCATTTGGTTAATCGCAAGAAATATCTTTAGTTGCTGAGGAAAATGGCGAAACCGTTCATAGTGGATATTGCCGAGGATGGCGTATCGTTGGTCGGAGAATACAAAGGAGAAATTCGAGGGGTCACGAAAGCCGGAGTTCAGATCGAGATGAAAAATGTGGTCTACCAGCCGGACCTGCGTGGAAGAGGCTATCCGAATCCGGCACAATGGATAAGACAAAGCGATTTTGAAACACGACGGTGGAATCATTGCAGAAGCGAATCTAACAGGTAACCTTTATAAGCTCGAGTTGATTGCAGACCCTGTTACCCCAACGGTTAATCTATCTGCGGTGGAGTAAAGCTCCATTTGTCACCGCCGTCTTGGGCATGCAAGTCAGCAAACGTAGAACAATTTAGTTAAGCACGCAATGGTCAATGATATCCCGGAGAAGCTGAAGGACGTAGGTTTTTGAGACAAGAGGTGTGTTAAATGCAAGCAATGTAGAGATCCGTTTGACAACAGTCATGAACGAGCGACCAGTCCGCTGGAACGTGTGCATTCGGACGACTGTGGACTTAAAGGCCCTCGAGGCTGCGATAGCTCTCGGTATTTCGTGTACTTTATTGATGACTACAGTCATTTCGCCATAGTCTACAACATCAAGAGAAAGTCGCAAGTATTTGAATGTTTCAAGGAATATGAAGCATTGAATGTCGTTTCAGTAAAACTTGAAAATTAGTAAGCTGACCGTGAACCAAGGAAGAGAGTACTGCTCGAATGACCAGCGGAAGTTCTTCAAGACAAAGGACATTCAAATTCATCCAACAATCGTTTATTCGCGTCAGCAAAATGGAGTAGCGGAGAGATTTAATCGCACACCGGTGGAAAAAAAATCGAAGCATGCTGATTGATTCAAGAATGCCTAAGAACATGTGATGTGAAGCTGCACTAACTGGTACGTACCTGATCGATCAACAGAAGTCCGAAAGCTGCTATTCCGGAGAAGGCTACACCAGCCGAACGTTGCACAGTGGGAAAAATCGACCCAAAAAAACGGATCTTTTAACGCCGCTGGTTTCGGTACGTAAAGTTGACCATTTCTAACGTAAAAAAATACGAGAAATCGATTGGTGCTAAATTAATTCACCGCACGGCACGGGAAGTGGTCCATTAGGCCCCATTTTGCCCTTTTTCATACAAGAAAAGAATCAAAATGTACTTTCAAACAACAAGCACGACTGTAGATCGTTGAAAATAGCTGCTGGTATAATTAGAGGTTCATAGCAATCATAAAATTACAATAAAGATCCTTGCAAATGCTTATTTTGCCCCATATGCCCCAACAACTGCCAGAAATTCACTCTTTTACTTAATTATGAATGGATTTTTGATGTTACTGATTTAAAGTTGATTTTTTGGCATAAACTAAAAGCGATAAATCTATTATCACCAGAATCATCTTCGGAAGTTGTCCTATTTTCATAGAAGGAGATTTAAAATGTATTTATAAGAAACAGATACTGCTAAGGAACGGTGTTGCAAAAAAATCTGTCATGGTTTTTCTCGGTTACGCGTTCGGCGGAATTGTGAATCGGCTGGCGGTGCTACGCCATCCGGCAACTTTTTCGGTTTGATCGGCGTGATTCTTGGTGCATTTCTGTTGATAGTGGTACATCAAAGATAAAATTTAATGCTCGTTGGCCTAGTAGCAAGTGACTGTTTCAAGTGTTATATAAGACTTGCGATCGGTTTATTAATTTCAGGCGTTTTAGAGTTCTGAGTGATTAGCACCTCACTTGCAAGCTTGCAGATGGTTGCATGCTGTGTCACGTTCGGCTACATTTTTAAAAGCCTCGTTCGTTTTTGCGCCGCGTTGGTGGCGCTACGCCATCCGGGAGTTTTTCACATATGAAAAGTGTTAGCAAAGAGGGCGCCATCGGTGCACGATCCACGATTTTATAAATTCAGTTTTTCTATCGGGGTGCCGGCATTCGTCTCCATTTTCGCGTTTCGGGCTACAATCAGTAATAACAGCGATAAAAGCTGCGCTTTTCACAAGATTTTGGTGATGCCATTGTGTGAATTTGGGAATGTTGCCACAATTCTGATTTGGTGATTACTACACACTTAAATTAAATTGCCGACCTCAGCAAACGGATTGCCGAGAATCCAACAGCTGAGAATCCGGTAATAATTTTCACTGAATCTCGGTAAAAGTTTTACAGAGATGTCGTTAAAACTTTGCCGAGATCTCGGTAATCCAACTTTTTACCGAGATCTCGGCAAAGTTCACCGAGATTCGGTAATGGTTTACCGAAATCTCGGTAAAATTTTTACCGAGAATCAGTAAATATTTTACCGAGATATCAGCTGTTGGAAGTCCAAAATGACACTATGCGAGGAAGCTGATTATACAAAACCGGAGGATCTACATTGAACAACAAAAGCTACTCAATAAATGGGTGAGACCTTTCCAATATTCATTATATGACATTCCATTTTATTATATTTACATACAATATTTCAACCACGTTTAACCACATTTATCTGGAGCGTTTGGTACGGTATGTCCACGCATCCTTCCTCCCCTGTAGATTCGAGAAATGCTTCGACGAAGGAACAACTGTTCAAAAACTCGAGGTATTTCGAAGAATCATCTCTGCGGTTAATGCAACGCAGTAGGCCTGGCCGCTTTGACGCTTGTATCATATCTTTGATATGCTGCAAGCTTCAATATTGACAAGAAAGGTAATTGGGCGTGATCTAACCCGATTACTTTCCAGGATGCTTTCTCGTACTGGCTGCGTTTGTATTAGATTAGATTAGATTAGATTAGAAACAGATACTGCTAAGGAACGTTTAGTTAGTTTGAGGTTCAATTGGCAGCTAACAGTAATTATGCGCGTATATGAAAGATCTTTTCCCTATTTTACCCTACATGCCCCAAAACCTGCTGGGTAATAACATATTGTGTATGGTTTTGCAATGTCACTGATTGCAAAACATAAATAAGATCATTCTTGATATATACGAATGAGGTTTATCGATTAATACTAGAATCATTCTTGGAATGGTACAAACATATGTCCATTTTACCCCAATTTGCCCTGCTTTTTATGTAATGAATTATAAGCTAATAAATAAATCAATTAAATCAATAAAATAATATCCCTTATTTTCATTGGTGCTGAAACCGATGTAATCGAAAATACAGTCATATATTCGACTCTTTCTATAATTTAAGCTTCTCATGGGGAATTAGGGTATAATAAGTATTTTATAAAATGTCCCAAATATAAACAAAACTGATTAAATAGGCCGTCTTAAAGTACCAATATGTATATATTAAAGATGCTACATTTTATCAATTCTGAGCATATTTGCCACATATTAAGATTAAGATTAATGCTTATTATGCCCACCAGTTCCCCACCAAAAGCAAGAACTGGAAAAAAAGTCATATATTATAATTGTCCTTTTGATTACATTGGTTTCAGTACCAGAAGTCGATTAATTCGGACATAAGCAAACACAAGAAATCAATTTATTCATGAGACGACAAAAAATCAGGGCTAATTGGGGTAAAACGGACAGCTGTTTTTACCCTGCTGTGATTCTAAAGCTAATCGATAAACCGTATTTGTATGTATCAAAAATGGCTTCATGTTGCAACCATGATGTAGAGTGATGTTACAAAACAATACAAAAAATGTTATCATCCAGCAGTTTTTGGGGCATGTATGGTAAAATAGGGAAAGATTTTTTATATACGAGTATGATTACTGTTAGCTGCCAATTACCCCAAAAACTAATTTTAACGGTTCTTAGAAGTATATGTTTCTTATAAATACGTTTCAAATCTCCTTTTTATATGAAAATAGGGCAAAATGGGGCAAATTGGACAACTCCCGAAGATGATTCTGGTGATAATAGATTTAGCGCTTTTTGTTTATGCCAAAAAAAATCAACTTCAAATCAGTAACATTAAAAATCCGTTCATAATTAGGTAAAAGTGTGTATTTCCAGCAGCTGTGGGGGCATATGGGTCAAAATAAGCATTTGAAAGGATCTTTAATGTATTTTTTGATTGCCATGAATCTCTTATTATACCAGCAGCTATTTTCAACGATCGACAGTCGTGCTTGTTGTTTGAAAGTACATTTTGACTTTATTCTTGTATGAAAAAAGGGAAAAATGGGGCAAAATGGACCACTTCCCGTGCCGTGCGGTGAATGAATTTAGCACCAATCGATTTCTCGTATTTTTTTACGTCAGAAATGGTCAACTTCACGTACCGAAACCAGCGGCGTTAAAAGATCCGTTTTTTGGGTCGATTTTTCCCACTGTGCGTTGGATGAAAGCTAAACCAGATATAGGGAAGCTGCGAATCTTGGCCTATGCCTGGGTACCGAGTCAACTGAGAAAGAAGCTGGATGATTCGAGTCGTGCATTGGTCATGATAGGTTATGCTCCCAACGGGTACCGTTTGTGGGACTGATCATCAAGGAATGCTCGACGTATTGAATTGCTGTAGACGTAGTGGATGCCGGTTTCCAAGCCTATGTCGAAGTAACGGATGATGAATACGAAGAGGCAGAGAATCCATTCGATGATGAAGAAATGAATTTGCAGAAGAGGGGCCAAGTGAAGCAAATCCTGGTGAGCTCCCTTCGCAACTAAGACGTGAAGACTGTGTAGAGTCCAACACGAGGCGCAGCGAACGGGAGCGCAGGCTCCCAGATAACTTTTTGAACTATTTCACCGGTTTAAGAGCGACATCTGATGGTAAAACGTCCTCTCGCCCAGATCCTCCAAATTTCTATGATGAAATCATTGATCGTGACTGTTAGATTGCTGCTATAAATGACAAGCTCAAATCCATGGACGACAAGGAAGTGTGGAAACTGGTTCGATGTCCTGCTGGAGCAAGATCGCTGCCATCCAAATGGGTATTCTGTACGAAGCATGACGAGAATGGTAATACGATCAGGCATAAAGCGAGACTCGTTCCCAAGTAACACACTTGTCATAAATGAGTGACGGCGGCGCAAGTTTTTTTTTGCACAGAAGTCACTGTGTCTTACTTCTAGCAAGTAAGTGTTTATTTGTTAAAAGTAAGTCACAGTGACTTCTGTACAACAAAAACCAACGCCGCCGTGACTGTTCTGTGACAAGTGTGTTACTTGGGTTGTCACGGGCTATCTTCAGAAACCTGGAGTGGATTTTCAAGATACCTATGCACCAGTCAGTGGTGAAGCTGACTACCATCAGAATGGTGCTAGCGGTCGGAATTCAAAAGAAATTCTACGTGAAAACCGCCTTTCTGCATGGCGAGTTGCAAGAATCGATCTTCATGACAATTCCGAAGGGAGTGAAGACTAAATCTGGTTACGTATGTCGGTTGCAGAAATCACTTTATGGCCTTAAGCAATCATGGTGCAACTCGGATTCCAGAGATCGAAACACGATAATTGTATCTATGTTCTAATAGGAAGAACCAAAGAAGAAACTATTTGTTTGCATGTTGATGACCTCCTTATGGTTGGACCCCAATAACGCATAATCGAAGATTTAGAGAAGAAGCTGACTCAGGAATTCAAGATGACGGATTGCGGTGGAGTGAATTACTTCCTTGAAATGAAATTCAATATGATCACGTGAGTGGTCAATGCTACTGTCCCAGACTCTGCCATTGAGAAAATTGTGGAAAAGTTTTGGATGGAGGAATGCAACTCAACTCGAAGTCCAATGGAAAGATGCCTACAACTTAAACGAAATAGGGTGTGTGTGCCATCAGTAATCTCATGCTCCCATTTTCATCCTATTCGAAAACAAGCGATTACGGCACCGATTGACTCCGTTCTTTTTGTTTTCAAGGGTGCTCACTTCTAACAAAAAATACAAAAATAAGAAACAAAACAAACAGCGCTTCAATCCTTTGTTTTTCGTGGGATGAAAATGGGAGCCACATGCTTAATAAGGGAACCAATACCCTACTACTGAAGAAATCCAGAAATAGCAGGCAACTTTAGTGTGTGAGTGTTGGTGCTTCTATTTTAGGCGACAATGACGTCTGCCACGCCAAGTTGCAGGTCAATGTGGGGAAGGGAAAGTGATAATTGCAATCGTTTGTATCCACAGCAGACCAAATATATCTCTACGTCTGCACAAATTCATGCGGAGTCAGAGTTTTGGTGGTATAAGGTTGGCAGAGGGTTCACACATTGGTGTGTAGATGCCAGGGGGTAAGGTAGAAGTGTTTTACTCTATAGATCATGCGGCACAGTAGGCGTTATCCGATAGATTGACGCTATGCTGTGAAAGCTGTAAGGAAGGGAAATGGATTTTTTAACCCGTTTCTGCTCTACCGATGGCTATGAACATGTGAATATGAATGAGTTGTAATTGTAGAGAGGAAGGAGAAAACAGATTACAAACAATCAGAAAACTCCCATTGACAATCTGTTGATTAACTTAGTCAGTTGTTAGCTTCTATCCCATGGATGAATCGTCTTTGATCATCTAAGCATAATTAAAGTCAGTTGAATCACTGTCTGTCCAAGTTGCAATTACAACCAATCAAACAAGCACACGTTTGCAGCAGAAGAAACAGAGCTTCTAATCATTCCTTAGCTTTGCTTCATCATGTGACCTTTCTGATCCAGCTGACAGTCCACCTCTTCGGATGGTGAAATTATTCCTCACCGAAAAATCAACTCTGGGTATTGATTTTCTAAATTCCCATTCACTCTGGAATGAAATTTGACTAATTGGAAATTGAATGCCAACGTACCATGTGCTGCCATGTGTACTGCACACCGTACCTACACTACCCGTCGTTGTACGTAGAATTTTCAACGTCCGATTATTGTAGAACGAGAGAGGCATCCTGTTTGATGGCATAGTCCTACATGGCCCGAAGCTGTTGAAGGCAGTTGCAGTTCTTGTTGCACTGCTGCTGCCGCCACTCTGCTATCGCATTTGTTGAGTTTGCACAGACAAATCGAATATAGCATAAAGACACGCAATCAGTGTCGGTTCACCCATTTGGACGGTGCATTAAACAAAAGGATTGCCAGACTGGAACGAAAGGGGTCAGCATTTTCGGGATCACTCCTTATGGGCACCACACCATACATTTGCAATCACTACTAACTGATGATGGTTGAATGTTACTACCAAAACCAAAGCAATGGAATGTTGGCGAGTGGGGTCCGACCTAGATTCCAACAGTCAGTGCATTCAGGCGAAGCGTGTTCCGGTCGAATTTACATGCGGTGCCAAATCGGTACTAAACATGGGACTCCGTTACAACTAATGGGTCACGGGTTTGTGGCATCCTGGTCGGGCTTTTATGGGTGCAAGATTGATGAGCGTTTAATTGGAAATGGCGTTTGGTCAGCTGGGTCTTTTCAGATCAATGCCTGACGGGAAGGTAACGTTATCTTTCTGGATCCGATTGGATTAATGTGGTGTACGGGTTTTATTACAGCCACTGCACTGTAATGCCTACAGTGGTTAAAAAGACTTACAAGATATCATCAACAAAATGTCTCGAAGAATAATTTGAGAATTGGTTAACTCAACACTCGGCCTAAACTGCAAAAACAGGTAATTGTCAGTGAATACATTTTTCAACTAAGTTTTATGAGTCGATTGGTATATAAAACTTGACCTCTCCGGGGGCTCTATCCAATTTTCGTTTTTGCAGTGAACATATAGCCTTTCGGTACACCTTGGTGCACGAGAAAGGCAAAAAGCGTTTATGTTTCCAACCATTCAACAAGGCGCACATGCAGTCATAGAGAACAACTTTTGAAAACTTCGTTAATACTAGACAAAAGACGGCAATTAAACGTACTGTTGCTTCGCTGGGAATGACCACGTCGGAACAGGTGTGTTTGCCAATCCTGAATTATAAATAAACTACCGCTTCGACTAGAACAATAGAGTGCCATTAAATGTTGGTGGGAGTGTGGAATATTTTCCGCAAATACAGTGCGAAAGTAGGTAAGCTGTGGAAGTTGTCAAGTCTTTCTCATTGAGCTTGGGTATTTTTAGATGTATATCCCTAGTATTAAACTTAGATTTTACCATTTTGGTGATACAAACTTCAAGATTCTCTAAATATTCACTTCTAGGAATTTAAGCAAATTTCTATTCGAAAGGGAATCGAACATATATGCATGAGCCCCAAAAAAATCAACGAACGTCTCCACCCCCAAAACCAACATGACTTTAGAAAGACGAAACATCATCACCCCCCCCTCATAGGTAATGGGAAACCATTTGTCTGACAATTTGCCAAAATCCAACAGAACAAATGGCCACCGATTTGTCGGAAGCCAAACGGTTAAAACAATCCGCTCATCCCATCTTCAAATTCCCCGGCAGAAGTAGAGGTGGTGCGGCATCGTCACTGCCGTAGAGGTATAACTTACTCCAACCGCAAAGTATCTACCATACTCTATCCGACACCATACCGAGCGACCGACTGATCGACCTACTACCTACAGGAGAGAAAAGGCATGGAATTAATTATCCGGATTTGAATTTATTAGCCTCTCTTTGCGCACATCCTTGAAGTGCTGGTGGTGGTACTACTACTGTGGATAGAGGAGATTTGTGCAAAACGGTCAGGGATCTAGAAATTATTACTTTGTGATGATTGATATAAGATTCTTGTACCATTTGGGCAGGTTTTCCCTGTTTTGGGCACTTGCCGCTATAACTAGGTCAATTTCAAACCGATTGATTTGAAATTTTGTGTACGTTGTTAGGTACGTACAGTATCTAACTCTGTACAAAAATTCAAATCAATCGGTTTGGAATTGCCTTAGTTATAGCGGCAAGTGCCCAAAATAGGTACACCTGCCCAAATGGTACAATACCCTATGTACTTTTTTTCATACTGTGAGTGCTACAGAAGATTTCACGTGGTTGATAACCACGAAAGCGTTTCAGGGGGTCCCAAGGGGTTTCAGCGGAGCCCCTGGAGATCTCATGGGAGGTATCGAGGGTCTAAACAAAGGTCTAAACAATTACAAAGAGTTTCTGAACATTTTCGTCGGGTTTTGAATGCGTTACGTTCGGGGGTTTCCGATTGTATCACGTGCGTTACATGGGGTCCGAAAGGGTCCTAAGTGGGTTTTGGAGGCATTTCAGGAAGTCTTACAGCATTTTAAACTGGTTTCAGAGGCGCTGAGGTTCGAGGGGGTTTAAGGAGGATTCGGAGGCATTTCAGGAAGTTTCAGAGCTTTTTTGGTTGGAATCAGAGCGTTACGCAGGAGTTTTCGGGGGTTTCAGAGCGTCTCAGGTGCGTTACATGGGGTCCGAGGGGGTTTAACACCTATGTGTTGCCTGAGCCTCATTTTACACCCAATTTCAAAACTTCAAAAATCTGATTCTCAGCCGTTTCTCAACGAAAGATAATGAAATTTTGACAGTATGTAACCGGATTTTTCCGTTGTTCCGGATTTATGGCCGGGGGTACTGGGGTAACCTCCTTATCAAATAGAGGTGCAACCTATTTTTTGCCTTCGAAAACTAGCTAGCGGCATATCAAACTTCATGATTTTGCAAAACAAGAGTATTGGACCATGTTTCCAGAATTTTCGGATATACTGGCCACTTCTCCGGATGTTCCGGAAACCTGGTACCTCCAGGGAAATGGCCACTTTCTGACCAGTTCTGAATCCTAGCTTGCGACATATCAAACTTCATGATTTTGCAAAACAAGCGTATTGTACCATGTTTCCAGAAATTTCGGATACACTGGCCACTTCTCCGGATGTTCCAGAAACCTGGTACCCCCAGGGAAGCGGCCAGTTTCTGACCGGCTCTGATACCTAGCTTGGGACAATTCAAACTCCATTATTTTGCAAAATCATAAAGTTTGATGTGTCGCAAGCTATGTTTCAGAGCCGGTCAGTAAGTGGCCACATCTCTGGGGGCACCAGGTTTCCGGAACATCCGGTGAAGTGACCAGTACATCCAAAATCTCTACAAACATGGCCCAATACTCTTGATTTGTAGAATCATACAGTTTTATATGTCGTAAGCTAGGTTTCAGAACCGGTCAGAAAGTGGCCACATCCCTAGGGGCACCAGGTTTCCGGAACATCCGGAGAAGTGGTCGGGGTTTCGGAGGGTCATAGGATCTGAGTGGATTTTAGGAGGAATCTAGAGACATTTATGAATGTTTCAGAGCATTTTTGGCGGGATTTAGACTGATTACGGAGGGACCGAGGGGTTAAGGGGGATTTTGGAGGCATTGCAGAAAGTTTCAGAGGAATTTAAGATACCCCATCATAATATCTTTTGAAACGCCCCTGAAATATTTAAAGGTGTTCTTGAAACCCCCTGATACGACTCTGACCTGAAAAGCCTCGAAACGCCCCTGGAACCCCCTCAATCCCATTTAAACGTCCTTGAAATCATCATAATCAATTTGAAATGCCTCTGAAACCCCTTTGGACGTCTTTAATGGGCTCCATAAGCCCCTGAGACGCACCTGGAAACCCCTTGAAATGCCTCTGAAATGCTATCTAACGCCCCTAAAGCCTCTAGGAACGCCCTTAAAATGTTCCTGAAACGACCTAAAACTCTCTGAAATGACTTTGGAATACCTTGAAGCGCTCTTCAAACCTCTTTCAACGACCTTCAAAGGCTCCTATAACCCCCTTAATTGCCCTTGAAGCCCCTTGAAACGTCCCTGAAACTCCCTTTATACTATTGAATGTCCCTGAATTCCTCGTATTCCCATTATAACGTCAACAAATCCAGACAGAACCCCCTTGAAAGACTCCTCAAATCCCTTGAAACAACCCCCTGAAACGCCCCTGAAGCCCCTTGGATCCATCTTTTTTGGCCTTTCTGGGAACTTTCTAGAAACCCCTTAGTCCTACCTCAAACGCCTCGGAGCAAGACCTGTTCTCGCGAACTGGTAGTCCAATGTTTAATTTATCTTAACAAATAGGGTCTGGGACCATTTGGGCAGGGGGATCTATTTTGGGCAATTGGTGCAATAACTCAGTCAATTTAAATCCGATTGACTTGCATTTTTGATCATAGCTAGATACTGAACGTATCTGATCGTGTTCCAAAAATCAAGTCAATCGGTAAAAAAAGGCTGAGTTATTGCAGCAAGTGTCCAAAATAGGTCCCCCTGCCCTAATGGACCCAGACCCGATGTCAGATTTTAGATTTTTAGGTTCATGGAAGTTTCAGAAGGGTTTCGGAAGGGGTTTCCAAAGCTTTTAGGGGGGTTTTAGGTATGTATCAGAGGCTTATAAAGGCTTTTCAAAAAGTTTCAAGCGGGTGCCGAAGGGATTTTTGTATATTGGATGATGCTCCTGATATCCGTTGAAGTCCCCTAGAATGACTCTGCAACCCTCTGCGACCTCTAGAACATTTATGGAATGCCCTTGAGACCTCCAAGAACCCGCTAAAACGCCCCTGTAACTCTACTGAAGAAGCTTGAAATCTTTAAGGAAGACCCTTGACCCTTGGAACAACCTAAAATTTAATAAAACCCCTAAAATCTCCTGAAACTTAAAAAAAACATGAAATGCCCATAAAACCCTCTAAAGCACCCTTGATACTCCTAGAAACATCCCTGAAAAGCCTGGAACGCTACTAAATCTACCTGGAACTAATACCGACGCTGCTGAAACGGCTTTGAATACCCCCTGAAACGCTCTGAAACATCCCTGAAATCCCTCGAACACCCCTTAAATCTCCTAGAACGCCAGTGAAACTCTTTGAAAATCTCTGGAACACCCCTAAAAAGGCCTGGAATACCCTGAAATCCTTTGAAAACCCCCGGAACGCCCCTGAAAAACACTGGAACAGCCGCGAAACGCTTAGAACGCCTGAAAACCCCTGGGTTGACCCTGAAATCTTCTGAAACTCTCTGACACGCTCCTTGTTCCTCTGAGAACATCGTTGAACTGCCGTAGAAGAACTCCTTGAAACCCCCTGTAACGCCCCCGAAACACTTTCTGATGGAACGCTCCTTTAAATTCCATTGAATGCCCCTGAAACCCCCAGGAACAGTCCTGAAACTCCTTGAAAACCTTTGGAATCTTGTCCTTGAATTTCCTGAAAACCTCTGAAACGTCTCTGATATCCCCTGGTAAGCACCTGAAACTCCTTGCACATTCCGCGAACGCTTCTGAAATCATCTGGAACAAACCTTTGAAACCCCCTGGAACCCACCTGGAAGGCCTCTCTAACCCCTTAAAACTCCCTATCTGGAATAACCCTGGACTTGGAACGACCTTGAAGTCGAAAAAAAAATCTGACAGTCATGCTAACAGTTTAGGATATGCCCGATGAGAATGTAATTTTTAACAATGCAAAAATGTTAAGGACATCTTTTCGGTTCTAGTAACAATGGTGCCACCTTGATATTTATTATTTGTTTGCCGATACAGCTTATCATGTAATATCAATTTCTTGAGTTGTGAAGAACAATAAACCTTGTACATTCAGTGGAATCGAGTTCATTTCGGAGATGGTCAAGTGGCTCCGTAGCTTGGAGGAAAGAAGCGCCCATCTAGCGAATTGGGAGTCGTGGTTTCAGTTCCCATCGGAGCACGTGGTTTTATTTTCATAATTCAGTATCTCCATTTGTCCATCAAACCCGTGTTTCTGTTGAGTGCATGAATGTCAGAGCAATCATACATTATATTTCTGTTATGTCCAAGACCTCTTATCGGGTACGAGTGAATCCCATTATACATGTTCATGGTCTTTAATTTTCACAGCTGCTTTTCTTGTATGGGGGCTGTCCATAAACCACGTGGTCGTTAGGGGGGGGGGGGGTTCGGCCAATGACCATTTTGTATGGACAAATAAAAAATTTTGTATGGACTAATGACCACGCGGGGGGGGGGGGGGGGGTTGAAAAGTCCCAAAAAAATGACCACGTGGTTTATGGACAGCCCCTTGGAAAAATCCTCTGGAGGAGTTCACAACGGTGAGAATATTTACAAAAAAATTGAAGAAGAAAAATGCAGATAATTATTTGCGAAACATCATAAGAAATTGAGGAAGATTTCTTAGGACGGCTGAAGTATTAGATCACAGCGTATCCGTCTAGTCTAGTCTTATCCCGTCGTCCCCTAGATAGGTCCCTTGATGATCGGGATACACAATGTACAGCCAACGTAGATAGTACGGTGGCACCTGTGCAAAACAAAACCTAGCAGCCTCCAGGGGTCTAACTCAACGTATTGATTCATTATCTACCTATCTGCAACGTTGATGTTTCCGAACCTTCTGAGCGCTGCTCACAGTTTGGATTATGTGACGTGACCAACATAAAATGATTACCTGTAATAATAGAATAATTTAAGCTGCGGTGAATAGGTCATCATGAAACATTATTTTCGAGTAATAAATCACACCGAACCGGGATAGTTACATGGAAAATATTCATTCTGCCCATCAACTTCAAACGGAATCAATGATTCCACTTCATTTGCTATATTAATAGTAGTTTGCTTTCGATGTTTGTAGATTTGTGCATAATTAAATGTGTTGCATCCGGTATGTAATATCGATGTCGGCTCGCCTGGATTGCGTGAACCCTCCTGTATGTATGATTGCCAACACGCTTCAAACGCTCTCTTTACCTATTCTGTATCTAAATAAATTGAACATTCCCAAATTGCCGCCGCCCCAGCCGCAAACACATTATCGCATTCCCAGTAATCGGTTGAGATTTTCTCGTTTCATACCTGAACCCGTGGCGGCGCACCATCATCATCATCACCATCACCATCCAGTGATATCCGAGTGCTATGACGAGCGCTTCAAGGCCTACAATGTGTCGTGCTATTCGTTCATCTCCTTTCCGGAAGCGGACTGGGCGACGGCCCAGCAGATTTGTCGGCTGAACGGAGCCCAGCTGGCGTCGATTTCGACCACCGATGAGCAGAGGTAAGTTTTAAGGGTAAGGGGAACCCGGTCCAAAATGTACAGATGGGGTAAAATGGCCCGACTCATAAAAGCATTCCTGGATATAATTCGATTATTACTGTAGGTGAATTGTGCCAAGATTTGATTGCATAAAACACCGTTCTAGAAGCCAGGCAGGCAAACACACGAAAAATCTTTTGTTTACAAATGAAAATGGGTAAATTCCGATTTTTCATGATTGCAATTATTAAGGTTTTCTGGTGATATTATAACACAGTGCAATTTTTTTTTCCTCTAGAGCTCGGGTTGAGATTTGCTCTAGCACGTCACAATTTCTAGCTATACCTCAATTTATAAGGCAAAATATGCGATTTTAGGTTTTCTTTATTGCAAGCCATTAAGCATGAAATTGTTTTCTTAACCGTAGTGTGGCCAGCAAAAAAACACCCGTAGAATGCCGGCAGGGTACCCGGGTACCCACGAAACTGAAATGATCATATCTCCGTCAATCTTCCACCGATTTTATTTTTTTTTTTTTGCTCATTCAGCTCACAAACTCATTATCTATCGATATAGTATTTGGTTAGACCGGTCCGATCACCGTGGGTGCCGCGAAATCCGGATTTCCGGGCTTATGTTTTTATACAAAACAATGCTTGGAATTTTCGGTAGGATAATGGCAATATCGGTATAAATCATCCTAAAATTGCTTCACCATTTAGAATCTGACCAGCCTGCGATCATAAAACGTGTTGACTATATAGCTGCGATTTTGGATCAGGCTTTCTGTGAAGCCATGGCTGGCAATGGCCACTATACGGTATCCTAGGCTCAACAATGTGGGATTTAATATGGTATAAGAACATGCTCCCGAAAATCCGGATTTTCCAAAAACTACAGTCATCAGATCGGCGCAATCACATATTTTATAGATAGATAATGAGTTTCTGAGTTAAATGAGCCAAAAAAAATTGAAATCGGTGAAAAATTGATGGAAATATGATCATTTCAGTTTCGTGGGTACCCGGGTACCCTGCCGGTATTCCACGTAATAAAAAAAAATCAGCGGCCCCTCCCCCGACCCTCCTCACTAGGAAAATTCGGTCTACGATCTGGCAGAGTTTCAAGATCCTACTCTCAATAATCATAAAAATATCGAGAACTGAAATCGAAAAAGGTACCCGGGTACTTTGCTGGCCACATAAGGGTTAAGCAATCAAAGGGTAAATTGGTCAATTAAAATAGAATATAACGACTCGTTTCGTTTTACCAAATCTAATTTGATAGATTTAAGCATTTTATGTTAGTAAGTAAACTTTCATGTAACTTTTTGAGGGTGACTTGTATGGGAAATATCGTACCTTAACCTTACATAAATCGCTTAAAGCCATCAAATTCAGTACATGTTAATTGGCCAACTAACTTTTTGATTGCTATAAAAAAAAAATCATGCTTAATGGCTTGCAATAAAAAAAGCCCAAAATCCAGAAAATTTCTTCAAGGATTCCTCCAGGAACTCTTTCAAGAATTCCTCCAGGGATTCTTCATCGGATTCTTTCAGGGATTGCTCGAGGAATTCCTCCAGGAATTTCTTTAGGTATTCTTTCAGATTCTTCCAGATTCATCTAGAGTTCCTACAGCTATTGCTCCAGGGATTCCTCCAGGAATTGCTCCATAAAATCCTCCAGCAGTTCCTGAGGAAATTTCTGGAGGAATCCTTGAAAGAATTTCTGGAGGAATCCCTGGAGGTATTCCTGGTTGAATCTCTGGAGGAATCTCTGAAGGAGTCTCTGGAGGAATCCCTGCAGGAATCCCTGGAGGATTTCTTTGATAATTTCCTGAAGACATTCTTAGCGAAATTCCTGAAAGATTCCCTGCAGGATTTCTTGGAGGAATCTCTGGAGGAATCTATGGAAGAATTCCTGGAGGAATTCTTGGAGGACTTCCTGGAGGAATTCTTGGAGGAATTCGTGAAGAAATTCCTGTAGAATTCCATGGAGAAATTTCTGGAGGAGCTCCTGGAGGAACTCCTGGAGGAATATCGAAGGAATTCCTGGACGAATCCTTGGAGGAACATCGGAAAGAATTCCTGGAGAAATCCCTGAAGAAATTCCTGCAAGAATTCCTGGAGGAATTCCTGGAGGAATCCATTAAGGAATTTTTGAAGGACTCTCTGGAGGAAATCCCAGGAGGATTTCTTAGAGGAAAATTATTACGAAAAAATAATGGACAACAAATGCAAATGCATATTTAAATAAAACATCTAATAGTGGAACATTACAAATTCGTAATAAACCAGGACATCACAAATAGACAAAAATAACACAAAACATATATTTTTGCCATGTTCCCTAATGGATAACAATTTCCGAACACAGGATGACGAGGTTTCATAAATATTGTTGGTCCATCAGTCAATCCTGTAATCGTATTTTCTCTGGCAGCATTGGCGTATCTAGAATTTTTTCCCAGGGGGTGCCTAGGGGGTGCCAGTTTCAGTGGCTTCTAGGTTATTTTGCTTTTTTTTTGTAAAAGGAAGTACCGATCCACCCTCAATTTCTTAGTACAATGATATATTGCGTCGCGGAAAAATAAATAGAACGTAAATTTAAACGCGCTATATTTTAAAGAACTGTTTTTTTTTTTTTTGGAAAATCCATACCGTTGTGCTGATGTGAGGTTTGGAAACCTGATAACTTGATTCATATAATACATGGAATTTGTATTTTAGAAATTGTTTTGCAATTTAGGGGCTGTCCATAAACCACGTGGTCATTTTTTTGGGACTTCTCAAACCCCCAGACCCCCGCCCCCGTGGTCATTAGTCCATACAAAATTATTTATTCGTCCATACAAAATGGTCATTGGCCGAAGCCCCCCCCCCCCCCCCTCATGACCACGTGGTTTATGGACCGCCCCTTATTTCAATTAAGACTTCTTTTGCAAATCTCTCAGAAATTCCTTTGGATTTGGCAAATTTCTTCGGAAATATCTTTGGATCCCCTTCGGCAATTTCTTTAAGAATTTATTTGGTAATATGTTTAGAAATTGACACTACCCGAGTAGAGGAAAAGAGCTCAATAATAGCATATTTTGATATGGAGATCAAAAAGTGATATGCGTTTGATTGACATAAGAGATAAAAGATCTAAAAATAAAATCAAAAATTTACTCCTGGAACATCATCATCAAATCATATTTAGATTTTGTAAGATCTAACCAATAGCAGCGAGCTATTCGTATGATCTTGAAATATCAAATTTTGATATTGTTCAGATGTTCCAGGAACATTTTTCAGATATTATTTTCAGATCTTTTATCTCTTATATCAATCAAACCAATATCATGTTTTGATCGTCAGTATTTTACCTCTACCCGGGTAAACACCTTTCACGCATCTTTTGAAAATTGTATCGGTAATAACTTTGAAAATTTATTGAGAAATTCTTTTATAAATCGCTCCAATAATTGTAATGAAAATTCTTCAGAAAATATCTTCTAGATTTCTTCTGAATTATTAAAGGAATTCCTGCAGCAGAGAGTTTTGCAATACCTTTGGCAATCCCGATATTACTTGCATTGAAAATTTATTTGGGAATTTTATCAGCAATTTCCTTGGAAATTTTGGTAATTTCGATTATTACTGTGGAAACTTCTTCGGTAATTCATTTGCAAATTGATTCGGCAAATTCCTTAAAGATTTCCTTCGAAAATTTATTTAAAAAAAAATCTTTGGTGGTTCAATTACTTTTGGAATTCTTTCAAAATTTTATTCAGGAACTCCTTTGATGATTTCGGAAAATTCTTTGAGGATTTCTACTATTTTTTTTTTTGTGAATGTTTGTGAAAATTTTTCAAGAATATATTTCGGCAATTTATTTTGAGATTGCATTTAGCCAATTAAAAAAAGGCCTTGATGTTTTCTTTTGGAATTCCACGGGTAATGAATTCCTTTGCAACTACTTTGAAAGATTTTTTTTATCTGTATTAACGAGATTTTGAGCACTTTTTTTAATTTCTGTGGTAGTTTCATTGGAATTTAATTTATTTTATTTCTTTAGTTATTTTTATAATTTCAATAGCTATTCTTCTGAAATTATTTTAGTAATTTTTTCCAGTTGTTTTGCAAATTTCTTAGGCAATTTCATCGTGGTTACTTTTGCAATTCTTTGTGATTTAATTCTAGTTATATCTACTGTTTCCGAAAATTGCTGAATTGAAAAATCAGAAATTCTAAACTGGGCTTGCTTGAAGAAAATTCTATGAAATTCACGGAAAACTTCCCGACAAATTCCAAAATAAATTACTGGAAAAATTTCCATCAAAATTACCTTAGAACTTTCGAAAATGTGGAGTGGACCTGGTGTGATGGTTAGATCACTTGACTATCACGCCGTGGACCTGGGATCGAATCCCACTCCCGACAAACTCACAAAACAATATGAGTTCTTCCTTCGGAAGGGAAGTAAAGCATGGGTCCCGAGATGAACTCTTCGTTTCTGGACGTGTACGAACAACGTACGAAAATCAACGCAATCAGTCGGACATTGTCCTGTAGATGGGCTAGATCACGCCCGAAATCGGCAATTTTAACCTTTTTTTGGTGATTGTAGAAACGATAAGTGTTATGTCTTGTCTCATGTCGCGTCTCGTGTGTGATGCTGAAGGAACTTGCAAAGCGAACACGGAGTCGTGGGTTCGAATCCCACCCATCTCTCAATTTGTCAATTAGCTATAATCTGTGCCTTCTAACTAATTATAAGTTTTGCCCGTACATCCCCAAACGATTTCACTAGAGATTTTTTTAGTAATACCTCCTGGAATTTCTCTGGAAATTCCAACTATTCCCGAAATTCGTTTAGGGAATCCTCTAGAGATTTATATTGGAATTTCTTCAGCTGGAATTCCTTGAAGAAGACCAGGCGGAGTTCCAGGAGTGATATCATGATTAATTTCTAGAGCAATACATGATTAAAAACTCTAGAGGATCTCCTGGATGAGTCTTAAGAAAAATCCCTGGAAGAATCAAAGGCATTTCTGAAAGTATCCAAGGAAAATTGCCTAGAAGAATCCCAGCGAGAATACCAGAAGAAATCTATAGAGGGATTCCTGCAGGTATCACAATGAGAATTTCTGGAGGAGACCTAGGAGGCATTGCTGACACATTAGAGGCAGCAGAAATCGCTTATGGAATCCCAGGAGGAGTTCCTGGATGAAAGTCAAGAGGGGTTCCTGGAGGAATCCAATGACAAATATTTGGAGAAATCCCCGGAAAACATCCTTCAAGATTTCCAGGAAGAAACGCTGAAGGCAATGCTCCTATGAAGATTGCCTTGAATAATCCCAGCAAGTTTTTGGAGGAATCCCTGGAGAAATTCTTAGAAGAATCCCCAGAAGAATTCCGTGAGGTATTTCAGTAAGTATTTCAGGAGGAGTCCTAGGAGGAATTGCTGGAAGAACCACAGCAGGAATCAGCAAGAATCTTGAGAAATCCAGCTGAAATTCCTGGAGAAAGATCATGAGAAGCTTATGAGAGAATCCTTGGTTAAAAATTCCTGGAGGAATCACCGGAGAGCTTCTGAAGAAATCACAGGAAAAATCTCAAGAGGTATTATTTGCAGGATTCTGGGATGTATCATTGTAGAAATCACATCATAAATCCAAGGAGTAATTGCTGGAGGAAACTACACAGGAAATGCCTGGGAGATTCCAAGGGGAAATCCTTGGAATACCTAGAGAAGTCCCTGCAAGAACCGGTAGAAGTATTTTGAAAGAATTTATAACGAAGGCCCTGCTTGAATCGCAGAAGGAATTTCTGAAGGAATCTTAGGAAGATTTTCCGGAAGAATTTCAGCCACAATGCTAGGATAAATTCGTATAGGAATCACTAGAAGAATTTCTGGACGTATTCAAGTAAGAATTTATGGAGGAATTGCAGGAAGAATCGCAGGAAAACTTGTTTGAGGCATCCTTGAAGGAGTTTATGCAGAAATTTCTGGAGGAATCTTTGGATAAAATCTCTGAAGGAATTCCTGGATGAGTGCTTGGAGAAATCCATGGTAGAACAATCAAAGAAATTTCTGCAAGAATTCCAGGAAGTTTGCCATGAAAGATCCCGGCAAAAAAGCCAGGAGAAAGCTCTAGAAGAATCCGTAGCATAATTTCTAAAGTTCTACAGTATGACCCATAAAAAATGCGACATTCCATTTTTTGCGGTATTTGATGATTTTTAATGAAATAATTCTAATGAATTAAACTTTTTTGGATTAGGATACAATAAGGAGGTCATTGTCATACAGGATCTCTGAATTTGTTGTCAAAATATTCATTGGTTACGTATATGGGATACCTTATAATTGTTAATAATTTCTAAATAAAATCAAGTTTTCCTCTAATTTTCAGAGCATAATGAACTAAGATAAAAACTTTTCAACACATGGAAACCATGAAGAAATATGTACTCTTTAATACACCCATGATTGAAAAATATTTTAAAAATAATTTCAAATGTTTAGGAAACAAAAACTAAAAAAGGTGCTACATATTAAAAACCGTATTTAAGATAAATTAATAAAAAAATTAATACTGTTTGAATATTTTTCAAAACATTTTTTTTGTCGATGAAGGCATATAAACCTACCTTTATGATAGGTACAAATACTAAGTACTTAAAAACAATTTCATGCTTAAAACATAATATTTTCTAAAAATTATCATTTGTCAAATAATTCAATTTTCAGAAAATGTCTCTTATTTTATAAGTTAATATTTTTTTCGTTCTTATCCGACGAATCAACGAACTCCTGAAGACCTTATCCAGCCATGAAAGTACTATTTTGAAAATAAAATTTGATTGAATGTGATTGAAAGCAATTGAAAGAAAATTATATCCTTAAAAAACGGCCTCTGGCGCGTGGACGATTTCGACATCCATATGTTCAACGTTATATTTCCAAAGGTATGTGCATGAAATCAGTCTATGTTCCTTTGCCATTATCAGATTGGTGGCTCTACTATACTATCCAATAGATACATGCGAGGTTAATCAGTTCGAGGTAGGGGAACGATGACTTTGAAAACTGTCGCATTTTTTTATGGGTCATACTGTACAGTTAGAATTTCTGGAGGAAGAATAGCTGGAATAACCGCAGGAATAGCTTGAGGAGGAATCCCAGCTGGAATATCTGGAGGAATTCTTAGAATCAGGAATACCGGGGGTATCCTAAAAGTAGTTCCCCTAAAAATGCCTGGAGGATGCCTGGAAATCTCAGGAGGATTTCCCGAAAGTATTGCATCAAGTAAGTATGCCAGGAGAATTCCCTAGAAGTATTTCTGAAGGAGTTCTAATGAGGATTGCTTTAAGAACTCCAGCTGGAATTCATGGAGGAAGGGCAATAGAAGTTCTTGGAGAAATCTTCTGTGGAATTTCTGAAAGAAACTCTGGAGGAAGTCCTGGATTAATCCTTGAAGAAATCTCTGGAAGAATCACCGAAGGTATTTTTAGAAAAATTGAAGGGAGATTTTCCGGAAGAATTTCTGGAACTTCCCTAGTAGGATACCTGAAGGTACCATATTGAGAATTTTTGAAGGAGTTCAAAGAGAAATTGCTGCAAGAATCGTAGCAGGAGTTGCTTGAATTCCCGGAGGAATACCAATATAAGCTCCGGGAGGAATTCCATGAGAAATTTCTGGAAGAATATCTGAATAAAATCTCTGAAGGAATTCCTGAAAGAATCACCGGAGAAACTTCTGAAAGGATCCCAAGAAGATTGTCTTGAATAATCCCGCAAGAAATTCTTGAAGGAATCCCAATAGATTTTTTTAAAGGAATCCCTAGAAAAATTCCGAGAATTTCCTAAGAAATCCTAGGGGAAAATGCTGGACCAATCTCTGCAGAAATTTCTAGCACAGACAAACAGACGTAACACCTTGAACGATTTTCATGAAAATCCATCGCCCAGCTCACACTACCATCACCTGGTGGAAAAGTTGCACGAACCACTGTGTTGTGCCATATCGTCAATAGAAGGCGCTAGTGTGAAACGTCAAACGCATAGAAAAACGATGCGCGCGCCTCTGGTTGTGAAAGCCACAACTATGAAAATTTAAAATGATCGTTAAAAGCGTGGTCGATGGACATTTCGCAAGTGTTACGTCTGTTTGTCTGTGTTTCTAGTATGTACAGCCAAAATGTTTGGGATAGGCAACTTTTTTTTCTCCCACAATAAAGTTCAACATGCTATAATTTTTCATAGAGTGTATCGAAAAATCTCAAATTTTGACTGTTTGTCAACCTATTATATGTGCATCATTGGTACAAATTTGGGCTCAATTGATCAATCTTCCACAATCCATAAGAAAACCTAGACAAATCACTGTATAAATAGATAGAGGTATTTCTGGAGAAATTCGTAGAGAGTCTGTTGATTCTGACCAATAGGCGAAAAACATATCTAAAGGTCCAATCTGCAAAAGAGAGGCTCTCTTTGTTCCGATTCTCTTTAAATTATTACGATGTCACTGTGAACATTTTGACAATTTGTGATGTAAAGATCGGCAAAGGATTATTTAATCTACCTTCCGATGCAAGAACTAAATCAAATTTTATAAATACAAGCATGTTATAATCGAAAGAGAGGTGACTTAAAGAGAGTCTCTCATATGCACTTAGGACCTATAGGATTGTTTGGCCTGAATATCCTAAACGCCAAAACGTACAACAAGTATTTAAGTAATTCTGAGTGTGCTTAAGTTTTGTTGAAATATGCCATTAATAAATATTAGAATTATTGTGTTAAGTTGTAAATTTTAGGTGTCTGTCAAGAAAAGATTCTAGGGGGTGCCAAATTTGTTCTAGGGGGTGCCAGGCACCCCTGGAACCCCCCCTAGCTACGCCAATGTCTGGCAGGTTGCCTTTTGTTCGCAGCATTAGTTGTTTTTAAAGCTTGAGTTTTGTCTAGGAATTTCTAATCCTAGGACACATCCTGATTCGAGTTTCAATACAAGACCTTTACGTTTTGATGACCCTGTTAGGCAACGATTCCGTTATCTGGTAGTTGGTTTTTGCTCGAAATGATCTAAATGTAGGCCATCAATATGAGACTGATGCGATCTTATGACGCTCTATTACGTCAGAGCACTACAAATGTGAAATGCACAAGGGGCAAAATTAACAAGTTAAACTAGCACGTTTATCACAAAAATAAAACTTGTAATAATATCTGGAGGAACTACTGGAGGAATATCGAAGGAATTCCTGGAGGAATCCTTGGAGGATCACCGGAAAGAAATCCTGGAGAAATCCCTGAAGAATTTCCTGGGAGTATGCCTATGAGAATTCCTGGAGGAATCCTTTGAGGAATTTTTGAAGGACTCTCTGGAGGAATTCCCGAGGAATCCCTGGAGGATTTCTAGGAGGAATATCCGGAGGAATTCCTGGAGGAGTTCTTGGAGGAATCCCTTAGAGCATTCCTGATGGAATCCTCGGATGAATTCCTGGAATAGTCCCTGGAGGAACCCCGAAGGAATTCTTGGAGGAATCCCTGAAGAAATTCCTGGAGGTATCTTTGGAGGAATTTCTGGAGGAACCCCTGGAGAAATCCTTGAAGGAATCCTCAGATAAATTCCTGAGTAAATCCCTGGATGAATCTCTTCAGATTCCCTGAAAGAATGTCTGTAAGAATTCCTGGGGGTACCTTTGGAAGAATTCCTGGAGGAATCCCTGAAGTAATTCCTCCAGGAAGAATTTCAGGAGATATCCCTGAAATAATTCCTGGAGTAATCCCTGAAGGAATTCCTGGGGGAATCCTTGAAGAAATTTCTGTAGGAAACCTTGGAAGAATGTCTGTGAGAATTCTTGGAGGTATCTTTGGAGGAACTCCTGGAGCAACCCCTGGAAGAATTCCTGGAAGTATCCTTGGAGGAATCCCTAGAACGAATTCCCGGAGGAATCCCTGGAGGAATCTTTGAAGGAATACTTAGATGAATTCCTGAGTAGATCCCTGGAGGAATTCCTGGAGGAATATGTGGAGAAATCCAGGAGAATTTCTGGAAGAAATCCTGGAAAAATCGAAGGAAGAATCCTTTTATGAATTCCTGAATTAATTTCTGCAGGAATTCCTGAAGTAATCACTAGAGACAATTCTGAACGAATTCCTGGAGGAATCATTGGAGGAATTCCTGCAGGAATACCTGGAGGAATTAATGGAGGAATCATTGGAGGAATTAATAAAGGAATTCCTTGGGGAATTCTTTGAGGAATTCTTGGAGGAATTTCTGGAGGAGTTCCCGGAGGAATTCCTGAAGGAATTCCTGGAGGATTTTTGGAGCAATTATTGAAAGAATCCTTGGAGGATTTCTGGGAGGTACTATGAAGAAATTCCTGAAGGGATTCTTGGAGGAATTCCTGAAGGAATTTCTGTAGGAATGCTTGGAAAAATTATTGGAGGAATCTCTGAAGGAATCCCTGGACTAAATTCTTGGAGAAATCGAGAAGGAAATCCTGAAGGAATCCTTAGAGAAACGTCTGGAGGAATCTCTGGAGAATTTCCTGCAGGAATCTCTGGAGGAACGTCTGGAAGAATTTCTGAAGGAATCCCTGGGGGAATCTCTGGAGGAATCCCTGGAAGAATGTTTGTGAGAATATCTGAGGGAGAAATCTATAGAGGAATTCCTGGAGGAATCCCTGGGAGAATCCCTGGAGAAATTTTGTGGAGGAATCTCTGGAGGAATTCCTGAATGAATCCCTTTCTTAGAGGAATCCTTCCAGGAATTTTTGGAGGAATTTTTGAAAGAATCCCTGGAAGATTTCTAGGAGGTACTCTGGAGAAATTTCTGGAGAAAATCTTGGGGGAAGGAATCCTTAGAAAAATTCCTGGAGGAATTTTTGGATGAATCTCTGCAAGACTCTCTGAAGGAACCCCTGGAAGATGATGACATTATCTCGATTTTTTTTTTGTTGTAGCTTAAACGGAAGCTGAATTTGTTGCGTATTTTTCAACTCGTGAATAATAAATTATTACTAACTCGAAATCGAAACTTTTTGATGATACATTTTCAGCTTTGCAGTGTTTACCATCTGGAAGTTACCGCTTGAAAATCACAGTGCAAGGCTTTGAAATCTCCAAACTCGTGGTGCACGATTTTTGTCCTATTCTGTTCAAGTTATGACAAACCTATGGGACAAAAATCTTGCAGGAACTGTCACATGAAAAATCCAAAGAAATTTTCGAAAAAAAATTACTGAGAAATTTCTAATTGAATTGCCAGAGAATTTCCATAGAAGTTGCCAAAAAGTACAGGAAAAGTGCAGAAAGTATCTATGAGAATTGCCAAAGCAATTCCTGAAGAAATTTCGGAAAAAGTTTCAAAGGAATTTGTCAAAGAAATTCCCATAGAAATTTTCTCAAGAATTCACAAAAAAATGTTTTGAAGGACCTCTGAATGAATATGCTGACGGTATTTCTAAAAGAATTCTTGAAAGAATTGGTCAATAAATTTAACAATAATTGTCGAACAAGCCCTGATTTAGCAAACACCGTTTATAAGAAAAACCATGAACGGAGAAACTCGTTTTTGAAGTTCGCTGTTTCCACGGTAGCTCCTACACTAAGAATTTCTGAAAAGTAAAAATTCATTGTATTTTTTTCATAAATCATGCCCAATGGTTGGTACTACAAGAAGTCCTAAACGAAACAAAGCACTCACAATAAAATCTCGATTTTTTACATTTGTTACATAGTATCCTTTATAAAGTAAGGCTTCAATTAATTCGGTTATGACTGTAAACGATTCCTTTGGTAATTCTTTTGTGAATTCTTTCGGTATTCTTTTTTTTTTTTTCTTAACCTAATTTACAGCTCTATTGTCCACTGGGGCACTACGTGAGCAATTTCAATTGACAGCTGCACTTACATTTTGTACAGCGCCTAGATTCTATTCTACTTTATCGAACTGGTTGCTTTTCTGCTGTTTTCACCTTTTCTACTTTATACCTAGTAGAATGATGAGCACAAGGTTGGTGATGGATGGCCGTTGTTCCTTTCCAGTCCGATTGGGGGTCCATTATGAGTAGCAGTTCGCCGATGTCCAGGTATCCGGGTCCGTTTGAGCCACGGGGTTCAGAAGAGGGTCAGTGTCAGTTGTTCTAGGGGAAAAGCAACTGACGAAAAATCGCAAGTGCCGGGGCTGGGAATCAAACCCATGACCATCCGCATATGAAGCGAACGTGTGACCAACTACGCCACGGGCGCCGGCTTCCGGCTTTCGGTATTCTTGATAGAATTTCTTTGTGTACTTGTTCGATAAATTCCTTTGTAAATTTCTCTGGAAATACATTTAAATTTTTTTTCTCTAAAATCTTTGGAACATCTTAGTATTTTTTCTTAGGATTTTTTTTAATTCCGTTGGATGCTAAACTCTTTTTGAATTCCTTCGGCAAGATTTTTTTTGAGAATTTCTTCAATAGTTCCATTCGAAATTGTATGGCGATTCCCTTGGAAGTTTCTTTGGAAACTCAAACGGAAATCATGTCAGCGATTTCTTAAATAATATCATTCCTAATTCCTACAGCAATTGTGTTTGGATGTTCCTCTAAAAATTGCTTTTGTAGTTAGTTTGTGAATTCCTTTGGCCATTCTTTAGGAAATCAATCAAAAATTTTTTCTATACATCCAAAAAATTTCAATTTGAAATGTTGAAAAAAAAATTCAAAGAAATATGAAAACCATCGCAGTTTCCAAAATAATTGAATAAGTTTCGAATTGCCGTATTATTTTCTAAGATTCGCCAAAGTAATTTACAAAAAAAAACTGAATGAGGAATTTACTTAGAAGTCTTCGAGAAATTTACAAAGCAACTCAATTTTAAGAGGAATTCCCAAAGGGAACCTAGTTAATTTCCAAAAGAATGGCTGAAGTTTTTTTTTTTGAGAAATTTACAAAGCGATCTAGAAGAAATTTTCTACATGAAATTGCCGAAGAAACTCTCATAGAGACAACAAAAAAAAAATCCCACATTGAATCGCCAAAAAAAAATGCCTGAGAGAGTTCAAGAGAATTGTTCAAGAACATCCTGAAGAAAGTTTCAAAGCATGCTGCAAAGGCTCTCATAGAAATTATATAATGAACTTTCAATGAAATAGCCAAAAGATTCAATCACACAGCCTTTTCTAAATAATTTACCAGACACATTTCCGATGGAATTCCTCAAAGAGTTTCCGGAAGATCTGCTGAATCAATACAACTAAAAAAAATGTTGGAACAGTTTAAAAAATCTTGTTAAGCTCCCGAGGAAAAATTGAAGAATATCCTGTTCGAAATTCTTGAATCATTGCCAAATAAACTACTAAACGAATTATCGAATCAGTTCACAAAGTTTCTAAAATAATGTCCCAAAAAATCTCAAACTCAATGCAATTTTCAAAAGCATTACTGAAGGATTTCCTAGAGGAATTAGGCCTATCTTTGATTTCGGTCGATGTTTTGGAGTGTTTTCGGTCATTTGTGTGCGGCACATTCCTTCTGTTATTTCTTTAAGAATTGCTTCGGTAATCATTTGAGAATTCATGTGCCAATTTATCTATTAATTTTAACGGCATTGTTTTCGAAAACCCTTCCAAAACTCCTTGTAACTTTCAAAGGCAGTCCTCTGAAAATTCGTGGCCTATTTTTTTTTTTGAAAATTATGCAGGCAATTATTGAAGGATTTTTACACTATTCCGTTTGCATATTCTTTAGGAATTCTTACGACAATTTTTTTTTAACTTTTTTCAGGAATGATTGGAAAGAGCAACTCTTTTAGAAATTTAAAAAAATTCAACTTGAATTGTTGAAAGAATTTGATAAGAATTTCAAAAAAAATAGATTACCAAAAGATTGCCTTACGGAATTCCCAAAGAGATGAAATTCATTGGCGAAAACTTGCCAAAATAAAAAAAAAACATTTTTAAGAGAAGCTGAATATTTTTTTATAGAAATTGAATGTGAGATCCTCAAAAAAAAAAAATTCCAACACAATACCTGTAGGCATTTCAAAAACTTTTTCAATGGAAATGGTCGAACGAATTCTCAAAAAAATATCGCAAATGTCTACAAAGTAGTCGAAGAAATTGTTATTGATGTTTTCAAAAGAATTCACAAAAAAATTTGTGAAATTTCTCAAAGAAGTTTGAGTAACAATTCTCTAAGGATATGTAGGAGAAATTAAAACTAAAATGCTTCAGGAATTTATGAAGGAGTTGCTAGGTAAGTTTGAAAAGACCATACCAGCGGAGTTTTCAAAAGCTTGTCTGCCAAAGGCATCCTCAAAGGAATTTTTGAAGATATTTTTCGAAGAAATTCATGAAAACAATCTTAAAGAAATTAGCCGCAGGAACCCCCAAAAGAAATAACCAATCGTTCCAATGTACTTTGACATTTGACATTTTGACCAGCGACGTCTTTCAGGATGCTGTTCAAAATATGGGGGTGGACTTGAACAGGCCTTGGTAAGTCGGTCGAAGAATTCCTCCAGGAATTTTCTTTGAGATTTCTTCAGCAGCTTTTCAAAAAATTAGATAATTCAGTAACAAATTTTGAAAACGACGTATAATCAATGCTACACCATTGATTATACGTCGTTTTCAAAATTTGTTACTGAATTCTAGTAATTAGATGATTCTTCTTTGAGGTAAATCATGGGTTTTTCCAGGTTTTTTCTGGTATTTAGGTAAACTTTCAGAAATTCTTACTAGAATTCCTCTAGAGGTTCGTCTAGGTATTTCCCCATATACTCCATTGGATACCATGAAGAATCTCCAAGAGATTCCCTCCGGCATTTGTTTTAAAATTCCTCAACGAATTATTCCTTGGCATTTCTACAGAAATTGCACTAGAAAATTCTCAAGTGGTTTTTCTATATGTTTCTCCGAGGATCTCCCCTCATATCTTGAGAAATTAAACAACAAATCTCTTGAGATATTTCCAGGATTTCTTTCAGGGATTGCTCGTGAAGTTTCACTTGAGAAACTTCTCAAAAGTGTCAGTTAGAAATCTCTTCAAGGATTTCCTCGGAAACAACTCCAGAAATTCCTTGAGTTTTTTTTCAGAAATTTGTCCCTAAATTTCTCCAGAAATTTGTCCATAAATTTATGCAGAAATTCCAGAAGTTTCTTTCCAGAATTCTTTCGGAAGTTTCTCATAAAAATCTATAAGGAATTCCATCAGAGATGGCTCAGAGAATTCCTTCAGGATTATTCCAGGAATTCTTCCAGCGTTTACTTCAGAAATTGCTTCAGGGATGTTAGTAAAGGAATCCTTCCAGAAATCTTTCAAGAATTTCTTCAAGAAACTGCTCCATTCTCTGAAGGAATCTTTGATGGAATCCCAGGAGATATTTCTGATGGTATCGTAGGGGCAGTTTCCTTTGCAAAAAAAATCTATAGTATTTTTTTAAGGGTTATTTGATGAAAAAATCTACGAATATCTTTTCAAGAAATCCCTTGCAGGAATACTGAAATTCTTGGAATGCTGAAGGAGTGCCAGAAGATAATTCTAAAGAAATGCCTGTTAAAGTTTCAGAAGGAATCCATGGAAGAATTGCTAGAAAAAATCCCTTGGAACTTTTGATGAAATCGTTACTAATTAAAGTTACCCAAAATTCATGAGGATTGTAACAATAAAAAAAAACTCGTTCTACAGTAACGAAAATTATTTAACAGTACCGTAAACTGGGGTGTAGTTGATCAGTGGGGTGAACCTGATCACTCAATTACCCACGAATATCGACTTTCAAGGAAGTTACCATTCCATTTTAATGTTACGTCATTGGATTGCGAATGGTTTAAATAGAATTGTTGTTTTCCTTGAAAGTCGATATCCGCGGGTAACTGAGTGATCAGGTTCACCCTACTGATCAACTACACCCCAGTTTACGGTACCTAATTCCCATTTCCCAATCATCAATTGAAACCCAATGATTCAATTACTTCCTGATTGCTCTACCACACATTCAACAGGTTCATCACCTTCAACATCCGCAACAGCCTGGACTACACACCCCGAGCGCTGTACTGGGTAGGTGGAGAACTAACCGAAGCCGGCGAGCTCGAATGGACCGATGGAACGAAGCTACTGTTTGAGGTTTGCAATTGATTGCTCCTCTCCAATTGAATCGACTAATAACAATAAATCTCCCGTATTTGCCTTCCAGGGTTGGCTTCCCGGTCAGAAGCCGGAGCCGACACAACCACCGCAAGCTTCCACGTCGTCGTCGTCGTCATGCTTGGGACTCCAGTGGAAGATATCGCCCACGCCGATGATTTCGTCCGGTCTGCACTGGAGCACTCAGCAGTGCACGGCCAGGGGTGGCTACGTGTGCAAAAAGCCGCGTCCCACGGCCGACGAGAACATGGTCAAGAATCAGACTATTAGTGGGACGGAGGGGCGGCTGGATTCGCCCAGTCCGTACCCAGCTCACACGGATTATTGGGTTCGGTTGGTGGCTCCAGAGGGTACCCGAATTATCATCCAGTTTCAGAAGCTGGACATTGAATTCCAGGAAGAATGTCTGTACGATTACGTGAGTATTCAGAACTTCCAAATTGTGCCGAATGCGCCGTTGAACCCCGGGACCAATCCGCAACCGATGGCTATGTTCTGGGATGGCCGTACCGACGATAGCCTATTGTCGTCTGATTACCAGAACGAGCAGCCCTTTCGACCGCTGTTGACCGGAGACTACAGCTACGATCAGAAGACCTCGTCACTACCGAAGGACCGGAAGTTCTACCGCAAGCGATCGCTTCTGGCAAACGATGACATCCAGCAGAAGCTGCAGGACAACATCAAACTGCTGGAGAAGATTAACTCGAAGCTCAAGGACCGTAAGAAGCGGTTCCTCAGCTCGGACAACTACAAAACGGTGAAGAACAGCTCGCAGAGTATCACGTTAGAGTCCAATACGGCAGTGGAACCGGTCGTCGAAGAAACGGATCCGTCGTTCCTGCCGTACGTGCGGTGGTGTGGGACGCACGACTCCAACATGACGCGCTTCAACTTCATCTCGAGCCGGAATGAAGCGTTTCTGCGGTTTCACTCGGACTTCTCCGTGGGCGGCGGAGGTTACACGGCGACCTGGAGCACGGTAGACGTTTCAGGCTGTCCAGTGCAAACGATAACCTCGAGGGAAGGGACGATCAGCAGTCCGAACTATCCGCACTTCTTGCTGAACAACCTGGACTGTACGTACATCATTCAGGCTCCGTACGGGAAGAAGGTCTGGCTGGAGTTCACCTCGTTCGACGTCGCAGTGGATGCCATCGTGTACGTGGACATTTCGGAGGGACCGTTTGAGCCGTTCCGGGACGCGAGTCACATCAACGACGGGGTGTTCTTGAGCAAGGGTGAACGACTGGTGGTGCGGCTGAAGACAGGGACGCTTCCTCGGGGGAAAGGCTTCCATGCGACGTTCAAGACCAGTAAGTAGAGATTAGGTTGACGTCTTTGTAACGATGAATGTGACTGTTCAATGACTTTCCAGTGAGTTCAGCGGCGGAGCACAGGTCCATCCATCTGGGAAACAGGACGAACGGTAACATGTTCTACCTGAACTACCCGCAGTCGATGCCGTACGAGATTGACTTTACCCAACACCTGATAGCACCTCTGGGGGATGTGATACTGCTGGAACTCCATGGAGTGGGGTTCAGCGAACATGGATGCCACAAAAGTGGATTCATTGAGGTAAGTTTGCTTGTTTTCACATCTTCATGAACTTCAGCGAATCGCAATGCCAATTCACAGCCATTTTAATACCAATACTAGGCCAATCAAAGGCCATTTTAAAATCACTCCATGACCTACCCAAAACCAAATCAAAATCCAAACCATTCATAAAATCAATCTACTGTTTTTCAAAAAATCCATCGAAAACCTCTTCGAAGTAATATTACAGCCAATTCAAGACCAATTTAAAGCCTTTTTAAAACCAATCCAAAGCCACTTAAGAATAAGTTCAAAGCTTACCCACTTGCAAAGCCACAGCAAAATTGAAACCAAATTGAGATTGATTTGGAGCCACCTCAAAGTCAGAGCTTATACAAAGGCAAACCTAGACTATTTAAAGCCATTCAATGACCAATTTAGGGCCAATCCAAAGCCACTCTGAAAGCAATCCATATCATTAACAAAGTTATTCCCTAAACACTCCAAGGTCAATCCAGAGCAAGTTTAAGCCCAGTCAAACCGATTTTAAAATCAATGTAAGATCCAATTCAATCCAATCCAATCCAAATCCAATCCAAATCCAATTCAAATCCAATTCAAATCCAATCCAAACCCAATCCAAATCCAAATCCAATCCAAATCCAATCCAAATCCAATCCAAATCCAATCCAAATCCAATCCAAATCCAATCCAAATCCAATCCAAATCCAATCCAAATCCAATCCAAATCCAATCCAAATCCAATCCAAATCCAATCCAAATCCAATCCAAATCCAATCCAAATCCAATCCAAATCCAATCCAAATCCAATCCATTCCAAATCCAATCCAAATCCAATCCAAATCCAATCCTAATCCAATCCAAATCCAATCCAAATCCAATCCAAATCCAATCCAAATCCAATCCAAATCCAATCCAAATCCAATCCAAATCCAATCCAAATCCAATCCAAATCCAATCCAAATCCAATCCAAATCCAATCCAAATCCAATCCAAATCCAATCCAAATCCAATCCAAATCCAATCCAAATCCAATCCAAATCCAACCCAAATCCAATCCAAATCCAATCCAAATCCAATCCAAATCCAATTCAAATCCAATCCAAATCCAATCCAAATCCAATCCAAATCCAATCCAAATCCAATCCAAATCCAATCCAAATCCAATCCAAATCCAATCCAAATCCAATCCAAATCCAATCCAAATCCAATCCAAATCCAATCCAAATCCAATCCAAATCCAATCCAAATCCAATCCAAATCCAATCCAAATCCAATCCAAATCCAATCCAAATCCAATCCAAATCCAATCCAATCCAAATCCAATCCAAATCCAATCCAAATCCAATCCAAATCCAATCCAAATCCAATCCAAATCCAATCCAAATCCAATCCAAATCCAATCCAAATCCAATCCAAATCCAATCCAAATCCAATCCAAATCCAATCCAAATCCAATCCAAATCCAATCCAAATCCAATCCAAATCCAATCCAAATCCAATCCAAATCCAATCCAAATCCAATCCAAATCCAATCCAAATCCAATCCAAATCCAATCCAAATCCAATCCAAATCCAATCCAAATCCAATCCAAATCCAATCCAAATCCAATCCAAATCCAATCCAAATCCAATCCAAATCCAATCCAAATCCAATCCAATCCAAATCCAATCCAAATCCAATCCAAATCCAATCCAAATCCAATCCAAATCCAATCCAAATCCAATCCAAATCCAATCCAAATCCAATCCAAATCCAATCCAAATCCAATCCAAATCCAATCCAAATCCAATCCAAATCCAATCCAAATCCAATCCAAATCCAATCCAAATCCAATCCAAATCCAATCCAAATCCAATTCAAATCCAATCCAAATCCAATCCATATCCAATCCAAATCCAATCCAAATCCAACCCAAATCCAATCCAAATCCAATCCATATCCAATCCAAATCCAATCCATATCCAATCCAAATCCAATCCAATCCCAATCAGAATCCAAACCCAAATCCAACCCAAATCCAATCCAAATCCAATCCAATCCAAATCCAATCCAAATCCAATCCATATCCAATCCAAATCCAATCCAATCCCAATCCAAATCCATACCCAAATCCAACCCAAATCCAATCCAAATCCAATCCAATCCAAATCCAATCCAAATCCAATCCAAATCCAATCCAAATCCAATCCAAATCCAATCCAAATCCAATCCAAATCCAATCCAAATCCAATCCAAATCCAATCCAAATCCAATCCAAATCCAATCCAAATCCAATCCAAATCCAATCCAAATCCAATCCAAATCCAATCCAAATCCAACCCAAATCCAATCCAAATCCAATCCAAATCCAATCCAAATCCAATCCAAATCCAATCCAAATCCAATCCAAATCCAATCCAAATCCAATCCAAATCCAAATCCAATCTAAATTCTCATTGTCTCTTGTTTATTGCAGATCTTCGACAACTACGCAGACAAGAATGGAACGCTGTGGCACCTGTGTGAACTCAATCATCCGAACGCATCCGCCTCCAAGGCCTATTCGGCCGAGTACAAACTCATCGAGAACAACCTGGCCAAACCGGCTCCGATCTACATCACGTCCTACCTGAACACCCTGCACATCCGTCAGCGGAACGTCCAGGGTATGGGCATTCGGCTCAACGCCACCATCCGGCTTCAGAACGACATCGGCTACAAGATGAAACTGATCACCAACGAGGACGAGTGGGTCGAAAGCTGTAAGCCAAACCCGTGCCAATCCGGTGGCAAATGCTTCATGCAGAAGGACGATCGTGGCGTTTGCCAGTGCCGTGGTCACTTCACGGGTCGCTTCTGCGGGCTGACGATGTGCGAACTAGAGCCGTGCTACTTCGGCAAATGCGAATTGACACAATCCAGCTTCAAGTGCCACTGCCAGCCCGGCTATATGGGCAAACGGTGCGATGAAAAGCCGAAACCTTGCGAAGATAACCCTTGCGAGGGCCGAGGCGAGTGTCACCCGAAGAACGGGGGGTACTTCTGCCGGTGTCACGCCTGGTGGGAAGGACCCCGCTGCGAGAAACGAATGATGCATATCCCGTACAAGCCGCTGTCAGAACGGATGCTACAGGAACCGTTCTGGCTGGGTCTGATCACGGTATTTGTGGTGCTGGCCGTCATTGGACTGGTCTGGTGCGCCAAGCGACACTTCCCGGAGAAGATCGAGAAGCTTCTGGCCGATGAGGCGCATCGAAACAGACGTAGGATTCAATTTGAAGCGTTTATTAGAAATACTAATGATCCGTCTTCATTCCACAGCCACGAACTTCCCGCCACATCACCTGAATACGGCCCTTCGGGAGCAGCTCCAGGCAACGGCCGTCGGAACGGTCCCATCGTCAACGGCCACCACCCCTGCGACGCATCGGACCATCTTCGGACGTTTGGGTATTAGAAAACCATCCATATTGAGCCTCAGCAGCCCTCAGCAAGTTGGAGGGGCAACCGCTAGAACATTTTCATTAGATGATCTATTACGGCCCCCTCCTCGACGTAAGACAGACAAACATATGATTAATCTTACCTTTCTAAGCAAATCAAACCAAAAACCGATTCGACATGCAATCAGTTCAACTTAACCTCAAACTAACCTCTCAAGTCTCTCAAGCATTAACCAGTATTACTCTATCTCTACTAGTCCTTCCTCTTCCCACTCCTCTGAATTGGTTTTACTGAAATCTGAAACGACTGCCAA
This sequence comes from Aedes albopictus, assembly GCF_035046485.1. Taxonomy (NCBI): domain Eukaryota; kingdom Metazoa; phylum Arthropoda; class Insecta; order Diptera; family Culicidae; genus Aedes; species Aedes albopictus. The sequence goes on along the minus strand of NC_085136.1, from coordinate 81,607,660 downwards.
AAACTACAACATTTTTCTTGAAGTCTTTGCAGCTTTCAACGCATTTCATTCCTATCCTTCAGTGCGCTGTATCTACCATTTCTCCGCTGATAACCTTCATTCTTCCCTTTTGAACACGTACTTGTAGTTGATAGTAATCTTCCTTCATATCTACCCTATCCACCTGAAGAACGATTGAATATCTGCACAAAGTGTTGTGATCCGACTACTGGATATTGGCTTCCGAATTTCTTCCTGCTTCCGTCGAAGCATTCCACCTATCCTGTATTAAGTGTGTGTTTTAGATGTGGCTTAAACCTCTCCCGACACAACAACGCTGAGAGAAGCAACACCAGTGTGCTGTTTGTTCCATATGAATGTCCTATCCAAATGTTTCACCGGCACCAGAATAGAAAAGCAAATGTTGTAAACAGCCATTGTAGAAGTTTCAAAGCACCTTATGACCATAGATTGATGACACTACTGTTTTCTCTGCAATAAGTTCTCGTACTCCTACCACTATCGACGAAGCCCAGTTCTAGCACCGTTGATGCCCTTAACATCCCTAATACTACGTCGTACTTAGTCTGGAGACTACTCAAATACCAATAAGATAGCTAATAAGATCCTTCGGAAAATCCTTAAGATATTCCTCTTGGAATTTTTCTGGGAATTCCTCTGTGAATTCCTCTGGGCATTCTTCTGGGAATTGCTTTGGCAACTCCTCTGGAAATTCCACTGTAAATTCCTCCGGAAACTCTTTTCTTTATTCCTCTGAGAGTTTCTCTGGAATTCGTCTTCAAATCCCCCTGGAAATTCTTTTGAAACATTCTCTGGGAATTTCTTTGGAAATTCCTTCGAGAACTCCTTTGGGAATTCTTTTGAAAATTTCTTTGGAAATTTCTTTGAAAATTCTCTGTAAATTCCTCTAAGAGTTTCTCCAGGAATGCCTCTGGGAATTCCTCCAGGCATTTCTTTGGGAATTTCTCTGGGAATTTCTCTGGGAATTTCTCTGGGAATTCCTCTGAGAATTCCTCGGGAAATTCCACTGAGAATTCCGTTGGAAATTCATATGGGAATTCCGCTGCGAATCCCTCTGGGCATTCTTGTGGGAAATCCTTCGGTAACACCTCTGGGACTTCCTCTGGGAACTGCTTTGGGATTTCCTCTGAGAATTTCTCTGGGAATTCCTTAAGAAATTCATGTAAAAGTTCCTTTAAAAAATCCTCTTGGAATTCCTCAGGGAATTCCTCTGAGAATTCCTCTGGGAATTCCTCTGGGAATTACTCCGGGCATTCCTTTGGGAATTTGTCTGGGAATTTTCCTGGGAATTCCTCTGAAAATTCCAATAGTCATTCCTCTGGGAATTATTCTGGGAATGTCTCTGAAAATTTCTCTGGGAATTAATCTGAAAAATCCACTGGGAATTTCTCTGAGAATTACTCTGGGAATTTCTCTGGGAATAGCTCTGGAAATAGCTCTGGGAATTCCTCTGAGAACTCCTCTGGGAATTACTCTGGGAATTTTTCTTAAAAATTCTCTGGGAATTCCTGGGGAAATTCCTCAGGAAATTCCTGGGGGAATTCCTCTGAGAATTCCTCTGGGAATTATTCTGGAAATTCCTCTGAGAATTCCACAGGGAATTTCTTTATCTGGGAATTTCTTTGGGAATTTCTTTTTCTGGGAATTTCTTTGGGAATTCCTCTAGGAATTTTTCTGGGAATTTCTCTGAGAATTCCTGTGGGAATTCCGTTGGAAATTACTCTGGGAATTATTCTGGAAATTACTCTGGGAATTTCTCTGGGAATTTCTCTGGGAATTTCTCTGGGAATTTCTCTGGGAATTTTTCTGGGAATTTATCTGAGAATTCCTCTGGAAATTCCTTAGGGAATTCCTCTGGGAAATACTCTGGGGATTTCCTCTGGGAATTCCTCTGAGAATTCCTCGGGGAATTCCTCTGGGAATTACTCCGGAAATTCCTTTGGGAATTTGTCTGGGAATTTTCCTGGGAATTCCTCTGAAAATTCCAATGGTCATTCCTCTGGGAATTACTCTGGGAATGTCTCTGAAAATTTCTCTGGGAATTAATCTAAAAAATCCACTGGGAATTTCTCTGAGAATTACTCTGGGAATTATTCTGGGAAATACTCTGGGAATTACTCAGGGAATTTATTTGGAAATAACTGTGGGAATTACTCTGAGAATTCCTCTGGGAATTATTCTGGAAATTCCTCTGAGAATTCCACAGGGAATTTCTTTTTCTGGGAATTTCTTTGGGAATTCCTCTAGGAATTTTTCTGGGAATTTCTCTGAGAATTCCTGTGGGAATTCCTCTGGAAATTACTCTGGGAATTATTCTGGAAATTACTCTGGGAATTCCTCTGGGAATTTCTCTGGAAATTTCTATGGGAATTCATCTGGGAATTTCTCTGGGAATTTTTCTGGGAATTTATCTGAGAATTCCTCTGGAAATTCCTTAGGGAATTCCTCTGGGAAATACTCTGGGGATTTCCTCTGGGAATTCCTCTGAGAATTCCTCGGGGAATTCCTCTGGGAATTTCTCCGGGAATTCCTTTGGGAATTTGTCTGGGAATTTTCCTGGGAATTCCTCTGAAAATTCCAATGGTCATTCCTCTGGGAATTACTCTGGGAATGTCTCTGAAAATTTCTCTGGGAATTAATCTGAAAATCCACTGGGAATTTCTCTGAGAATTACTCTGGGAATTACTCTGAGAAATACTCTGGGAATTTCTTTTGGAATTTCTCTGGGAATTCCTCTGGGAATATCTCTAGGAATTACTCTGGGAATTCCTATGAAAATCCCTCTGGAAATTCCTATTAGAATTCCGCTAAGAACTCCGTTGGGAATTTCTGTGGGGTTTCTTCTGGAAATACCTCTAGGAATTTCTCCGGGAATCTCCGGGAAGCTCTGGGAATTCCTTTGGAAATTCCTATAAGAATTTCTTTGGAAAATCTCCTTAGAATTCCTCTGAGAATTCCTCTGGGAATTTCTCTGGGAATTCCTCTGTGAATTTTTCCCAGAGCTAATCCAAGAGCTCCGCGGAGAATTTCTCTAGAATAACCTCTAATAATTGCTCTGGAAATTCCTCCTGTAATTTCTCTAGAATTTTCTCTGGGAATTTCTCCGGGAATCTATGGGAATTTCTTTGGGAATTCGTCGGGAAATTCTTCGGGAAATTTTTGAAAAAAAATATGTCGAAAATTCCTCTGGAAATTCCTCCGGAAATTCATCTATTAATTCCTCTAGAAATTTCTCCGGGAATCTCTGGAAATTCTTTTGGAAATTTCTCAGGAATTTCTGCGAAATTTCTGGGATTTTCTCTGGGAAATCCTGTAGAAATTGCTTTGGTAATTCTTTTAGAAATTTCTCCGGGAATTCCTCTGAAAATACCACTGGGAATTCCTCTAGACATTCTTCTGTGAATTCCTCCCTGTAGAATTCCTGTAGAAATTGCTTTGGTTATTCTTTTAGAAATTTCTCTGGGAATTCCTCTGAAAATACCACTGGGAATTCCTCTAGACATTCTTCTGTGAATTCCTCCCAGGATTTCCCCGGGTACTCCTATGGGAAATCCTCTAGAAAATACTGTAAAAATTACTCTTGAAATTCCTCCGGAAATTCCTCTGAAATTCCTCTAGGAATTCCTCCGGGAATTCCTCTGGGAATTCCTCTGGCAATTCCTCTTGGAATTCATCTGAGAGTTCCTCTGGTAATTCCTCTGATAATCCTTCTGGGAGTTCTTCTGGGATTTCCTTTGGGAATTTCTCTGTGAATTCCTCTGGAAATTCCTTAGGGAATTCCTCTGGGAAATACTCTGGGGATTTCCTCTGGGAATTCCTCTGAGAAATCCTCTGGGAATTTCTCTGGGCACTTATCTGAGAATTCCTCTGGAAATTCCTTAGGGAATTTCTCTGGGAAACACTCTGGGGATTTCCTCTGGGAATTTTCTGAGAAGTCCTCTGGGGATTTCTCTGGCAATTTCTCTGGGAATTCATCTGGGAATTCCTCTAGGAATAGCTCCAACAATTTCACTGTGATTTCCTCCGGGAATTCTTTTGAGAATTCCTCTAGGCATTTTTCTGGGAATTTTCTTTGGAAATCCCTCTGAGAATTTCTCTGGAATCCGCTGGAAATTCTGATAATTCATCTGGGAATATCTCTAGGAATTACTCTGGGAATTCCTATGAAAATCCCTCTGGAAATTCCTATTAGAATTCCGCTAAGAACTCCGTTGGGAATTTCTGTGGAATTTCTTCTGGAAATACCTTTAGGAATTTCTCCGGGAATCTCCGGGAAGCTCTGGGAATTCCTTTGGAAATTCCTATAAGAATTTCTTTGGAAAATCTCCTTAGAATTCCTATGAGAATTCCTTTGGGAATTCCTCTGGAAATTCCTCTGGGAATTCCTCTGGGAATTCCTCTGTGAATTTCTCCCAGAATTAATCCAAGAGTTCCGCTGAGAATTTCTCTAGAATTACCTGTAATAATTGCTCTGGAAATTCCTCCTGTAATTTCTCTAGAATTTTCTCTGGGAATTTCTCCGGGAATCTAAGTGAATTTCTTTGGGAATCCCTCAGGAAATTCTTCTGAAAATTTCTGAAAAAAAAATATGTCAAAAATTCCTCTGGAAAGTCCTCCGGAAATTCATCTATAATTTCCTCTAGGAATTTCTCCGGGAATCTCTAGAAATTCTTTTGGAAATTTCTCAGGAATTTCTGGGATTTTCTCTGGGAAATCCTTTGGGAATTCCTTTGGGAATTCTTTTAGAAATTTCTCTGGGAATTCCTCCGGAAATACCACTGGGAATTCCTCTGGACATTTTTTGTGAACTCCTCCCAGGATTTCCCCGGGAATTCCTGTGAAAAATCCTCTAGAAAACAATGTAAAAATTCCTCTTGAAATTCCTCCAGAAATTCCTCTGAAAATTACTCTTGGAATTCCTCTGGAAACTACTCTGGGAATTCCTGTGAGAATTCCTCTGGGATTTTCTCTGGGAATTTCTTTTGGAATTTCCCTGGGGATTTCTCTGGGAATTTCTCTGAGAATTCCTCTGGGAATTCCTTTGGAAATTCCTTTGGGAATTCCTTTGGAAATTTCTTTGGGAATTCCTTTGGAAATTCCTCTGAAATTTCCTTTGGGATTTCCTCTGGGAATTATTCTGGGAATTTTCTGGGAATTCCTCCGGGGATTTTTCTGGCAATTTATCTGGGAATTTATCTGGGAATTCATCTGGGAATTCCTCTAGGAATACCTCTAACAATTTCTCTGTGAATTCCTATAGGCATTTTTCTGGGAATTTTCTTTGGAAATGCTTCTGAGAATTCCCCTGGAAATTCCTCTGGAAATTTCTCTGGGCTCCACTGGAAATTGTGGGAATTCATCTGGAAATATCTCTAGGAATTACTCTGGAGATTCCTGTGAAAATTCCTCTGTAAATTCCTATTATAATTCCGCTAAGAATTCCGTTGGGAATTTATGTGGGATTTCTTCTGGAAATACCTCTGGGAATTTCTTTGGGAATCTCCGGGAATCTCTGGGAATTCCTTTGGAAATTCCTCTAGGAATTCCTGGGGTAATTCCTCTGGAAATTCCTGGAGAAATTCTTCTGCGAATTCCTGGGGGAATTTCTCAGGGAATTCCTCTGGGACTTATTCTGGAAATTCCTCTGAGAATTCCTCTGGAAATTTCTCTGAGAATTACTCAGGGAATAACTCAGAGAATTCATCTGGAAATTACTGTGGAAATTACTCTGGGAATTTCTCTGCGAATAACTCTGGGAATTCCTCTGAGAGTTCCTCTGGGAATAACTCTGGGAATTTCTCTAAAAATTTCTCTGGGAATTCATCTGGGAATTCCTGGGGGAATTCCTCTGGGAATTGCTGGGGAATTTCATCTGGGCATTCCTGGAAATTCCTCTGAGAATTCCTCTGGGAATTTCTTTTTCTGAGAATTTCTCTGGGAATTTCTTTTTCTGGGAATTTCTCTGGGAATTCCTCCAGGAATTTTTCTGGGAATTTCTCTGAGAATTTCTCTGGGAATTCCCTTGGAAATTCCTCTGGGAATTCCTTCGGGAATTCCTCTGGAAATTACTCTTGGAATTTCTCTGGAAATTTCTCTGGGAATTTCTCTGGGAATTTATCTGAGAATTTCTCTGGAAATGCCTTTGGGAATTCCTCTGGGAATTACTCTGGGGATTTCTCTGGGAATTCCTGTGAGAATTCCTCTGGGAATTTCTCTGGGAATTTCTTTTGGAATTTCTCTGGGAATTCCTCTGGGAATTCCTCTTGGAATTCCTTTGGAAATTCCTTTGGAATATCCTCTCAAAATATCTTTGGGATTTACTCTGGGAATTATTCTGGGAATTTATCTGGGATTTCATCTGGGAATTCCTTAAGGAATACTTCTAACAATTTCTCTGTGAATTCCTCTAGGCATTTTTCTAGGAATTTTCTTTGCAAATGCCTCTGAGAATTCCCCTGGGAATTCCTCTGGAAATGTTTCTGGGCTCCGCTGGAAATTGTGGGAATTCATCTGGAAATACCTCTAGGTATTACTCTGGGGATTCCTATGAAAATTCCTCTGGAAATTCCTATTATAATTCCGCTAAGAATTCCGTTTGGAATTTCTGTGGGATTTCTTCTGGAAATACTTCTGGGAATTTCTTCGGGAATCTCTGGGAATTCCTTTGGAAATTCATATGAGAATTTCTCTGGGCATTCTTCAGGAAATTTCTCTGAAAATTCTTTTTGGAATTTTTCTGGGAATTCCTCTGGAAACTCCTCTGGGAATTCCTTTGGGAAATCTCCTTAGAATTTCTCTGAGAATTCGTTTGGGAATTCCCCTGGAAATTCCTCTGGGAATGACTCTGGGAATCCATCTGGGAATTCTTCTAAGAATTCCAAGAATTCCGCTGAAAATTTCTCTAGAATTACCTCTAATAATTGCTCTGAAAATTCCTCCTGTAATTTGTCTAGATTTTTCTCCGGGAATTACTTTGGGAATTCCTCAGGAAATTCATCTGGAAATTCTTCTGGAAATTTCTGAAAAAATATGTCAAAAATTCCGCTGGAAATTCCCCCGGAAATTCCTATATATATTCCTCTAGGAATTTCTCCGGGAATCTCTGGGAATTCTCTTGGGAATTTTTCAGGAAATTCCTCTGGGAATGTCTCTGGGAAATCCTTTGGGAATTCTTTTAGAAATTTCTCTGGGAATTCCTCTGGACATACCACTGGGAATTCCTCTGGACATTTTTCTGTGAACTCCTCCCAGGATTTCCCGAGAATTCCTGTGGAAAATCCTCTAGAAAATCCTGTAAAAATTCCTCTTGAAATTCCTCCGGAAATTCCTCAGAAAACTCCTCTTGGAATTCCTCTGGAAGTTCCTCTGGGAATTCCTCTAGGAATTTCTCTTGGAATTCCTCTGGGAATTCCTCTGCCATTTCCTCTGGGAATTCCTCTAGGAATTCCCCTGGGAAGTCCTCTGGTAATTCCTCTAATAATAACTTTGGGAATTCCTCTGAGAATTCCTCAGGAAATTCCTCTGGAAATTCCTCTTCAAAATCCTCTAAAAAATCCTCTGAAAATGCCTCTGGAAATTCCTGTGGAAATTCCTCTGGAAATTCCTCCGGAAATTCCTCTGGAAATTACTCTGTTAATTCTTCTAGGAATTCAGTTGGAAATTGCTTTTGGTGTTCCACTGGAAATCTCTGGGAATGCCTCTGGAAATTAATCTGGGAATTTATCTTAGAATTACTTTGGGAAAACCTCAGGAAATTCCTGTGAAAATCACTCTGTAATTTCCCCTGGAAAATCCCTCTGGAAATTCCTTTGGAGATTCTGCAGCGAATTTCGTTGGGAATTTCTTTTTAAATTCCATTGAGAATTTCTTTGAGAATTTATCTAGAAATTCCTCTATAATTTCAGCTGGAAATTCCTCTAGAAATTCCTGTATAAATTCCTGTGAAAATTCCTCTGGAAATTCCTGTAGGAATTTCCTCTGACGATCTGATAATTTCTTTGGGATTTCCGTTGGGAATTCTTCTTGAAATTCCTCTGGAATTTCCAGTGAAAATGCTTGTGAAAAATTTATCTGAAAACTCCTCTGAAAATTCCTCTGGGAATACCTCTGTGAATTTCTCTTTAGAATTCCCTTGAAATTCCTCTGGAAATTCTTGTGAGATTTCCTCTGATAACACAGCGCAACATTTTTTTTATCTCAATAGCCAACTTATGTGTCTCCGAAGGATTTTGGGCCGCTGATTCCGAGTCCGGGCTCAGATTTGCTCTAACACGTCACAATTTTGAGCTGTACCTCAATTTAGAGGGCAAAATATGCGATTTTGGGTTTTTTTGACTGCAAGCCATTAAGCATGGAAATATTTTTTTAAGCATTCAAAAGGTTAATTGGTCAATTACCATCTACATTAACGACTTATGCAAAATATTTCGTTTTACCTAATAAAATTTGAAAGATTTATGCAATTTATGTTAGTATGAAAACTTGCATGCAACTTTTGGAGGGTGTCTTGTATGGGAAATATCGTACCTAACATTAATCGCTTAAAACTATCAAATTCGATTTGGTAAAACGAAATATTTTGCATGAGTCGTTAATTTAGATGTTAGTTGAGCAATTAACCTGTTGTTTATTATGTGGAGTTTATGTCACCGTCGAATGTTATATATTACGATTGTTGATTATTTTCGGTGAAAACACACACTAAAACTCGATATCGAGTTTTAGTGTGTGTTTTCACCGACAATAATCAACAATCGTAATATATAATTAACCTTTTGATTGCTTAAAATAAATATTTCCATGCAAGCCATCAATGCAGTCAAAAAAGCCCAAAATCGCATATTTTGCCCTATAAATTGAGGTATAGCTCAACATTGTGACGTGTTGGAGCAAATCTGAGCCCGGATTCGGATTCAGCGGCCCAAAACCTGCCAGAGACACATAAGTTTGCTCTTGAGACAGACCAGAAGTTATTTTTTGTTACGCTGTGTAATTACTCTGGAAATTCCTCTGACAAATCCGTCCGGAAATTTCTCTGAAAATTGCTTTGGTAATTCCGTTGAAAGTTCCTCTTCAAATTCCTTCGAAAATTTCTCTGTTAATTTTTCTCTTTGAACTTCTCTGGGAATTCTATTGGGAATTCTCCTGGGAATTACGTTTGGAATTCTCCTGGGATTTTTTTTTTTTTTGAACTCCTTTAGTAATTTCTAATAGAATTCCTCTGGAAAATCTTCTGGGAATTTCTCTGGATTTTTTTTTTTTTTTGAAAATTCATCTGGTAATTTCTCGGAGATTTTCCTGGGAGTTTTGCTGGGAAATCCCATGGAAATTACTCAGGAGTTTCTCTGGAAATCCCTCTAGGAATTGCTTTGGAAATTGCTCTGAGAATTTCTCTAGAAGTTCCTCTGAAAATTCCTGTGAAAATTTCTTTGTAAATTCCTCTGGAAATTCCTCTGGAAATTCCTCTGGGAATTCCTCGGGGATTTATATTGAATTTTCTTAGGGAACTCCTCTGAAAATAATTCTCGGGAGTATTAATCCGAATCGAATTATTACGTTCCGTAAAAGGGCGATTTTAAGGAAAGATACAACATTACCAAACTCTGAATGTACAAGAGTACTTATTTTCACATTTTACAAAATTTAAGCCAGAATCGATTAACTGTCTCAAACCAATCCCTCGTGTATAATCCCGCCGTTATTGTCAAACTGGTAGATACACCTCCCCCGTCCAGAATCTCACCTTTAACCAACCCACCTGCAGCAGTAGTGTGATACAGCCATGCAACATTCCTCACCTTAATATAACATAAATGAAACAGTATTAACCCCATCATGAGCTTAGGAGACAACTAAGTAACTAAAACGAAACAATTTGTCTGTACAATTACAAAATTCCAACGTGGCTGCTGGTAGGCAATTACAATGCACATGTGTCTCACCATTTTCGTTCGTTGATTTGAGTTCCGTGTTCGTTCACATCAACTCCCACACTCAGTTTTCACGTTGAACAAAACACGACACCACTTGCCGTTTAGCGAGCAATAGTTGTTTTTGATTGTTTTTTTTTTGTTTGAACGATAAATCACAATTGGTTTATTTTAAATATGATTTAGCTTGACCTAAAAAGGTCGTAGAATTTTCTGCAAGACGAAACACCTGCCACTCTCATCTATTAGCTCTTAGAAAGCATATTTCGATGTCTTAGTTCTATCCAGTAGTTCAACTGCCAAACCTTTCATCTAGTGGCATGCTTTAGTGAGCTTCTCTAAAAGTTTCAACGAGCCTTTATAAGTTCAGTATTTAGTTCCCATACCCTTTTCGAAATTCAGTTACACGAGTTAAGGAACGATCCTCAAATAAACGATCCACTTTCAGGAACGCCATCACCCCGCAAGAAGCGAAACAACTCCACGCCCACCAAGAAGAACGTCAACGAGAAGAAGCAGATACTGCAGCAGCTGGTATCGCCAGCACCCAACGCAGCCACCAAGGTAATGCCCCTAGATCACTCAACTCGAATAAGCCCCTTCTAACGACCCCCTCCCACCAACCGCAGCAAGTCAGCCTGGGCGAACTGATCCAGCTGTCCGAAAACCGCCTCAAGGTGCACCACGCCGAGTCGGAATCGGACCTCAAAGAAACGACCTTCTCCGAGCACTCACTTTCGGTGTCCTCCATGGTCCGCCAGATATCCGACCCCAAGCTGGAGAAGAAGGTCACCTTTGCCCGGCTGCTCAGCAAGGTTTCGGCCGAGATGAGCAGCGGGTCCGAAGACCTGGCCAATGTAAGTAGACCGCGTTGCCGATTTTGTTTGTGCTTTTGCTTTGTGTTGAAGTTTCCTTCTATACCTACCATTCGTCTCTCTCAGTAATCGAATTTTTTGGCCGTGTACTATTCGAAGTATGATTGAACCATTTTTTTGGGTTTGATTCGTTCTGCGGACGCTCCGTTTCGAGTTTTTGACGTTTTCTTGGCTTTGCAGTAAATTTCGTTACGTTATCTTCGGCAGATGGACTCTTGAAGAGATTGTGTTTTATTTGTGCGTTATACTTATTTATGTGGAACCAAGAGAAAAACATCGACGGGTTTTTTGAACAGAACGTAGCTTACCGAAGCAATCATTTATATACAGAGCTTGAATTGAAAATCTGATAACCTTTGTAGCGGTTCAACTCCATCTGTATATAACTACGTAGTTATAACTACGCAAGGGTTAGTGGATCTTACAATCTGTAGATCATCAACCCAATGCGTATTGGTATTTAATGAACAATGAAAATGAACCACTGAACATGGTATAGTTGCAGCTCTATACTAGTACGATAATACTGTGAGAAATCCACCATCTCTATCGGAAGCAGACACATTTCCCCATCTATTTGTAATTGTAGAATACGTGAGAAGAACAAAATATCATCCACAGCTTTCTAAGAAGGTAATGTTTCCAAAAACAGTTACACTCTGCTCTAAATCTTGAAATACAGAAGTTTGAAGTTTTACTTGAATACACTACTAGATTGATCTTGACCTTCTGAAAACTCCCCCGAAGACGATACGTCTATATTTGCTTCGGATCCTGAGATTCATTTTCATTTATTAAGTTCAACATCAAATTCATGATACCTAACACTGAATCAACAATTTGCCGCCATAATACTCGATTTGCAGCTGCAGCTCTCCAACATCGGCTCGTTAGATAACGCTCCACCTGGTCCGCCCATCGTGCTCTCTGCGCTCCACGCCAGTAGCAAACACCAGCTTTGCAGGGTTGTTGTCCGGCATTCTTGTAACATCCCAAGTAATCCGAAATAACAAAATATTTACTTTGTCCTCCAGCAGTTGTTATGAAGTTTCTCGAAACATATTATGTCATGGATATGTCGTTTTCATGATACCTAAAACTTATGCACAGTGATCTTCTAGAAGTCTTATTAACACGGTGTGTTTATAGAGCAACTTTAAAACAAAAAAATAAGTAAGTCTGAAATTTTGCCCAGTGATACTTTGGGCCATTCCCTTCAATTTGCTGGGTCGGTTGAAAACATCTATCGGGGGGTCTAGAACAAAAAATTTTTTTGAAGGTTTTTCATGCAAAAACTGTTAAAGCGCATATTGTAAATTATTGCATCTCCTACAAATAGTCACAACTTTTTTGTCTTTGAAGATAGAACCATACAATTTTCAGGCGTTTCGAAGTAGTATGCGTAGATGACTGTGTGAAAATTTCATTGAAATATGTTGAATGGTTTTTAAGTAATAGCAAAACTATCAAACGCATTCTAAAATACTAAGCTTAGTAGCAAACGATCAACAAAATATCTATATTTTTTTATACAATAATACATGAAACATATTTTATTCTAAACACCTTGAGTCATTATGATGGAAGTACTGTGAAAACTTGTTTTTCAAATGATGAACAGATACATAGTCAAATACATGAAAGGAAAATACACACTCACACTGTCATTATGTAGCTTTTTACTAAAGTATTAATTATTTATTTCAAGAACGAGGTTTTGCGTAGGGGAGACTGGGGAGACTTGATCCCTTTTTCTTAATTTACCTGAAACATAAAAAAAAACCCCAAAACTAGATCCGATTTCCGTACAAAATGGCAGGTAAACATCTATTGCAAGTTAATACACAACAGAAGGCCTTTAAATTATTGTTAAAGTTTTCAAAACTGTGTTTTTATGGAGGCATGTCTTATGATGTATTTTTCAAAAATGGGTGACACTTGATCCCCCTTTGAGCACATGGTTTATTTAAAGGGAAAATAATTCCAGAGTCTTCCTATTCATTTTCTTTTCGAGTTTTCTTGTATTTTCGATGAATTTGGAGTGTTTGAAATTGTAAGATTTCCTTGAATTTTTAAGGATATGCCGTATTTTCAAAATGGGGAGACTTGATCCCCCTTTTCTTAGTTTGTACTAAAGTTATAATTATCTGACACATTTTATCGTTGAATAGACTAGAATTTCAAGTAAATAGAGGCTTCCGAATAGAATTTTATTTTTCACATGAATAATGTGTGTGTAATCCTCGAGGGATCAAGTCTCCCCTTGTCACTGTTGTGTATACTAAGCTGAATTAATTAAAATATGTTAACAACAGCCTTATTTGAATAAATAAATTTGAAAGTATTCTATTTTAACTATGTGCTGTGAAATTTTGATACGATTTGGTTTAATTTTCACAAAGTTATTGAGATTTTTCGGAATCGCCCAAAAGATTTCTGAAGAACTGAAAACAAACCATCAGCCGTTAAAAAATAATGCAATGTACAATCGAAATCACTTGTAGCCAAAACATAGTCGTTTGTCCAGGAATAGTTTTGGAAAAAATATGCTAGAAGAAAAATGTTTTTGATTCCGAGCAAATACGGGGGGAACAAGTCTCCCCAGGGATCAAGTCTCCTCAGTCTCCCCTATACATGTTCACAAGTACAAGTAGTATGCCTCTATTACGGATCCTATAATAAACACAATTATCATGATTGCTGAGCATGTCGGCCTTCCCTAAAGAAAATATTTGAATGTTATTTGGTAAGCCAAGAAAAGCACTCGAGGATTGGGAAACGTCTCTGTTTCGAAGAAAAAGTATAGAAACTAAATTATTTAGGAATTAATGTTTACAAGCTCAAAATTAAATAGTATTTCACCTTAGTCAATGAATAAAAACAAGTTAACTCTGTTAAAGACCTCATAATAACATTGAAGTTGTGGGTATGAGTCCACATTAAACCAAGACAGGACACAATAACGAGAACTGAAATCAAAACAGAATTCAGTTGGGCAATAATCGATCAAGGGCAACTTTACGGTACTAAACATAGTTTCCGGATTATTCCACGCTATTTGACATAGCTGTTGGACCTAAACTTAGGTTTGTCTTTAAATTTAATAGCAATATGATGCTTATTACTTATGCAACCGTTTATTAACAAATAACTGATAATAAGTTCTGAAAGAAGAGTTAAAAGAACGGAGTACTTATTGAAAATGTTTCTAAATTAGGCATGAAAATTAGGCTGTTCAGCATAAAGCCAAGGTAAAACAATTTGATAACAATGGTTTAAATAATCTTATCGATTTGCATATGATGTCTCAAAAATATTTTCTGTGGTTTCCTTCAAGCATGAGGAAGAGTGATCATTGTTAGGGCGTCGTTGACTAGTAGAATATTTTCAACATAAATCTATTTCTTTCGAAAAAAAAATACAAACAGTTTTTTTTTGTAATCCAAATTATTGCGCCACGCTCTCCTAAAGCCTTTCGCTTGCAATCTGATACTTAGTTAAGACCTTAATCATTTAAAAAAATGGAAAAAATAAACATGTATACGCAAAACCGCGTTCATGAGATAAATAATTAATACTTTAGTCAAAAGCTACATAATGGCAATGTGTGTGTTTTCCTTTCATGTATTTGACTATGGAATTGTTCATTATTTGAAAAACAAGTTTTCACAGTACATACCGCCATCATAATGACTCAAGGTTCTTAGAATTAAAAATGTTTCATTTATTATTATATTTTGTTGGACTTTTGCTACTAAGCTTAGTGTTTTAGAATGCGTTTGATAGTTTTGCTATTATTTGAAAACCATTCAACATATTTTAATGAAATTTTCACACAGTCATCTACGCATACTACTTCGAAACGCCTGAAAATGTTATGGTTCTATCCTCAAAGACAAAAAAGTTGTGAATATTTGTAGGAGATGCAATAATTTACAATATGCGCTTTTAACTGTTTTTGCATGAAAAACCTTAAAAAAAAATTTTTGTTCTAGACCCCCCGATAGATGTTTTCAACCGACCCAGCAAATTAAAGGGAATGGCCCAAAGTATCACTGGGCAAAATTTCAGACTTACTTATTTTTTTATTATAAAGTTGTTCTACACAACACACCGTGATTAAAGAATATATTTTGTATTCTCAAACAAACCTTGCATGTTGTTTTCGATTATGTTGGGTATGTTCTATTTAAGTACACTTTGTTTGTTACCATACATGCTCAGTATGTTCTATATATCATATTAGAGTAACATTTGCAGTTTCTTGTTTAAGACTTGTTTTCAATCATGTTTAGACAAAACATAGTATGTTTCGTATGTTTATAATAAGTCGAATTTTGGTTTTCTGCCGTATGATAGAAAACATGTGTAACATAAACCTAATTCACTTTTTTGAACAGGGACATGCTACACTACCGATCATAGAGATGTAGAATCGATTTTTATTACCTACGTAAAAAAATATACTCCTAACAGAATCTTAGTTATGAATACCTATATAACAAAAATGACAGGAATATATGTTACCACAAAATATACGATTATCTATAAGGGTCGATTTTACCGAGCATAATGCTCTTTGAGCCGCTTCAATGTATATGTTCACTCTTCGAAATAGCTGCACACGCGACGAGGACTGTGGCCACGGAAAACGGGACACTCGGACGGCACTGTATAAAAAGACACGGACTTAATAAAACGACCGTATCGTGCGGTGGTCAAAAACCAATTAGCTGTTTATTTAATGGTTGTCGCCTAGCTAGCCCTAATCGTCTTCGGGTTCGGGTGATATCGGTAATTTGATACAATACATAGATACATGGAGAGACAAGGACAACTATTGCACAAATTGAGAGACTCTACAAAACACTATTTCTACCTAACTAGATATGTATTTGAGTTGTACAATTATTACACTCAACATGCTGCCCCCAATGAAATTAGAAATTTTCAATCTCATTATTCGCTGTCGTTCTCGTCTTCGTGGAGGTCGTCGTCAGGCTGCACTACGTTGTCGTCCACCGGCAGTAGGCACAGCTTCGCAATAGGCCTTCGGACAAGTTTGCCGCCAGATCGTACATCGGCCACTCGTACCAGTCCGTCCAGTCCAGGGAACACTTGTTCGATCCTCCCCAGTTTCCAGTTCATCGGTGGCTGGTTTTCTTCTCGGATGATCACCAACTGTCCAAGCTTCACAGGGAACGGTTTGTGCCATTTGTTGCGGTTCTGCAGTGTCGTAATGTAATCATTCGACCATCAAGCCCAGAAATGTTGTACCATTTGGGACTGTCGTTGCCATCGGGAAAGCGTAGTCTCTTTGCGGTCCGTTAGGTTGGGTTCAGCAATGTCGGTCAACGGACGACCCACCAGGAAGTGGCCAGGAGCTAGCGGGCTGATGTCACTGGGATCTTCAGATAGTGCGGTTATTGGCCGCGAATTCAGCAGGGCTTCTATGCGGGCGAGGACGGTGGTGTATTCCTCGAAGTTCATGTTGGCGGTTCCAGTGATGCGCTTCAAGTGGTATTTGGCAGAGCGTACGCCGGCCTCCCACAAACCTCCAAAATGTGGGGCGGATGGTGGGATCAGGTGCCATTCGATTGCTGATTTGGCACAAAAGTCGTCCAGCTTGGTTGACTGGAGCATGTCGTACATTTCCCTCAGCTTGTTCTTGCTACCGACGAAATTAAGGCCATTATCGGAAAACAATTTAGCGCATTTACCTCTTCGGGAGACGAAACGGTGTAGGGCCGCAATGAAGGCATCTGCGGTCAAATCTCCTACCAGCTCCAGGTGTATGGCTTGAGTAGCGAAGCATACAAACACCGCTACATATGCCTTATAGGTGACTGTTGATCGCTTATTATGTTGACGAATGTAGATTGGCCCGCAAAAGTCGACTCCAGTGTTGAAGAAGGGGTACACTCCCTCTAAACGAGATTTCGGTAGGTCTCCCATTTGTTGCTGCATGGAGATCGGTTTCGCTCTTCAGCACGTGATGCACTTTCGGATGACTTGTCGGACAGTGCTTCGCCCATGAAGGACCCAAAATCGTCGTCGCAGCGTTGTTAGCAGCATTTGCTGAGGAGCGTGGAGCATTTCGACGTGGTACGCTCTGATCAAGGCCAGTGTGAACGGGTGACCAGACGGTAGGACCATGGGATGCTTTTGCGCTGCGGGAATGGCAGCATGGCGGATTCTTCCAACAACTCGCAAAACGCTGAACCGGGACTTCTCTACGAATACAGAATAGGTGATTAATTTGCTTTTATGGTGAATTACCTTTTCAGAGCGTAGGCGTTGTTGGATGTCATATGGGAAGACTTCTCTCTGCGCAATGCTGGTTCAGCCTTGCGAAATTTGCTAAATGACGTCACGCGTAACATTCGAGCCTTAGCCAACCTCGAATTAAAACTCGAACCTCTTTCGGAGCAGTTTCTGATCCACTTGGTCTGCACTCGCCTTGATGCTCGCACTCGGAAGGATTTTGAGCTGCAATTGACCGACAACGCCCTGCCATCCTGGGATAAGTTGTTGGACTTCCTAAAATCTCGCTGCCGCTGTCTGGAGAACATCGAACAAGATGGAAAAGATACTGCGCCCAATCAGTCCTTGCGTCTACGACCAGAACGCTCTGGGTCTCATGTGGTGAGAACCTTTCCCGAAAATGCATACACCCAAAAACCCAGCTTCGGTAACGTCACCTGTTTCGTTTGCAAAGGTACACACTTTTTGAATCGATGCGACCAATTTCTGAACCTAACTCCAAACGATCGCTTTGCCAAGATCAAGAACCTACAGTATCGGACAATAAAAATGCACCAAAGCCGTTTTCCCATACAAACTAGTCAACTTTAGATTACCATATCTCAGTTATTTCTCAACCGATTGTTTTCATTTTTCTGTGACGAACTACAAAACACTTCAATTTTCCAAAACTATTGAAAAAGTTCGGAGATAGCTATTGATACAAAAGTTACAGATATGTTGAATTTTGACAATAAAAATGCACCAAGACAAAAAGTTTTATAACAAAAAATGGTTACGTCATATCATCATGGTGTCTTCGGCAAATTTGCTTCTTGTGTGATGACGAATAAATTTTCTGAAGAGACCAACATGATTTGCCTTTAGATTTTTTTGCTATAACATTTTTTGACTTGGTGCATTTTTATTGTCAAAATTCAACCTATCTGTAACTTTTGTATCAATAGTTATCTTCGAACTTTTTCAATAGTTTTGAAAAATTGAAGTGTTTTGTAGTTCGTCACAGAAAAATGAAAACAATCGGTTGAGAAATAACTGAGATATAGTAATCTGAAGTTGACTAGTTTGTATGGGAAAACGGCTTTGGTGCGTTTTTATTGTCCGATACTGTAGGTATTTGCTTGAACTGCTTCAGCAATAAGCACTACGTGCACGAATGCAAGGGTAGCTCGTGTCGTAAATGTGGTCGTCGACACCACACGTTGCTGCATGAATCCGATTCGAACTCATCATCTTCTGCAAGAGATGTTGGTGGTTGGCGAACAGATTCGCACCCCATACAACGATCTTCAACTGCTCCTACCCCCTCGTCGATCAACTCGGCGATCAGTCCTGTCTCTCCGTCGACTACACGATCACACCAATACGTACTCTACACAGCTGTCGGGCTTGTAGAAGGTGCTCATGGGAACTCAATTGAGTGTCGATTTTTACTCGATTGTGGTTTGATGCATAATTTGATCACAGCACGACTTGTCAATGTTTCGAAGCTACCGAAAACGAATGCGAATGTCAACATTCTTGGTGTCACTGGCTCACCTCAATTGATCAAAGACAAGGTTAGAGCAACGATTCACTCCACCTTGACCAAGGCCTCGTTCAATTTGGAATTTTTGGTCATGAAAAAGGTCACAACCGACCTGCTAATGAAGTCGTTCCAAATAGATTCCGATCAGATTCCAGCAGATGTAGCACTGGCAGACCCTTCGTTCAATCGATCGCGGCGAATCGATATGCTGCTAGGAATCCAAGTGTTCAATGAGCTATTCACAGGTCAATCGTTTTCGTTGACAGATGATCACACGTTTACACCAGAGACCATTTTTGGATGGATAGTTGGTGGTGCAGTTAGCGAGCAGGGAGCAGAGCAATCTTCCTCGAACATGTGCGGAGTCGTGACGAACGAAGCGTTGAGCGAACAGATGAACAGGTTCTGGGGAACGGAAGCCATTCCCGAGCCTCGAAAGTTGACCTAAGATGAACTAGCTGCTGAACGAAGTTTCCAAGAGACATGTCGGAGACTACCAGATGGGCGATACGAAGTTGGACTGCCACTCAAGAACAGCATCGATCAATTGGGCGAGAGCGAGACGATGGCACTGCGCAGATTTGTACAAGTTGAGCGACGATTGATACACAACCCGAACGTCTACGAGCAGTACCGAGCATTCATGGCAGACTATCACGATCAAGGGCATATGGTCAAGACAAACCAGATGGTCGAGGGAGCGAGTTTTTTTTTTTCAGCAGAGAGAAGAGAGGCGCAGCTACGATGCTTCGGCAAACCTGAGCGTCTGTTCTCTAGGAGGAGCGGCTCACAACAGCGTCTGATCCCCATGTTAGGGGCGGCTGATCTACGTCCGAGAGCCAGGGAAGAACTCTAACCTCAACTGTGCACTATGGTCCTCCGGAAAGTAAGGGGTTGGTGTCAGGCCCTACGAGCCAGCCGTAAAATAGCGGAAAATCAGCAACAGAATAATACGAACCGAGACCAACGGCAACGACTCCAGCGAACAAAAAGGACTTGCGATTGGAAACTCGGTACGTGGAACTGCCGATCTCTCAACTTCATTCGAAGTTGTATCGCATACGGACAAGTTAAATACACTATTTGTGGCCATTCCTCGGGATTTTCGGCACGTAGTGACTGCTCTATCGGTGATAAGAAAAAAAAAATTGGGAGCACCCGCATACTCGCCGATCTACTGAAGGACCGCGGGTTCGGCATCGTAGCGCTGCAGGAGGTGTGTTGGACAGGATCCATGGTTATTATTATTATTATTGTTTATTTTAACTTGAAATTTAGAAAGAGGGAAAAACCCCTTTGAGTGATTTCGGCATTTCAAAAACGAAATCTTTCTCAAAGAAGCACAAAACCTCTTTTTCTTTTCAAATAACATTATAAAAATAACTTAAAACTAAAGGCTCACACGGCAATGAACCATAACGGAGCCGCTATCTTGAAAGAGAACAGCATGCCAAATCGTAAAACGAGTCTCCGGAAGGATCCATGGTGCGAACGTTTAGAGGTAATCATACCATCTACCAGAGCTGCGGCCGGCAACACACGCGAGCTGGGAACAGCTTTCATCGTGATGGGTGATATGCAGAGGCGCGTGATCGGTTGGTGGCCGATCGACGAAAGAATGTACAGGTTCAGGATCAAGGTCCGATTCTTCAACTTCAGCATAATAAACGTGCACAGCCCACACTCCGGAAGTACTGATGATGACAAGGACGCATTTTACGCGCAGCTCGAACGCGAGTACGATCGCTGCCCAAGCCACGACGTCAAGATCATCATAGGAGATTTAAACGCTCAGGTAGGCCAGGAGGAGGAATTCAGACCGACGATTGATAAGTTCAGCACCCACCAGCAAACGAACGAAAACGGCCTACGACTCATTGATTTCGCCGCCTCCAAAAATATGGCCATACGTAGCATCTTTTTCCAACACAGCCTCCCTTATCGTTACACCTGGAGATCACCACAGCAGACGGAATCTAATATCGACCACGTTCTGATTGACGGACGGCACTTCTCCGACATTATCGACGTCAGGACCTATCGTGGCGCCAACATCGACTCCGACCACTATCTGCTGATGGTCAAACTGCGCCTAAAACTCTCCGTCATCAACAATGTACGGCACCGGTGACCGCCACGGTACAACCTAGAGCGACTGAAGCAACCGGATGTCGCCTCAGCATACACGCAGAATCTCGAGGCCGCGTTGCCAGACGAGGGCGAGCTCGATGAGGCCCCTCTAGAGGACTGCTGGAGTACAGTGAAGCAACCATCAACGACGCAGCCGAGAGCACCATCGGGTACGTGGAACGGAATCGACGGAACGAATGGTTCGACGAAGAGTGCAGAACGGTTTTGGAGGAGAAGAACGCAGCGAGGGCGGTAATGCTGCAGCAAGAGACTCGACAGCACGTGGAACGTTACAAACAGAAGCGGAAACTGCAGACCCGCCTCTTTCGGGAGAAAAAGCGCCGCCTGGAAGAAGCGGAGTGTGAAGAAATGGAACTGCTGTGCCGTTCCCAAGAAACATGGAAGTTCTATCAGAAGCTCAACGCATCCCGCAACGGCTTCGTGCCGCGAGCCGAAATATGCAGGGATAAAGACGAAGGCCTCTTGACGGACGGACGTGAGGTGATCGAAAGGTGGAAGCAGCACTTCGATCAGCACCTGAACGGCGTGGAGAACGTAGGCACGGGAGCCCGCGGCAACGGAAGAAACGACGCCAGTGCACCCAAGCAACACACATGTTATATAAAAGTTACGGCAGCGCAAGTTTTGGTTGTATAGAAGTTTATTTTACGTTATTTAAACGCAATGTTAAAATTACGTAAAATAAACTTCTATACAACCAAAACTTGCGCTGTCGTAACTCTATTATAACATGTGTGTTGCTTGGGCAGTGGAGGACGGAAATGAACCAACTCCCACGCTGAGGGAAGTTAAGGATGCCATTGACCAGCTCAAAACCAACAAAGCAGCTGGTAAGAATAGTATCGCAGCAGAGCTCATCAAGATGGGCCCAGAAAAGTTGGCTACCTGTCTGCATCGGCTGATAGTCAGGATCTGGGAAACCGAACAGCTACCGGAGGACTGGAAGGAAGGGGTAATCTGCCCCATTCACAAGAAAAGGCGACCATTTGGAATGTGAGAACTTCAGGGCGATCACTATTTTGAATGCTGCCTACAAAGTGCTATCCCATATCATCTTCCGTCGTCTGTCACCTAAAACGAATGAGTTCGTGGGAAGTTATCAAGCTGGCTTCATCGACGGCCGGTCGACAACGGACCAGATCTTTACCGTACGGCAAATCCTCCAGAAATGCCGTGAATACCAGGTCCCAACGCATCACCTGTTCATCGACTTCAAAGCGGCATACGACAGTATCGGCCGCGCAGAGCTATGGAGAATCATGGACGAAAACGGCTTTCCGGGGAAGCTGACTAGGCTGATTGAAGCAACGATGGACGGTGTGCAAAACTGCGTAAGGGTTTCGGGTGAACTATCCAGTTTATTCGAATCTCGCCGGGGATTGCGACAAGGTGATGGACTCTCATGCCTACTCTTCAACATCGCTCTGGAAGGTATGATCCCAGTCAACCAGTGATCGTATAAGATGTTTAATAAGATGTTAAAGTGGAGGCGATATGCGTACCTTTTAAATGCGCCTAAATGGAGGCATGTACGCATAAGGCCTCCCCTTTATATTCTTATGCAACATCTTATACGAATACTGGTTGTCTGGGGATGCGACAAGCCGGGCTCAACAGCCGGGGAACGATTTTCACAAAATCCGGTCAATTTGTGTGCTTTGCGGACGACATGGACATTATCGCTAGAATATTTGGAACGGTGGCAGAGCTGTACACCCGCCTGAAACGCGAAGCAGCAAAGGTCGGACTAGTTGTGAATGCCTCAAAAACAAAGTACATGCTGGTAGGCGGAACCGAACACGACCGGATCCGTCTGGGTAGTAATGTTACGTTAGACGGGGATACTTTCGAGGTGGTGGAGGAATTCGTCTACCTCGGATCCTTACTGACGGCTGACAACAACGTGAGCCGTGAAATTCGGAGGCGCATCATCAGCGGAAGTCGGGCCTACTACGGGCTCCAGAAGAAACTGCGGTCAAAAAAGATTCACCCACGCACCAAATGTACCATGTACAAAACGCTAATAAGGCCGGTAGTCCTCTACGGGCACGAGACATGGACCATGCTCGCGGAGGACCTACAAGCACTCGGAGTTTTCGAACGACGCGTGCTAAGAACGATCTTCGGTGGTGTGCAGGAGAACGGTGTGTGGCGGAGAAGGTGGCCAAAGCCGGAAGGATACGGTGGGCAGGGCATGTTGCAAGAATGCCGGACAACAACCCTGCGAAGCTGGTGTTTGCAACTGATCCGGTTGGCACAAGAAGGCGTGGATAGCAGAGAGCACGATGGGCGGACCAGGTGGAGCGTGACTTGGCGAGCATTGGGCGCGACTGAGGATGGAGAACGGCAGCCACAAACTGAGTATAGTTGCGTACTATTGTTGATTATATATTAATGATGTTGAACAAATAAATGTATGTATATGTAGCTACGATGCTGAACTGTGGGATGAATCTCCGGAAAAATCCCACCAGTCCCAGAAATTGTTGTATCTGAGCACACTTTCCGGCATCGGGAGCTCTTCAACGGCACGAGTCTTCACCGCGTTTGGCAGGATTCCATTCTTCGACACCTCGAACCCCAAGAATTCAACAGTTTTCTTGAAGAAGTGTGACGGAAATCGCTTCAAATGGTACAGGCCACCGTTCCGTTGACCGACCAGAACAACTTCCTTTCTCTTCAACACTTTGCACCCGGACTTTTCGAACGACACAGTGAGTCCATGGTCTGCAATCTTGCCCACGAAAAGCAAATTGCCAGCGAGCGACGGCACATGGAAACCGTTTCCCAGCTTCACTTTCACTCGCGCAGTATTTAATTAAGTAAACGAAATAAAGAAACTATACTAAATGAACGATGTTAGCACAGCGAGAGCACTTTTGGTTTTGATAAAATGGCGCCTCTTGCGTTACGCCTTGCTGCTGCTGCTGCTGTGGGGTTGCCGCCGCTGATGCGCGTTTAGGGGTGTGCACGCAAGTCGTACACTTGATAGGGATGGCACGAAAGTTGTCTCTCCAATACTACTCGCTCAATATACTTACGCTTACCTGTCTAAGCGGTTAAACTCCTAAACTATAGGATGAATAAATATGGTTGTGCAAGTAAGTACGTTTAATTCCACCAAATGAAAGTGAGAATCCAAGAAAACATAACTACCTACATCATGTAATCATTCGATAAGCTACCTTCTGTTCAAACAACCGACTCATGATGTTCTGACTTACGTGAACCGTTCTTGCCATGCGATTGTTCCGTTAAACTCTTAAGTTCTGCAATTCTGATAAGTTCGCCTCTTGCTGCAAATTTTACGCTCTTTTAACACTTCTACCGACTAGATTGGTGTACGTTTCGTATTCTTTTTCGTTTCTGTTTGAGTTATAAGCGTATCTGTGTGGTTGTGTCTCTGTAAAACAAACAAAAGTCTCTGGAAAAAACACAAATTCAACAATAAAACCAACAACCAAAACAATTAAAACTTGACAAGCGGAAACGGAAAGAGAAAAAGCGAAAACCAAAATCCTATCTATATTTTTTTATCACAAAGGGAACAAAACATTCTAGCGCTTTAAGTCTTCCGACTGAAGTACCGCAACGCGCAAATTCCGTACCACCGTCACCAAGCACAAACGAAATTCGTTCGCCGCACAGCACTTCCTCGAACCAGGGAAGCGATTCGCTGTCCAGTTCCGAGCTAGCTTTGCATGATTTCGGTTTGCGAGGTCACCGGCGGGTCCGCCCCAAGGTGTCCAGCGCGGACTCCATCCTGGCCATGTTCAAAAACTTTGCGACATCGAGCGCCGGCATCAACCTGCCGTCGTCGATCGTGATATCGCCGTCGTCCACTCCGACGGCGTCCAGCCCCCAGGATGACGTGGCCGGCGATGACGACTCGTCAACTTCGTCCATCCACACGCCGGTTAGCTTCTCTAGCGGGGCACCCGACTCGCCCGTGTTCTACCGGCAGAGTACGATCGAAGTACCTGTTCTCGATGCACTTAGCGCTCACAAAACGACGCCTTCGACCGCCACAACCACCACTACACAGCTGCATCCGCCAACCATTTTGCTGGAGATACCCAGCAACGGTATCAATAACAAGTGCCTGTCTCCAATCAGAGAAATGCCCACGCCGATCCCGTCGCCAGCGTTGACGCCGATCATGCCACGACCGCAGCGGATGCGATCTCCCCAAAACATGCATGAGGAATCCATGTCCGTGACGTTCAGTGGCGACTATTCCGGATATAACGTAAGTTTGCGCCCAGTCCCTTTCGTTTCGGTCTTGCCGTTGTCTAACTTTCTTCTCTCCACTTCAGAACACAAACCCCAACCAAGTCACAATCGAAATCAACCATCCCGAATCGGACACCGATTCACCCACCCCAACCAATCTGTCCTCCCAGAGTGACTCCAACAGCTCGAACGGTTCCAGCCGCAGCCGTAAGGCTCCACCTCCTCCGAAGATCTCCATTTCGATTGATGTCCAACCCCCCACTCCGGAAAGGGAACGAGCTGTGCGACCTCGTGATCTAGTTATACCGGAGCTGGTCATCCAGCAGCCCAGTCCTACGAAGGAACGCTCCGCGGTGGTGATGTTCCCCGGTTCGCCGCCTCCTCAGAGGGCCAGCATAGGAGAAACTAGCTTCCACTTCCCCAACAAGCAGCAGCAGAAAAGGTTCGGTGTGCTTTCTCAATGTATCTATTACCCTAGATGTGCTTGATGTTGTGCGTAGTGTGTCGTGTGTCTGTTAGCCTAACCAGTTGCCGTGCTACCTCTTGCAGATTGCTGAAACAGTGGGAGAAACCCGGCTCGTTGGATCTGCCCTTCGAGCCGCCGATGATCACAATCACGTCCAACATGAGCGAGCTCGAGTCGGATGCCGACTGCATGTCGCCGGCCGCCACAGGTAAACCAAACGGTACCAACACCCTAGGCGTGTCCGGTAGTTCCGTAGGAATGTGCTATCTCAGTCCGTTTTCGATGTGTACCCGTGGTGATCGTGCGCCGTCCGAAAGTAACCTTAGTTCGTCCGGCTATTCTAGTATGGCTAGTCCCGGTCCCAGTAGGTGCGGATCTAGCAATCCTCTCTGTCCTAGCGAGATGGAAGACCCCGGTACAGGTGAGGCTCGATCTTTTGTTTCCACAGCGATGAAACTAACCAGGTGTTTCGCAATTGCTGCTCAAGGTTCCGGAGGAACGGGCTTCCCAGGGTTGAGCTCCATGATGGGTGCCAACATGCGACGTCACACATCGATACTAAAGAAACACAACGAGGCTACGGGAGGAGCCGGGGGAACGGCAACCGGCGGTAGTTCCGACCGCCACGAATCCTTCCGACTGAGGTCCGACTCGGAAACATTGTCCGATGATCCGCTGCTCGAGTCGAACGATGAAGGCATTGGAACAGACCATTTGGACGAGAAGATCGAAGACGGAGAAATCAAAAGTGCCAAAGAGCTGGAGCTCTACATCGGCAAGGAGCTGATCGAGAATGGACGGAACATTCTGAACCAAACGGAAGTGGCCTCCATGTCGCAACTGCAACTGCCGTCGATCGTAATACAGTCGGAGAGTGGGTTTGACAAGCTGTCGCCAGTTTCGTCGCGCTCCGAGAGCCCCCTGAGGTAACTGTGAGCCTGTGTAGTGAGAAAGAGAGAGAAAGAGAGACAGTATTCAGTCACACGAGAACACGACCAGACGTCGTCCCTTGGTACAATGTCGAATCGTGATCCTCGTCCTAGGAACGGTGGGTGCTCGAAGGTTGAACTTCTCGTGTTAATTGGTAGAACCCCCCCCAGAGATTGAACGCACTGTAAACGAGCCTCTTTAGCGGTAAATATGTATATTTTGTCTCCCATTCCAGGTGTACATTTATCTCTAAACACTTCCCTATAAGCACGCCTCAGGCAAAATTCAAGAAACCCCACAGATATTTCAAACACGCACTCCCCGCTCACGAATAGACTCTTGATTTCATATTTGAGGAATGCCATTGGATTTTTTTTTCTAGACCTTAGCACCATACTTCAAAACCTCTATCATGATTGGCAAGGTGACCGTGCAAAACCTCGCAGATCCTGTTCCCTCAAACTTTCGACACGGACATCCAAATTCCAGTCCCATGCGGAGCATTTATTCTTCTTAACTGCCGAAACCCCTCAATACGAATGAGAAGTTCAGCCATCTTGCCTTACACTCATACACGCAGAACACAACTAGCGAAGACTCCCTCAAACATACAGCTGTTTCAATATCTGCAAACAACCATTAGACGGTGTGCGCCTAAGTAGCACCTGCCTGATCCCTAGAAGACACCGCAGTCTGCAATTTCTCCACCCATCAATATCAATTCCCTCTTGCAGCGATAGAACCGTTAGTATGGAGCGATTCTCAACACATTTCTACGGCAAAAAAGATCAACAGCTGCCGTTTACCGATTCGGACGGACTGTACGACTTCCCCTCGTCCGACGGTAAAGGCAGCTCAACGATTCACCACCGGAAGAGTACCGTCGGTCGAAGGAGAGAACGCCGAAGCTCACGCTCCGGAGCGACGCTCTCTCCATCTAAATCGACCTCTATACTGCTTGAGATCCCGAGCGGAACCTCCAAGGACAAGGACAACAATGGCACGGGCGGCCATAATATGTCGATAAACTCCCACAACGCAATCGGATCGAAGTTCTCTTGCAACAATACCCCAACTCGTAAAAGCCCCAAGAGGCGTCCACTGTATCGACACCCCATAGCGAGCAGCTCATCGTCAACCGAATCGTTGACCTCCACTCGCGAATACGCACAAAGATCCAGCAAAGGTAAAGCGCTTCTTTACCTTTATCTAGCCTCCTTGCTTCATCGCCATTTTATCTTTCCCTCTTTATCCACCCGCACGCTCTCAACATCACTAAATGTACTTAACCGTATCTTTCCACAACCAACGTGCCTTCTACGATTCAGCATTCACGTCCTTCACGAGGGAAACCCATCTGTGCGACTCCGGAGATGACACCGGCGAGGTACGTTCTCAAACAACTCTCCCATCATCAACTGGCAACACTGGCAACATCAACAGCAACAGCCCGCCTTCTTCTTCAACTCCTCCTCGCTCTACTAATCAACCGATCATTCTCCATCCTATTCCCTCTGTTCAGCCTTCCACTCTCCTTCCACCAACATCATCCGACCCAGCGCCGGACGAGTCCCAGAAACCGTCCCGCTTCGCCAACCTTGCCGATTCCGATCTGTTCCGACGCTTGTTAAACTACAAGCTGGACAAACTGCGCTCGTACTCAGCGACGCCAGCTCAGCAGTCACAATCCAGCAAACAGTCCACGTCCTTCGACAGCTACACCTACAGCCGAATCGGGCAAAACGAAGACGACGATTTCGTCGATGACGACGATAATGAAGACGACTACGACTACGACGACGACGAAGATGATGAATACTATTACGAAAAGGTTTTGTTCTCTTTCCCACTTGAGTTTTCTGTTCTGTTTCAAACACCCACCCACAGTCTGTCGAACTCGCTCGCTTTTGTCCAGTCCCGTGTCCCGTCGATTACCTACCTACCTACACAGTTCCACCAACGCGAACACACATACCTACAAGTTTGTCCGCCTCTCTTGATATTGGATTGGATCAAAAACTTCGTTTCACTCTATTACCAACACTTATAGAAAAAAAATCCGCACACTTGTATAAAACGAGAGAGAGAAACCGATTTGGAATATCGAAATTATGGCGACGAGTAATAGAACAAAAAGAGAGAGAGTTAGAGACCACCCTCAACTTAGTTGCTGATAGTTTTTTGTTGGTTTAGCATCCCACAGTGATAGTCGTCTGTTTTTTGCGTTTTAGTTTTTTGGTAGAAACAGTTTGGTAGACATTTGTAGTAGTAGTGAACAGTTTCAAACAATGCCGATGCCTGTATTGGTTCCCCACTTTGAAGGGCCACCGAGTTCTATTGTTCTCTACTAGAGTGAGCTGTTTGCACATACGTTTGTGCTGCCATCTGCTGTGGGTGTGAGTTCATCCTTACATGTGTGTTTATGTGCTTTGTTCACTGAGTTGAGTAACTACCTAGATGACAACTAGATGACATTCACTCCTACATTCATCCATCAACCGGTAGTAAGTAGATTGGCTTTGGAAATCATCTGCATCGAATCTATCGTTGTCATATTCATTCTCATAAAGGGGTGACTATTTTGATCATTAATCTAGCTAAGCCATGTCACGATCACTAATTTAACCCTAAAAGGGATACCTGGGGTCCATTGGACCCCAGGCGCCTTTCAGAGCTCGTCTTTGATGAAACACACTCAGCGAGGTGACGAAACTGAGGCCATGAAGGTATCCCTTTTAGGGTTAAGTATACTGGTTGGAAATAGGTGCCTTTGCATTCGTGGGCAAAAGAGATATTTGTTCAGTACTTTCCACCAGTTACTCAAAGCGTTCCTGTACTGCAGAGTAAAGACTGAACTCGAAAAAAATGAGACACTCAAAATAATGTATAACTTTTGATTGCGTTCACAAAAATAGCTGATTTTTCATCCAGGAATAGCATGTTATGTGTAGTTTATGCTCTAAAAATTTCATCAAAATCGGTTCAGTATTGGCGCAAATATTGTCGATACAATAAAATGTGATTTTAGCAATATTGTGGGCTTCCATTTAAAAAATTGTTTAGGCTATAACTTAGCTGTTAGCCCATCAAAACGTCTGAAAATTTGACTGTAAGTTCTTCAAGTAAGTCATAATAAGTGGTGAAAATTTCATTATAATCGGTTCAGTACTTTTTTTTAACAATTCAAACAAAAAACGGGGTTTTCAAATTTTGAGCACTTTTTAGCATTTTAAAATCAGTGTGCATTATTTTGACTGTAGTATTGGCAACACTGTCCCGATTTTTTTTTGAAACTTTGACAGTGTAAAATCGTTGTGTTAATCTGTTCTCAGTGAAAATTTCAGCCATTTTGATTGAACATTTTAAAAGTTAGAGCAGTTTGAATGTCACTATACCAAAAACCACATCTGCTTATTTGGCGAAGTGTAGAATTAGCTTCATGTTAAAATACACATTAATAAAAACAAAAACAAAAAAAAAAAAAAAACATCTGCTTATTGTGGCATAGTGCTGTGTATATGGCTATAGCTTTTTAAAGGTCAAATCAAATTGAATGAAATTTTGACACAATACATCTACATACATTTTTGTACAGAATTTTTTTTATTGAAATCGGTTCAGTATTTTTGGCTCTACTGTTTTAGGTAAAAAATGTAATATTTTTAAAAGTGTTTTTTTGGCCAAAGATTCTCAAATGGTAAGTCTCTTGTTTCGACGATATCTCCGCCAACACTTAACCGATTTGATGAAATTTTTATGGTATTAGCTACACATAATGCACTATTCCTGGTCCAAAAATCAGCTATTTTGATACTTTTTTGCACGCAATCAAAAGTTATACATTATTCTTTGTGTCTCATTTTTTTCGAGTCCAGTCTTTTTGAAAAGCCGAAACCATTGCAATCCGAAAATCAAAAAATAACAGTACAGTAAATCAGAAACTTTAGGACTCCATGACAGAGAAAACATGAGTTGCAAAATGATGAACCTGGATATATCGTCCAAAATTGCTCAAGGCCTTACAAGTTTCTGCTTCGTGCTCACCGGGCCTCTCTTTTTTATCTTCTAAGAATTTGGCTATTGTTCTAGGCTCTGCCGCTTCCGCTTCCGAACCTCTGGAAATACTCCCTCTTCCAGACATTCCTGCGTTACCGATCCAAACATCCCGGGAACCTCTGCAATGGCTACTTTTAGGCCAGGTTCGGATCTTTGTCCGAACCAGGGAGCTTACCTACACTGAAGTATTATGCAATCCTTACAAGTTCCTCTTTAAAGACCCTTCCCAGAAGGCCAAATAACCGGGTCATGACGCGTGGAAATCCCCCTCGGCGATCTTCTTTAGCATATCTGGAGACTGTTCTGTAGGAGCCATTACACCTCGTGTGTGACATCGAGCATGTCCAGTGCCTCTAGCAGGATCTGATTCTGCCAATACGTGTTACGGCTTTTCCATTCAACGGCCCAGGTATTCAAATCCCTCCTATTACCACCGGCCTTCATTCTGTCAACTCAGCCGTCATACAGTCCAGAATCTGTGTGAACTGTTTGATCAACCATTTTGGAGGTGCATAACAGCTACAGAAAAAGATCCCGTTCACTTTGAAGATCACGAAGCCCTCGTAAGATGTTGACACCAACACAGGGAGTGATTCATGCAGTCGTCGCTCTGGACCCATCTGCGACTCTATTTGTATATCCTACGGGTACTCGGCATGGGACCGCTACCATAATGATATTGTATCCATCCTCCGCTCGGCAACTGCTTGATACAGCAGTTGCTGGACTGCGTCACAATGGTTTAGGTGACCTGTGACTTGTCAGCTGTGACTCTTCTGAAGGCCGATCACCTTGGGTCTTCCGTTGGGTGTTTACTGTTACACAGCTTTCTCCTGTCAGGGCTTTTTCAGTCCTATGACTGGTGTCCTGCTTCCAGACACCTGAAGCAAGCCTTTGGTGGAAGCTTAAGGATCCCTAATTGAATGGACTTGTTACTGCCAGCCACAGGTAACTGTAGCAAGGCTATTTGTGTCCCTGCCGGGCCCTTCCGTAGCCTTTCGTAGCTGCAGTGGCCACCTCCACCTCGCACTGTTGCCGTAGTGCCGTGACGAGCTCTTGCACGTCAGATATCTCTTTTGAGTTTTTCACCTTCGAGCCCTCAGCTCGACACCCTCACCAAGGGCCTCTTTGGCCAGATTTATGTAGGCGACGTCCTTGCGCTCCTCGTCGCTCTTGAGCTCGGGGATCATTTAGCCTGTACGAGTACATCTAATACTACATACGTCGGCTCCCAGATACACGAATATGACGTTGCTCGTCATAGCCTTCAAGATTTCCGAGTACTCAGACTCATCAATATTGATGACGAGGGGCGTCCTTCCCCCCGACCTGCCCTAACTTTTTATTGCTGAGGGCCTATCAATGATCGCAACCCCCTTGTTCCCTTCGTTCCAGGGCGGGCCAGCCTTTTCAGGCCCCCCATTTCCAGTTTTCCGGGAAGTCTGGCCCATTACTGCCGACTTTCAGTGTAAACATACACCTAGCTTTGTGGGAGCCGCCTGGTATGTAGCTCCTCACCTGACGGTGTCTCACTCGTTTCTGCGAGCGCTTGTCAGAAGCAGTCGATTCCGCCGCACTTTTTGGGCAACCCGCGAATGCGAAGGTCTTCATTTGGGTAGAAATCGAAACCTTCAACTTCAACTTCAGTTTCTCATAGTCTTGTTTGGCCACTGTCATTGATTTTCGATGTCGCATCAGAGCCCTGATTGAGTCCCTTGCTGCTAGAATTCAATGACGGAGTCTAACTGCTGCGCATCCATCTCCATCGTAGAGAGCCCATCTCTAATTTTGTTGATGACCCTCATCAACCACGTCCCATCCATCAGCTCATCCGACACACTAGCCGGGGAGGAAATTAGGGTTTCCCACGCTGCGCTGGCAATACGTATGCAGCTGCCTACACCTCCATCTGCTCTCCTTAGAGGAGATCTAGCTAGTTCACTTCTCGCGATGGAGTTAACCTTGCCACTAACACTACTTTCATTTTGTTAGAGACCTTCTTTAACGCGGTAAGGGACAAATTACTATGGGGGTGCCCAGGTATCCCACTTTGTCACTCCCTTGAACACTAGATCCTCGGTACGGGTCACTTGACACCTTGACTTGGGGTTACCCCGTTTGAACTCTTACCACCGGAGCAGGTCATCTGCAGTTCTATTCTTAGTCGGCAACTACATGGCTTACTCATAGAAGAGACCGTTTCGTAAAGCCCCGGGACTACTGTCCCTGTTGCTTCATCTGAATCCATGATCTCACCCAGGTTCTTGGACCTTTAGAGTCACTTCAGTGATGAGAGCCCTCACCTTGACACTCTCTCCAGGGACCTCTTTCGCCAGACACTTGAAGGCAGCTCCCTTACGGATTTTGTCTCGCTTGAGCTCGTAAACCATTCCACAGGTACGAGTACGTCGGGTCCAAGATCCGTGATTGTGGAGCGGATCTGGTGTGGTGGTAAGAACACTCGACTATCGCGCCGAGGACCTGGGATCGAATCCCACTCCCGACATACTCATAAAATGTGGGTTGTTCCTTCGGAAGGGAAGTAAAATGTGGGTACCGAGATGAACTAGCCTAGGGCTAAAAATCTCGTTAATACAGAAAAAAAAGATTCGTGAGTTTGGTTCGCTTTCTCATCACCTTCCAGACCTCTAAGTACTCGTAGTAGACTCGTTCGCTTCGCTTGGTCCTTCTTCTTGACTTAGCGTTTTCTTCCTCTTCTTCTTCTGCCTGTTTCTCAGGAAAGAGACGAACCAGCCAAGGGCTGAAAGTCTCTCTAATAAAGACAAATCAATCAAATTCTTCTGCCTGTTCACTAGGTTTCAGAGGCCGCCCTGCCCTATGATCCGCCCTAATCTGTGGAGAATGAAGACTCACGCAAGGTCGCAACCCCCAACTCTATTCAACCCGGAAAGTGCCGGCCATTCCAGGCCCACTTTTCCCAGATTTCCGCACGCTTCTGCGATTGCTAGTTATGGAGCGACCACGTCTAGCAGCATAGTTTTCAGGTTCCTCGTGAATGTGAATGCCTCAGCCTAGGCAGAAATCAACACTTTTATCTTCACGGGCTCTTCTGCTGCCGCAGTTGCCATGAGTTTATAATGGATCTGCTTTACCATTATCATCCACTTTACGAAGTCTCGGCAAACCATGCTTGAGGTCATTGCTGAATGCTGATACTTGACTTCCAGGACGACCTTTATGACAGAAAGCCCATCACTATTTTTATATACGGTCCTCATCAACCATGCTCCACCTATAATCATTCGGCGTGTTAGCTGGACTACCTCCTTCTGTCTTCTGGAGACCTAACTAACAACCTCGTCAATACCGCTACTAACCATTTGTATTAAGCTCATATTGGAATCCCAAGTGTAGCACGGGAAAAAGGTTCACCACACCAGACCTTGGATACGGCAAGGCCAGACGCGCCAACTTGGCCAAATTATTGGGGGGGCAAAGCCTGTTTTTTCTGATTTTTTGCATGGGAAAATCGAAAAATCGTCAAATATTGGGGGGGCAAAACGATGCTTGCCCCCCCTAAGTTGGCGCCTATGGGCAAGGCATAAATTGCGGTGAGAACTGCCCAGGTGCCCCTCAAGCTCCGTTAGCAATCAAGCATCTTTTTCACATCCTCGATCATTTATTTCTTGGCACCTTGAAATCAATTTATAAGTATCGAGCCCTAAAGAAGTTTCAACCCGGAGATCGAAACGTTGGCAACGATGTAAAGTTATCAATGCTTTTCCCATGACTGAAAGCCGAATAACTCTAGAGCTATTCAAAATACCAGTCGTATATTTCCAAAATCTTGAATAAAAATTTGAAAGACATCCTCCGCCAGGGAATTAACAATGCATTTCCGATGGGCTCAGTGGGTTTTAGGAGGTTTTCGGGGGCTTCCTTGGAGTTTAGGAGGCTTCAAGGGTCAGTAGAGGATCGAAGGTAAGCTTCAATGAGGTTCCCGGGAGCTTACGAAAAGTTTCTGGGAGTCTCAGGGTTTGATAAGGCCTGTCAGAGGAGTTTCAGAAATATTTCAAGGGTTTTCAGAAAGGGTTTCATGTTGCTTCAAGGATATTCCTGAGACGACTCCTACGTATACACCTATTTCAGAGTTACTTACTTGTTCGGCTGTTCTATTTTCGGTAAAAGTTTGGATTACCGAAGTTCAGTTTATTTTTACTGAACGTTCGGTCAACATTACCGATGATTCAGTACAGTTTACCGAACTTTCGGTAATTTTCCGCTGAAGTTCGATATTGTTTTGCTGATCATTTGGTAATCTAGCAGCGGACACTCAGGCCTTAGTCTGACCGGTAAGGTAAGTAAGGAGATTCCTGAGAGTCTAATCCACCGGGTTGCGTCACAAAAAGGAATCGAAAGTACCTCCTGGACACTCCAGACAAAGGTTATGTTAGTGTACTCTTATCCTCAATCAGCCACAGGTGTCAACCTTTCCTATGCTCTACGATGAACAGACAACTCGCGGAATCTGGGAATCAGGGTTGTGAAATGTCACGGAAAAAATGTTATGACATTTTCAAATTCTACTATTTATAGTGCAAATTTTTACATGCTTGCAATAATGCATAGGACTCAACTGAGAAGATACCACAGAGTCCGGTTTATGACCTCCCTAGACACTCCATGATCTACTTCCTCTTGTACTGATGAGCCATCGATAAAAAAAAGTGTGGCACATCTGCATACGAAGCTGCAATCCTCTGAAGATAGTCTGAACCATTTCAGGGTAAATACCAGTCCCGTATGCCTCCCTCATGCGTCAGACGATCTTAAGGATATCCCCATCCCGGCAAGGCCTGGCGGTTAACGAAGGGGGAGGTTGGTCGATGTAAGGTCGTGCCACTGACCCGAGGTACGCTGGAAGTCTTAAAAGCGCCTGAGCAGATTCTTAACATCTCATTGTACTGAGGTTCTAGAATATATAGCGCCGCAGTGGTGCTACCTCTGCTCCACAATTCGGATCCGGACGGAGGGTAAGCTACCAAAGTCAAAGTGCCACGAGATGTTTCTGAGTAGCGTCCACGCAGGGTTCGAGGAATGTTCAACTTGATGTTAAGTTTCTGAGTTCATCACAATGAGAAATAGCGAGACTGAGATGACAAAGCCTTGCGGAATGTTATTCGAGATGACTTCGGGAGAATTCCCAGAGGTTTGAGAAAAGTTTCAGGAGTCTCACGGGAGCCTTAAAGGGGTTTCATTAGGTACCCGAGGGATTTAGGGGGTCAAAGGTTAATTTGGGAGATGCTTACAAGGATCTTTGGAGATTTCATATATGTTCAGGCACTTCAGCGGATTGTTTCCCAGATATTTCGGGAGTTTCCGCAGCTTTAGGTCCCAGGAGTGTTTAAGAGAGGTTTTAATGTGGATCATGAGCTTTCAGAAGACTTCAGGGTGGGAATTTGGTAGGAGTGTATGGAAGTTTCAAGGGGATTTCAGAAGGGGGTTAGAAGGGTTACAAGGCACTTCAATGGGTTCCCGGGAGTTTCAAGGGCTGATAGCTGATAGCAGCTTCATGGAACTTCGGGGCGTTTCAGAGGGGTTTTAGGAAGAAATTGATGACAAATGTATGTGTAAGCCATAGTGAGTATAAACGTTATTCGTAAAACATCCCGTAGCCTATAACAGTTATGCCTCTAGGTTCGACGACCCACACTCAATGGAGATCTTGTAGACCCGAACAATCATTTAACTCATCACTTGACCGTTCAAAATTGCGTGACGCTGGGTGAGCATGAATTTTGTTCGAAGTGCTTCGAATGATCACTAGTTAAGTTTGAAGATTCAATGCCCTATAGCCAAGCAGATTTCTGGATACAAAAATATATTCATGTCCTCCAACCTGAACTCACCTCAAATACCCTTTAATCCACAGAATTTTAGGCTGACAATTCATTGATAGCCTAATTGAGGGTTGCATTAATTAAAAGGACATAAAAAAAGGAAATAAAGTCAGGGCTTTAATGAGAAAACTTTATTCGCATGAACAGGTCTTCTAGCCTTTTGAGATCGGCCTGGAAGTTCCCAAAGAACCCAAATAATGGGAATCCAAGCTTCAATGGAATTCCAGGGTATTGTTTCAGGGAAGTAAGGGGTCTTGTAAGATATTCCGACAGGTTTCGTTTGCGTTTCAATAGTTTTAAGGGGATTTCAGGGACGTTTCGAGGGCATTCTGAGAAATTTTAGGGGCATTTCAGGTGCGCTTCAAGAGGGTTTCAGATGTATTTCAGAGGGTTACTGGAGCCTTTCAATAGCGTTCTAAGGGGCTTCAGGGGAATTGATTTCGGGGATCTAAAGGGTGTTTGGGCTAATGGAGCTTTCAGGGACGTTTTGATACGTTTCGAAAACGCTGCAAGGGATTTTCTGATTCCTTTCAGGTACCTTTTAGACTTTTGTATGTGCATTCTTAAGGGTTACAAGGGCATTTCAAATGGACTACGGGGATTTTATGGTCGTTGAAATGAGATTATGCAGGTTTCAGGGGCAGGGGCGTTTTAAGGCAATTCATAAGAGGCTTCAAGACGTTTTAGGAGTGTTTGGCCGTTCATTGGCATTTCAAAGGGATTTCGGGGATTTCAGAAACGTTTCAATAGGATGAAGCGCCATAGCTCTGAAGCACCACCTGGAGCTCTGTGAAGCGCCGTGTGACACCCTGGAACCGTCTGAGATCCCTGAAGTGCGCCTGAATCATTAAAGTACCCCCTGATACTCACTGAAACCCTCTGGGCTACCTGAAATGCCCCTGGAACTTTCATGATACCCTTAAGGACTCTTTGAAGCTCCCCTAACAGCTCTTGGTACCCACTGAAATCTTCAAAAGCCCGTCGAATCGCTTTTGTGACCCCCTGGAACGTCCCTTAAGCCCTTTAGACCCCCTGAAACCCTTATCGCATGCAGATAAATGTGCAAAAAAGTCCCTTCTGGAACAGATAGAAGCCCCTGTAAACTTCGCTGTAGCCTTTCTGCAACGCTCTGAAATCCTTTGAAACTCGCTGAAATCCTAGTTCCATGAACCACTTTGTTACTCCATTAAAACCCTTAAACATTCCCTGAAATTCGATGAACTTGTTGAAACCTGCTACCGTATAGGTTTGCCATATTATGAGAGGAATGTGCGAGAGTTCGACTGTTGGATCAATGCTCTAGGCTGGGAATTCGGCTTATCAGTCCTTGATACAAACGAAACGTAGGGACGAATCTTATAATCTTAACATTTCAACGTGCTAACATTCTACAGAATTCTCTTACCTAGAACTTCTTTAAACCATCCTAAATCCTGTATAGGTCCCTTTAACCTTTCAGGGCGTGCGTCAGTTTGATCCTTAAACTGCACTGCGCTCGCACTATGGACAAGCGGGGTTTTTTTTTTGGGTAGTGTTGCACTGTTTACAACGGTGCGCGTCCTGAAAGTTTAAAACTCCACATTTTCTAAGGTCTTGAAATCCAGTCATGCACCAGTTACTTATGGAGGTTTTGGTGTATCACGTGATACCCTACAAAGATCCTGGATCGTTCGGAAATCAAATCTTGACACTGTCAGGTCACCGTAGCTACTAGCACATTAACCACTTGGGTTGAATCAACAATCGACATAGTGGATTAGTTATTGAATTAATAAAACATATAGCCAATTTTCACATATTCATACATTAGATTTCACGACTCATTGACCATCACTCACTTGAAGATTCCCAAAATCACCGATCCCCATCAGTCCCACTGTCCATCCGCTATCGATATCGCCGCTGCTGCTGCTGCTAACATTGAAAATGATCGCTGCTGCTGATGCTGCTAGTGTAAATACGAACCTGTGATTGACCAAAAACCCTAGTGTTACTTAGAGTTACATGCTATCGTCTCCAATAGAGTTCTTGAATGTCAACCTACTGAAATAGGCTCCTGTTACTGTTGATCAACCATGTCATTAACCCTTTTCCTCTACATCGTTCCCCCGCAATCCAGGATGTGTCTAGCCAAATACTGCCCAAGGTAACGGTGGAGGACATCAGTGCTCGACCGCAGAGCAAGATCGGACGCCTCCGCGCCATTGGCAACCAGATTCGGTAAGCTCTCAACCCAGAATCCCAAAACTGGCAACACTGAATTACGATCCTTGTTCTTGCAGCTTCCTCCGTCGCCTGGAGCGATCGATCCGGCAAAAGGACCGCCTAATAATCGTTTCGGACGAGGACGGCGGTGGTTCGTCGCCTCGGGACTCACCCCGGGTCACGTCCCCCCTGCTGAAGAAACAGGACAACAACGGCGCCCCATCCACGATGACCGGGACAATGATCGGTGGAGGCCGGATTGTCGTCGAGGCGCAGCAGCACCCGCAACCGCCGCAGACAGGCCAACTGTTGATGCCTTCCAGTGCCGTGGGGATCAAGTCGCGGCAGAACTTCAAAATGTCACGCCAAAAGCGGGTGGCTGGGAGCCGTGGTGGGGCTGGTGGTGGTTATAATGACCAAACGTGGCAGGAGCGCGATCGGAAGATGATCGACGGTGGCGATGTAAATAGCGATTAAGTGGGTGAGTGAGTGCGAGTATGTGAGAATGTGGGCACGTGTGCGTGCAACTTTATGTAAATATCGTGATGGTGAGTTTATGTTGAGCGTTCTGCGGTGTCATCCTTCTTCCAGCGATGGGCAAAACTTTGTAAGGGGCTGTCCATAAACCACGTGGTCATGAGGGGGGGTTCGGCCACGTGGTTTATGGACAGCCCCTAATCGCTACTGAAGCATAAATGCAGTCAAGTGTGTCATTTTATGATCATGGTTTTAAGGACTCCTGCTTCCAATAACTAGGAAGATTTACAAAAGTAAGCTGATTTGATTAGCTGATTGCTTTGAATAGCCCAATCAGCTTTCCAGGAAAACTGTTTACGTCCATGATTCTCCATAGCTCTGTGCGGTCGATACTGTCGTATAACGCTTTGAAGTCAATGAACAGGTGATGCGTTGGGACCTGGTATTCACAGCATTTCTGGAGGATTTCCCGTACGGTGAAGATCTGGTCCGTTGTCGGGCGGCCGTCGATAAAGCCGCCTCCATAACTTCCCACGAACTCATTCGTTTTAGGTAACAGACGTTGGAAGATGATCTGGGATAGCATTTAAGCAGCATTCAAAATGGTGATCGCTCTGGTTCTCACATTTCAAATGGTCGCCTTGTGTGTGGGGCAGATTACCCCTTCCTTCGACTTCTCCGGTAGCTGTTCGGTTTCCTAGATCCTGGCTACCGGTCAAACAGGTGGGTAACTTTTGTGGGCCCACTTGATGAGTTCAGCTGGGAACCCATCTTTTCCAGCTGCTTTGTTGGTTTTGAGCTGGTGAATTGCATCCTTAACTTCCCTCAGCGTGGGAATTGGCTCATTTCCGTCCTCTGCGGCATTGGCGTAGTCGTTCCCTCCATTGTCGTGGTCACCCGTGCTTACGATTTCCACGTCATTCAGGTGTTTCATGGGAGCGGCACAGCAGTTCCATTTCTTCGCACTCCGCTTCTTCCAGGCGGCGCTTTTCCCCCCAAAAATGTGGGTCTGCTGTTTCCGATTCTGTTTGTAACGTTCCACGTTCTGCCGGGTTCCTTGCTGCAGCATTATCGCCCGTGCTATGTGCTTCTTCTCCTTCTCGCCATTGCCATTTCGACGATTACAAAAGTTTACAACATATTTAACGACTACGGTAAATAAAACGATTCACTTGACAGCATCCCATCCGATTTGAAGAATACTCTACGAAACGTATTGCACAAAATTGTATGTGTTAATTGGTGATCATAGTTAATAAAATGTGTTTTAAATGTGCAAATTGTAAATACAGTTCCCATCTGGCACCCACAGACCATTGTTTTAAAACACAGAAGCAAAAGCCTAGCCTTCTTCATAAATCGTGATTGACGTGGAAGAAAATAGTCATCGCGAATCAATACTGGAATCAAGTAGAAAGAAGAAAAACCTAAAAGCAAGCAAATTCTACAGCAATACTTAGGACAACTTTTTCTAAAAAAAATCTTAACAAAAAATCCTAACAATCCATAAGTGAAGCATTAACTCATCCCTAACAATCGCTGAGCGCATCTATGTTTTTGTAACTCTCTTTACACACTACCACAAAAAAAAACACTGACGTTCGTACGGTCCAATTTCACGACGACATCAAAGACGATAAAGCATTCCGGAAAGCGAAATCGTTCGCTGCATTTGAATGTGTTCAGTTTTCGCAGTCCAAATGGATCATCCCAGCCCTGCGCTGCACCTAAACAGAACAAATCTAACGGATCGTTAAAAGGATTCTTTTCCGAATACACGAAACGAACAAAACAAAATTAGAACAAGTTGTAAATAGTAAGCGAAATGCAAGTACAATTCAGCAAAGAACTGAAAGCAGTAGTGTTCAGAAAACAAGAGAAATTTGACCAAAAAAAAAAACGTTGAACAAAAAAGCAAGAAGCAAACGCATGTAAAAACAAGCGCTAGAAAACAAAAAACCGTTGTAAATTTGCTAGATCACCCGAATTGAGACTGATTTTTTTTAAGAACACGAAAAGGGCATTAATCTCAAATTGAAAAATCAGCGAATCTAGTCACCGGAAATACTCATCATGAGGAAGCCCTTGCAAAGCGAGTATGTAGTAGACATTGCTGTTGTAGACGAGCTTTGATCAGTTGCGTTGTAGAAAGCACAGTTTTGAAATGTAGGTTATTCATCGATTAGAATTCGGATAGAATTGCTCATCTTCATCTGCAATCTGACCAACACAGAATGTTTATTGGCAAGGTACATATATGTGTAAAGAGCTGCAGTACTGGTTGATGGGTGTTCTAAGTCAGTTAATGGTCAAATCAATATACCTAACCACTAACCAGTGTGTATTTAGCAGTTCTATACAACGTTTAAGGTTATGGTGGACCTGTCCAAAGATGGCATAAGTTCTGTCCTCCTGCCTACCTATCTCTTTGCATAAATTGCATTGAATTGAAGAAGTCCATGGTATTGCCCTTTAAAGGGTCATTTATTAGGAAATACCTGAAAAAACTCTGGATGGAGTCCCTCCAGGAATTCCATCAGAGGATCCTCCTGAAGTTCCACCAAAAATTTCTCCAAGAATTGCTTCAAGAGTTCTTCCGGGAATTACTCCAGGTGTTTCTCTGGAACCTTTGTCCAGGAATGGCTTCAGAAATTCCTGCGGGAAATATTCAGGGAGTTTCTCAGGAAATTCCTCCAGGTGTCCTCCAGGTGTCCTTCGGAGAATTGCTCAAGATGTTCTTCGGGGAATTCTTACAACAAATCTTATAGACGTTCCACCGGGAGTTCCTTCGGGATATGCTTCAGAATTTCCTCGGGGTATTCCTCCAGGCGTTCGAGAATGGCTTCAGCGTTCCCATGTAAATTTTTCCAGGAGTTCCTCCGGGAATTCTACCAGAAGTTCCTTGAATAATTCCTACAGGAGTTCCTCGAGGAATTCCCGCAGGGGTTCCTCGGGGAATTCCTCCAGGAGTTCCACCGAGAATTGCTCCAGGAGTTCCTCCGTGAAATTCTCCAGGAGTTCCTCCGGGCATGCTCCAGAAGTTCTTCCAGAAATTGTTCGAAGAGTTCACCGGGAATTGCTCCAGAAGTTCCTCCGAGAATTCCAACAGAAGATCCTTGAAAAAATCCTACAGAAGTTTCTTGGTGAATTCCTCCAGGGGTTCCTCCGGGCATGTTCCAGGACTTCCGTAGGGCATTTGTCCAGGAGTTCCTCCGGGTATTGCTCCAGAAGTTCTTCCAGAAATTGATCGAGGAGTTCACCGGGAATTGCTCCAAAAGTTCCTCCGAGAATTCCACCAGAAGATCCTTGAAAAAATCCTACAGGAGTTTCTTGGTGAATTCCTCCAGGGGTTCCTCCGGGCATGTTCCAGGACTTCCGTAGGGCATTTGTCCAGGAGTTCCTCCTGGTATTGCTCCAGAAGTTCTTCCGGAAATTGTTCCAGGAGCTCATCAGCAATTGCTCTAGGATTTCCTGCGGGAATTCCACCAGAAGATCCTCGAAAGATTTCTACAGGGGTTCATCGGGGTATTCCTCGAGGGGTTCCTTGGGGACTTCTTCCAGGAGTTCCACCGAGAATTGCCCCAGGAGTTCTTCCGTGAAATTATCCAGGAGTTCCTTCGGGCATGCTCCAGGACTTCCGTAGGGAATTTGTGCAGGAGTTCCTCCGGGTATTGCTCCAGAAGTTCTTCTGGAAATTGTTCCAGGAGTTCACCGGGAATTGCTCCAGGAGTTCCTCCGGGAATTCCACCAGAAGATCCTTGTAAAATTCCTACAGGAGTTCCTCGGGGAATTCCTCCAGGGATTTCTCCGGGAATTCCACCAGGAGTTCCACCGAGAGTTGCTCCAGGAGTTCCTCCGTGAAATTCTCCAGGAGCTCCTCCGGGCATGCTCCAGGACTTCCGTAGGGAATTTGTCCAGGAGTTCTTCCAGGAATTGTTACAGAAGTTCTTCTGGAAATCGTTCCAGGAGTTCACCGGAAATTGCTCCAGGAGTTCCTCCGGGAATTCCACCAGAAGTTCCTTAAAAAAATCCTACAGGAGCTCCTCAGGGAATTCCTCCAGGGGTTCCTTGAGGAATTCCTCCAGGAGTTCCACCGAGAATTGCTCCAGGAGTTCCTCCGTGAGATTCTCCAAGAGTTCCTCCGGGCATGTTCCACGACTTCCGTAGGGAATTTGTCCAGCAGTTTCTCCGGGAATTGCTCAAGAAGTTCTTCCGGAAATTGTTCCAGGAGTTCACCGGGAATTGCTCCAGGAGCTCCTCCGGGAATTCCACCAGAATTTTCTTGAATAATTCCTACAGGAGTTCCTCGGGGAATTCCTCCAGGGGTTTCTCCGGGAATTCCACCAGGAGTTCCACCGAGAATTGTTCCAGGAGTTCCTCCGTGAAATTCTCTAGGAGTCCCTCCGGGCATGCTCCACGACTTCCGTAGGGAATTTGTCCAGGAGTTCCTCCGGGCATTGCTCCAGAAGTTCTTCCGGAAATTGTTCCAGGAGTCCA
Source organism: Aedes albopictus (assembly GCF_035046485.1). Lineage (NCBI taxonomy): Eukaryota > Metazoa > Arthropoda > Insecta > Diptera > Culicidae > Aedes > Aedes albopictus. The sequence continues at coordinate 81,564,167 of NC_085136.1, read as the reverse complement.
CCGGGAATCGCTCCAGGAGTTCCTCCGGGAATTCCACCAGAAGATCCTTGATCAATTCCAACAGCAATTCCTTAGGAAATTCCTCCAGGGGTTTCTCCGGGAATTCCTCCAGGAGTTCTTCCGGATATTGTTCCAGGAGCTCACGAGGAATTGCTCCAGCAGTTCCTCCGGCAATTCCACCAGAAGATCTTCGAAAAATTTCTACAAGAGTTCCTCGGGGTATTCCTCCAGAGGTTCCTTGGGGAATTCCTCCAGGGGTTCCTCGGGGAATTCCTCCAGGAGCTCCACCGAGAATTGCTCCAGGAGTTCCTCCGTGAAATTATCCAGAAGTTCTTCCGGGCATGCTCCACCCCTAGTAGCACATTTGTTCTACTCGAGTTTATGTGACTCCTATATGACGAGATTTGGTCGTATAGGAGTCATACCAACTAATATACAACATGTGTGCTACTGGGGACGACTTCCGTAGGGAATTTGTCCAGGAGTTCGTCCGGGAATTGCTCCAGAAGTTCTTTTGGAAATTGTTCCAGGAGTTCACCGGAAATTGCTCCAGGAGTTCCTCCAGGAATTCCACCAGAAGATCCTTGAAAAATTCCTACAGGAGTTCCTCGGGGAATTCCTCCAGGGTTTCCCCGGGGAATTCCTCCAGGAGTTCCACCGAGAATTGTTCCAGGAGTTCTTCCGTGAAATTATGCAGGAATTTCTCCGGGCATGCTCCAGCACTTCCGTAGAATATTTGTCCAAGATTTTCTCCGGGAATTGCTCTAGAAAATCTTCCGGAAATTGTTCCAGGAGTTCCTCCGGGAATTGCTCCAGAAGTTCTTCTGGAAATAGTTCCAGGAGTTCACCGGAAATTGCTCCAGGAGTTCCTCCTGGAATTCCATCAGAAGATCCTTGGAAAATTCCTACAGGAGTTCCTCGGGGAATTCCTCCAGGGATTCCTCGTGGAATTCCTCCAGGGATTCCTCGTGGAATTCCTCCAGCAGATCCTCCGGGCATGCTCCAGGACTTCCATAGAAAATTTGTCCAGGAGTTCTCCAGGAATTCTACTAGAAGGTCCTTGAAGAATTCCTACAGTAGTTCCTCGGAGAATTCCTCCAGGGGTTCCTCGGGAATTCCACCAGGAGTTCCACCGAGAATTGCTCCAGGAGTTCCTCCGTGAAATTATCCAGGAGTTCCTCCGGGCATGCTCCAGCACTTCCGTAGGGAATTTGTCCTGGAGTTCCTCCGGGAATTGCTCCAGAAGTTCTTCCGGAAATTGTTCCAGGGGTTCACCAGGAATTGCTCCAGGAGTTCCTCCGGGAATTCCACCAGAAGATCCTTGAATAATTCCTACAGGAGTTCCTTGGGCAATTCCTCCAGGGGTTTCTCCAGGAATTCCACAAGAAGTTCCACCGAGAATTGCTCCAGGAGTTCCACCGTGAAATTATCCAGGAGTTCCTCCGGGCATGCTCCAGGCTTTCCATAGGGAATTTGTACTGGAGTTCCTTCGGGAATTGCTCCAGAAGTTCTTCTGGAAATTGCTCTAGGAGTTCCTCTGGGAATTGCTCCAGGAGTTCCACCGAGAATTCCACCAGAAGATCCTTGAAAAATTCCTCCAGGGGTTCCTAGGGGAATTCCTCCAGGAGTTCCACCGAGAATTGCTCCAGGAGTTCCTCCGTGAAATTATCCAGGTGTTCCTCCGGGCATGCTCCAGGACTTCCGTAGGGAATTTGTCCAGCAGTTCCTCCGGGAATTGCTCCAGAAGCACTTTCGGAAATTGTTCCAGGAGTTCACCGGGAATTGCTCCAGGAGTTCCTCCGGGAATTCCACCAGAAGATCCTTGAATAATTCTTACAGGAGTTCCTTTGGGTATTCCTTCAGGGGTTTCTCCGGAAATTCCACCAGAAGTTCCACCGAGAATTGCTTCAGGAGTTCCTCCGTGAAATTCTCCAGGAGTTCCTCCGTGAAATTCTCCAGGAGTTCCTCCGGGCATGCTCCAGGACTTCCGTAGGGAATTTGTCCAGGAGTTCCTCCGGGGATTGCTCCAGAAGCTCTTCCGGCAATTGTTCCAGGAGCTCACCAGGAATTGCTCCAGGAGTTCTTCCGGGAATTCCGGGAAATTGCTCAAAATGTTCTTCTGGGAATACTTTGAGGAAATCCTTCAGAAGTTCCACCGGAGTTCTCTCGGGATATCCTTCAGGAGTTCCTCCGGGAATTGCCCGAAAAACTCCTCCGGCAAAACCTATAGCTGTTCCTCAGGGAATTCCTTCTGGCGTTCCACTAGGAATTGCTTCAAGAGTTCCAATGTGAATTTCTCCAGGAAATCCTCTAGGAGTTCTTACTGGGAACTGCTCCAAAAGTTCTGCTCCAAAAAATGGAATTAGAAAATTCCTCCAGGAGTTCCTCTGGTCATGCTCCATCAATTGCTCCACGAATCGCTCCAAGAATTCCATAGAGAATTTGTCAAGGAGTTCTTTCGAGAATTGCTCCAGGAGTTCTTCCGGAAATTGTTCCAGGAGGTCACCAAGTATTCAACCAGAAGACCGTTAGAAAATTCCTACAGGAGTTCCTTGGGGAATTCCTCCAGGAAATGCTCGTGAAATTCCTCCAGGAGTTCCATCGAGAATTGTTCCAGGAATTCCTCCGTGAAACTCTCCAGGAGTACCTCTGGGCATGCTCCAGGACTTCCATGGAGAATTTGTCCAGGAGTTCCTCCGGGAATTGCTCCAGGAGTTCTTCCGCAAATTGTTCCAGTAGTTTTCCGGGCACTCTGTCAGGAGGTCCATCATAAGTTGCTCTAGAGGTACTTCTGAAAATTGTTGCGCTCAAGTTCCTTCCGGAATCGCTCTCTAGGGGTTCCTCCAGGATATGCTCCGGGAATTCTTTCGGGAATCGCTCCAGCAGTTTCCTCGGGTAATCCTTCAGGAGTTCCATAGAAATATCCTACAGAAGATCCTTCGGGAAATGCTCCAAGAGTTTCTCCGGGAATTCCACCAGAAGATCCTAGGAAAATTCCTCCGGGAGTTTTAGCAGGAATTGCTCCAGGATTCCAACCGGGAATTGCTCCAGGAGTTCCTCCGGGCATGCTCCATGATTTCCTCCACGAATCGCTGCAGGACCTCCATAGGGAGTTTGTCAGAAGATCCTTCGGGAATTGCTCTAGGAGTTCTTCCAAAAATTGTTCTAGGAGTTCACCAAAAAATCCGCAATGAGTTACACCATAAATTTCTCAAGAAGCTCCAAGAGTTTTTTTTAGGAATCCCCCCAGAAGCTCCTCTGGGAACTACCCCGAGAAATGCCTCAGCAGTCTCCCCGGGAGATCCTCCAGGAGATCCTTAGGAAATGCCACCAGAAGATCCTCCAGGAGTTCCTTCGGGAAATGCTGCAGGAGTTTTTCCGGGAATTGCTCCATAAACTAAACCGGGAATACCTCCAGGAGTTCCTCCGGAAATTCTTACAGGTATTGTCCATCCGGATTTTTTCAAGCGTTTGCTTAGGATATTTTTACAGGAGTGTTTCCGAAAGTTTCCTCCTGTGGAAATTTTTCTAAGATTTTTTTCTGAGAATTTTTCTACAACTTCCTTCGGGAATTTCTATAGTATTATATACTAAAATTACTCTGGGAATTCCTTCGGAAATCCCTCCAGGAGTTCCTTTGGATTTTTTTCCGGGAGTTACTCTGGAAATTCGTCAAGGATTTGCTCCGGGAAGTTTTTTAGGAGTTCCGGAAATAACTTCAAGAGTTACTTTGAAAGTTCGCCTAGAGGGTTTGCCATGGTTTTTTTCCGAGAGTTCCGACTCACATCCCTCCAGGAATTCCGAGAATTCCTTTTTGAGTCCCTGAGGGAATTCCACTGAGAATTCCTCCGGTGATTCCGCGAAGAGCTCCCCCGGGAATTTATCTGGGAGCTCTACTGGGCATTCCTCTGAAAGTTCCACTGGTACTCTGACTGAACTTTCTTCAACAATTTCCTCTAGGAGGTTCTCCGAGAAATTACACTAGGAGTTCCTGTGTTTCTGTGTTCCTCCACCAGAGATTTCTCTGGAAGTTTTCTGGGCATTTCTTTTGCAGTTCTACTGGGAAGTTCTTGCGAACGATGTTTTGATTAAAAAATTTCCAGGAAGAATCCCAGTGGAATCCCTGATGGAATTCCGGAAGTAATCCTCGAGAAGAATAATTAAACATATTCTTAAAGAAATCCCAGAAGGCATCCCGAAAGAATCCCTCAGGAATTCTTGCACATTTTCCGGCAGAACCCCCAATCCCTGACATTCCTGAAAGGAAAGCATATGTGCAATCCCGGGAGAAATCTTGGAAGGAATGTCGGGAGGAACTTATGAAGCAATCCCGTCACTTATTTCCGAAGGATGCTTGTGAAGAAACCCTAAAGAAATCCCGGGAGGAATCACAGTGAAGTCCGTGATAGAATTCCGAGAGAAGTTTCTGAAGAAATCCCGTGAAGAGTCCCTGATGGAAACTGGGAAGGAATCCCAGCGGAATAGCTGATGCAATTCTGGGAGCAATCCCTGTAAGAATCATGGGAGGAAATCCTGAAGAAATCCTTGGAGGAGTTCTTCAAGGCATCCCGGAAAGAATCCTGAACATATTCCGGGCTCAGGTGAAATCCCGGGAGAAATCCCGGGAGAAATTTGTGAAGAAATTCGTGAGAAATTTCTAAAACAATTCTGAGAGGACTCCCAATGGAACCCCTGAAGGAGTCCTGGGAGGCGTTTCTGGAGAAATTCCAAGGTGAGATTCTGACAGCATCTCGGAAAGAATCCCTGAGTTTTTCCTGAGTATATCTTAGGAATCTTGGGAGGAATTTGTGAAGGAACACCAACATGAGTTTCACAGAAGAATCTGGTTAAGAATTCCTCAAAGAATCTTGGAAGAAATCACTGAATGGAACCCAGGAGGAAGTTGTGAAGGAATCCCGACACTAGCTTCCGAAGGATGCTTGTGAAGAAACCCTAAAGAAATCCCGGGAAGAATCACAGTGAAATCCGTGATGGAGTTCCGAGAGAAGTTTCCGACGAAAATCCGTGAAGAGTCCCTGATGGAAACTTGGAAGGAATCCCAGCGGAATCTCTGATGGAATACTGGGAGGAATCCCTGTAAGAATCATGGGAGGAAATCCTGAAGAAATTCCTGGAGGAGTTCTTCAAGACATCCCGGAAAGAATCCTGAGCATATCCTAGGTGAAATCCCGGAAAAAATCCCGGGAGAAATTCTGTACTGAATTTCCGAAGGAAGCTCGTGAGAAATTTCTAAAACAATTCCGAGTGGAATCCCAAAGAAACCCCTGAAGGAGTTCTGAGAGGAGTTTCTGGAGAAATTCCAAGGTGAGATTCTGACAGCATCCCGGAAAGAATCCCTGAGTTTTTCCTGAGCATATCCTAGGAATCTTGAGAAGAATTTGTAAAGGAACTCCAACACGAGTTTCCAACGAATCTGGTTAAGAATTCCTCAAGGAATCCCGGAAGAAATCACTGAATGAAACCCGGGAGGAATTTGTGAAGCCCGTCATTTACTTCCGAAGGGTGCGTGTGAAGAAACCCTAAAGAAATCCCAGGAGGAATCACAGTGAAATCCGTGATGGAGTTCCGAGAGGAGTTTCTGAAGGAACCCTGGAATGCATTTCTGGATGAATCCCGATTTGAGTTTCCGAAAAAAGCTCTTGAGGAATCCCCAGCGGAATCCCTGATAGAATTTTGGGAGGAATCCCTGAAAAGTCATGGGAGGAAATCTCTCGAGGAAGCTCACGAAAAATTTCTGAAAGAATCACGAGAGGAATCCCAAAGGAACCCCTGAAGGAGTCCTGGGAGGAGTTTCTGTAGAAATTCCTAGATGAGATTCTGACAGCATCCCGTAAAATAATCTCTGAGGAGTTCCTGAATATATCATAGCAATCTTGAAAAGAATTTGTGAAGGAACACCAACATGAGTTTCACGGACTAATCTGGTTAAGAATCCCTCAAGGAATGCCGTGAGAAATCACTGAAGGAATCATGGAAACATTCCCGGAAGGAATTGCTTGGGGAATTCCGAGGTTAATCTGGAAACAAACTCTGATCAATTACAAAACAATTCCAAAGAGAAATCCCTGAAATAAACTAGGGCATGAATTCCTGGAAGGAATTTGTGAAGAAACCCCAACAAGATCTTCCATACGAATCTTGTGAGGAATTTCTGAAGGAACACTGGGAGGCAACCCCTGAGGAATCATTATCTTCCGGAATTTCGGAACTTCCGGAATAAATTCATCATGGAATACTAGGAGGAATTGATATATCAATCCTGAAGTGAATTTCCGAAGAAATCTCGTAAGGAATCCTTGAAATTATCTCGGAAGGAATGCATGCCAAATTCCGCGAAGAATTTCTCAAAAAATCCCAAGAAGAATCTCTGATGTTGTTTTGGAGAAATCACTGGAGGAATCCCTGGAGAGATGCTCGAAGGAATAATGGGAGGAATTTCTTAATTATTAAGTAATCTCATGACGAAATTGCAGTAGGAATCTCATATGAAATCCCGGTATTATTTTCTGAACATTTCCCGGGAAGAACGCCTTAAGGAATTCCGGGAGTAATTCCAGGGAAATCCCTGAAGAAATTACAATGAACCCTTGTAATAATCCTGAAGGGAATCCCGGGAGGAACTCCTGAAGCTATCTCGAGAAAAGCTACTGAAAAAAACCGGTGAGGAATTCCTGAAGGTATCATGGAAGGATATTCCTCAGGTAACATATCTCGGAACAAATCCCTTAAATAACTCTATAAGAATCACAGAAGGCATCCTGTGAAATATCCCTGAATGAAACGAAGAAACCTCCAAAGGATTCTCGACACGAGTTTAAGAATTGTTTTAGAACCTTAGAATGCATTTAGCATGGTTTTAGAACCTAATACACCCTTGAACAGCTGTCATATTGAACACTGGGCCACCATCTTGGATTTTGGGCTGCAATCTTGCATATGGTTAAGGACGCAATTTTTGGACTCCGGACATCTTCTTTATACCAAATATACTCATATTGTATGGTTTAAGAGCCTAAAACTCCTTAAAACAATCGCCATCTTGAACTTTGAGTCACCATCTTGGATTTTTGGCCACCATCTTTTATATTCTAGTCGCAAGTTTTGGACTCCCGACATCTGTATACCAAATATACCCATATTCCATGGCTTAGGAGCCTAAACTCCATCTTGGATTTTTGACCGTCATCTTGAATATTCTGGTTCCCATTTTCGAACTCCGGACATCTTACCCATACCAATTATACCGATATTGCATGGTTTTAGATCCTTAAACTCCTTAAAACAGCTGTCATCTTGAATTGTGAGTCGCCATCTTGGATTTTTGGGCCACCGTCTTGGATATTCTGATCACCATTTCTGGACTCCAGACATCTTCTACACTAACAAGCCCAGGTTCATCATCATCATCTTCTCTATACCAAATAAACCCATATTGCATGGTTTCAGAGCCTTAAGCTCCTTAATGCAGTCGCCGCCTCTTTTAAATGTGGGACGCCATCTTGGATTTTAGGTCGCCATCTTGAATTTTTTGGCCGACATAGTGATTTTAGGTTTCCATTGATGATTCCCGCATGAAAATCGGCAACCATGCTAAAGTTTTGGCTCAATTTGATGTGTCGCATGATAGAATTTGGTCCAGTTTTATATATGACCGGTGCACCGGTGCTGGTCTAAATCACTAAAATGGCCAGAACTTCCGAACGCCATGACCGATCCGCACCATTTTCAATAGTAAACAACGTGGCAAAATTCCGGTTCGATTCGAGCCATAATCCGAAAAATCGGCCAATGGAAAGTGCCTTAAAAGTGAGTGAACTTTTTTTGCGCACAGACATACATACATACACACAAACATACACACATACAGACATCATCTCCATTCGTCGAACTGAGTTGATTGGTATATGTGACTCGACTTTCTGAGCCTTCTATCGAAAATTTGATTTTGAGTGAACATATATGTAGCCTTTCAGTACACTTTGGTGTACGAGAAAGGCAAAAACCACAGTAAAAGAATCTTTGGAAAAAACAATAGTTCTTGGATTTTCGAATGAATTTCCAGAGAAAGCTCCTGAGCATATGATTAAAAATCCTTCAAATATTTTGACACAAACATCAACCAGTGCTGCCAGCATCAGAAAAAAAATCTTCACAGTAAAAATCATACCTGCATTACAAAGAGGCAAAAGAAATCGTAGCGATTTAGAAAACAACCTTGCAAAGAAAAAGCATTTAAGAATCCAACCACCAAACGATCCACCACCGCAGTCAAAAATAAATTCACTCTTTGTTAATTCTAAGCACGATCTCAATGTCGATTCCACACGAAATCAAAAAGAGCTTGCTTTTTCCCCCCAATACGTTAAACCATGCGATTGTTCTGCCAGGCTTTTCCAATCCAAATACCCAAAACAATCCGGAAGTTAATCGCTATCGCTCGATCTGGAGCAAAAACTAATACCTTAAAAACTCATACGGGTCTTTCTATCTATTGTCGTTCGTTAGGTAAAACTTATATTAATTCGCGCATTCCAAATGCAAACACCGTTTAGTGCTCGCGGCCTTACTATTTTTCCGTGCCAAACCATTATGAGTATGCACAATGTCACTGTCTAATTCCATCCTGACCTGAGTCTTTCTCTTCTCGTTTGAACCGGAAAATATAAGCTGAATAGTTGTTGAAATATATACATACCGTTGATTGCCCATGTTAAACAGTTTTATCAAGCTCGCTTACTGCTTTGGAGGTTGGTTGCAGACAAATGGATGTAATGATCTAAGAAATTCCTAATGTTTCGAACGATCCAGTTCAAATGATTCATTCGGATTTTCTGATGAGCTCACACACACACATGTTTGTCTGTTATCAATCGTTACCTACCATCAAATTCCTCCGTCAAGTTTAAAATTCAGATTACAAAAACGAACAAAATGTGTTGATTAACATTGGACCAAAACGATGTACTAATCACCAAACTAAAAGCAAAACAAAAACGAGTATCTTCTCTCGATCATGGAGGAAACTGAACAAACCGACAAAAAAAACATTTATGAAAATACACGACTTCTGTGATAACTAACTTTTTATAAAAATAAAACAAAAATGTTAATTTAATACTTATGATGGAATTATAAAACTAATTGCTGATGCAAATGAAGGAAAAGCTAAAGTTAAATCATTTAAGTGTATCTCATAACTTAACCGTAAGTATATTTTTAAGATTGAATATATATTTCAAAAAACCCTCAAAAAGAGAACAGAGTTTGTGTGTGTTGTTTATTTTTATTGCTCGTGGCAAGCAAAATCAGATAATTCAAACGTCGAAGCCATCGTTAATTCCAATTTGAATCACGTGTTTTAAAATACAAATGTTGAAGTAAACAAACGTATATAACGCATATATATTTACTTGAATAGCAATCTACAGTGTTGCCAGACTTTTTCGAGCCATTGTACTTTTCCCCCGAGGAAATCATCTACGATTTCCCCAAACATTCTAGTTTCCATTTTCACGAAGCTCTCGAAAGCAATTCTTGATGCTACAAGATGCACTCAAATCATCTCAATCACACACATAACAACCGAATCATAACGTCAAGAAAAACAAAACACGCACGAATCTTATATGTTGACCGTTTCATTGTTGGTTCATCGATCGAAGAATTGTTGCAATACTAGAATAAACACACAACACTTTTAACGCAAAACATTACGCAAATGGAGCAAAAACCGGATAATAGAAACTGTTCAAAGCAAAAAGCAAGCATAAAATTGCAAAAAAAAAACAAAAACAGACAAACAAAACTATACCGATATGTGCACTTTCATTCCAAAGCAAACAAAAAAGAAAATGAGAAAAATAGTAAATGTTAGTGATCACCACACAGAAATAGATCGGACAATTCAAGCAAAAAATAAAACGTCACCGTGAAAATATACACAAGAAGAATGGAACGTAAAAAACACACTTTAGATGACAGTAATCACACACAAACACACCGAATCGCAGTTGTAAAAGTTAGATAAATTACAGCAAAAACCAAAAACAAAAAAAAACTAAAAAATATACAGACACTCTTAGGACCTTGGCTAAGATCGGTAGCTAAATAAAACTGAAACTTCTATGACAAAGTGAGCATCCCGAGCGATGTCGTTCATTGATTCGAACATTCCTTGGTAACACTACGCAGCCTGATGCATGCGAAAGCTTTCGCACGATTATCACAGAGAAAATAATGTGCTTTCAGCGGATCCCTCAATTACTTGCACGCAAAGCTTTCAGATAATTTAATCTCACTGGAGAAGTTTTATGCAACATCGAAAGCTGTTGAACAGGGTGAAATCCCATAGTTTATCTAAAAACCCCCTATTTAATCCGCCTAGCGGTGATGGCACCTTTCTCGCGCCTTCGAAAACACATTTCAACAAAGCTCAAGTGACATATTGAAATATCGCACTTTCATACGTTGAAAAATCTATTTCATGGCACCAGATATCATACCGTTTATCTAGCTTTGAGAGTTTGAGGCCCAAACAACTCTTAAAAAAGCTGCTATATTGAATTTTGAGCCGCAATTTTGGATTTAAGTCTGCCATCTTGGATATTCTGGTCGCCATTTTTGGATTCCAGTCTTCTTCACCATACCAGATATACCCATATTGCATGGTTTTAGAGCCCAAAACTCCATTAAACAGCCACCATGTTGAATTTGGAGTCGCCATGGCGTTTGGGCCACCATTTTGGCTATTGCGGTCACCATTTTTGGACTCCAAACATCTTCCCCATTCCAAATATACCCATATTGCATGGATTTACGGTCTAAAACTGCTTTAAACAACCGCAGTCTAGGATTTTAAACTGCTATCTTGGATTTTTGATCGCCATCTTGGAAATTATGGTCGCCATTTTTGGACTCCGGACATCTTGTTTATACCAGGTATTCTCAAATTTCATGGTTTTAGGGCCTAAAACATGATTAAACAGCCGTCATCTCAAATTTGGAGCCGCCATCTTGGATTTTAAACCGCCATCTTGGTTGCCATTTTTGGACTGCTAACATCTTTCTCCTGCCAAATATACTCATATTGCATGGTTTTGGGCATACATCTTCATTCAATAGCCGCCATCCTTAATTTGGAGCCACCATCTTGGATATTCAGGTCGCCATCTTCAGACTCCAGACATATCCCATGTAAGATATACCCATATTGCATGGTTTTAGGGCTTAAAACTCCATTATACAGCCGCCATCTTGATTTTGAAGCCGCCATCTTGGATTTTGGACCGCCATCTTGAATTTTGGACCGATATCGTAGAATTTTTGTTCTCCAGTGTTGATTTCCGAACATTTTTTTTTCAACCATACTAAATCGCCCACAGTTTGATGTGTCGCATGATGGAGCTTGGTTCAGTTTTATATGCGGCTATTTCTACCGGTGCTGGTCCGGATCACTGCAATGGCCATAACTCCGGAACGCCTTGACCGATCCGAACCATTTTTAGTAGCAAACAATGCGGTAAAATTCCGGTTCGGTTCGAGCTATAATCTGAAATCGGCCAATGGGAAGCGCCTTAAAAGTGAGTGAACTTTTTTGTACATAGACATACATACACAGACACACTCACACACACATACATACACACAGACAGGGGCCGTTCATAAACCACGTAGACATTTTTGGGGGAGGTGGGGTCTGGCCAAAGTCTACGCTTCATACAAATTTCAAAATTTTTGTATGGACAAAGTCTACGAGGGGGGAGGGGGGGGGGGTGTGTCTGCGATTGCCAAATTTTGGTCTACGTGGTTTATGAACAGCCCCACATCATCTCAATTCATCGATCCCAGGTATATGTGATTTGACCCTTCGAGCCTTCTATCGAAAATTCGTTTTTTGAGTGAACATATAGCCTGTCAGTTAACTGGCGTCTCCTGTTAGTCTAGTGGTTAAGGCTATGGATCTCCAATCTGGAGACGGCGGGTTCGATTCCCGTTCCGGTCCGGATCTTTTCTCGACTGCCCTGGGCATAGTGTATTATTGTACTTGCCTCACAATATACAAATCCATGCAATGGCAGGCAAAGAATGCCTTTCAATTAATAACTGCGGAAGTGCTCAAAGAACACTTAGTTGAAGCGAGGCAGGTCAATAATGACGTAGAGCCATTAAGAAGAAGAAGAAGCAGAAGAAGAAGAAGAAGAAGAAGAAGAAGAAGAAGAAGAAGAAGAAGAAGAAATGTTCTGGTTAAGACTTCAGGGGACTTCTTTGAAGATTGAATCATGAATTTCTGAAAAAGTATTTAAAAAAAACTATAAATATTTCATCAAGATTTTTTTTCCAAACTTTCTTTTGGATATTCTTAACAGTTTCTTTCCTATTCTTTGTATAATCTGATTCTCTGATTATATTATTAATCTGCTATCATCCAGTAGATGCTTTCTGTATACTTGAGGGGGTTTCATCAAGTTTTTTTTTTTTAATATTTCAGGATGAGTTTCTTCGGAGATCCTTTTAAGATTTCTCTCAAAATTCCATTCAGGGATTTCTCTAGCAGTTTCTTTAGATATCTCTTCAGGAGTTCTTTCAGAGATAGTTCCACTAGTTTCTCAAGAGGCTATCCCACAAGGATTCAAGGATATTGGTTTCTAGGATATTCATCAGGAATTCCTTCAGAAGAACTCTCAGCTATTTCGACTGGCATTTCCTCGAGGATTGCTCCAGAAGCTCCTTCAGATTTCAAGATGATTCAGGGATGACTGCAGGAGATCCATCAAGGATTCCTCCAGAAGTTCCTACAGGAGGTATGGGAGGTCCTTCAGAGATTTGTTTATGTGTTTATCCCGAAATGTTTTCTGATGTTCAAGCATTCAACAGTAGTTTCTTCTAATCCATGAAGTTCTTTCAGGGATTCATGCAAAAGGTCCTCAAAGTAGTACAATCAGTGCTTCCTCTAGAATTCCAATCAGGGATTTCTCCTGGTGTTTCTTTAGGAATCAGTCTAGGATCCTTCGGGGATCTCTCCAGAAGATCCTTCAGATATTCTTTCAGGAGCATTCAGGGATGCCTCCAGAAGATTCTTCTGAGAACTCTCGTGGAATCCCTCCTAGAATTCATTCAGGGATTTCTCCTAGAATGCCTTCAGGGATAACCTTAAAAATTTCAAGAGGAGTTCCTTCGTGGATTCCTCCAGGATTTTTTTCAGAATTTTGTTTGAAATTCCTTCTGGGATTCTTTATGCAATTTCATCAAGAGTTTCATCAGAGATTCTTCAGAAGCTCCCTCAGGTATTCCGAGAGAAGTACCTTCAGGGATTCATCTAAAAATTCAACTATGTATTCCTGCAGGGGTTTTTCAAAGATCTTTCCAGGAGTTCCTTCAGGGATTTCTCCAGGATAACCTTCACAGATTTTTCCATGAGAATTCAAGGCTGCCTCCAGGAGTAACTGGGATTCTTACAGAAGCTCCTTCAGGGATTAGCCCATGGAGTTCCTTCTAAGATAACTCCAGGAGATTTTCAAATTTTTCAGGGATAGCTACAGAAGATCCTTTAGAGATTCTTCCAGGAGTTGCACTTGGAAGTATTTCGGAGATTTTTCCAGAAAGGTTCTGGAATGCCTCCTGGAGTTACATCAAGGATTTCTCCAGAATTTCCTTCAGGGATTCCTACAGGGGTTCCATCAAGGATTCTTCTAGGAGTTCTTTCAAAGGTTTTTTTATGAATATAATCAGGTACACTAAATTCTTTTTTTACACGATCTTTTTTTACGCGGTTTTATTTTACACGATTTTTTTACACGATTTTCTCGAAATTAGGCGATGTGCTTTTGGAAAGATTCTTCTCTCCTGGTCGCTATTTACTTCCGACGGGGCTCAAATTTCTACCAGAGATCTTTCTTATCATCCTTGATACCCTGTCAAAATTTTAGGATGATCCGATAAAAAAAGTTTTGAAAACTTTTTTTATACGATTTTTTTTACGCGGAAGATTGGAAGTTTTCATGTCTTTTTTGCTTCAACCTCTGTTTGGAGAGCTGTTCCTTCCTAAATAGCATTACTCCTGTTACTCCCACATAAATTCCTGCAGGAAATCCTTCGGGAATTCCTCCTGGAGTTCTTTCGAGGGTTCCTCTTGGAAATCTTCCGGGGATTCCTTTTGGAAACTCGTCGGTAATTCCCTTGGGAAATCCTTTGGGAATTTTGCCTGGAATTTCTTCGAAGATTCCTCCTGGAAATTCTTCTAGAATCCCTTCTGGAATTCTTTCTAGGGTTCCTCCTGAAATTCCTCCTGGGAATCCTTCAGAGATTCCTCCTGCTAATCCTTTGAGGATTCCTTCAGAAATTCCTCCTGGAATTCCTTTAGAAATTCCTCCTGGAATTACTCCTGAAACATCCTTCATGAATTTCTCCTAAAATTTCCTTCGAGAATTCCTCCTGAAATTTTCTTTAGGCATTCCTCCTGAAATTTCCTTCGGGAATATCTCCTGGAATTCTTTCTGGAATTCCTTCTGGAATTCCTCTTGGAATTCCTTGGGAATTCCTCTTGGAATTCCTTGGGAATTCTTCATGGAATTTCTTGGGAATTCCTCTTGGAATCCCTTGGGAATTCCTCTTTGAATTCCTTGGGAATTCCTCTTGGAATTCCTTGGAAATTCCTTGGGAATTTCTTTTGGAATTCCTTGGGAATTCCTCTTGGAATTCCTTGGGAATTCCCCTTGGAATGCTTTGGGAATTCCTCTTGGAATTCCTTGGGAATTCCTCTTGGAATTCCTTGGGAATTCCTCTTGGAATTCCTTGGGAATTCCTCTTGGAATTCCTTGGGAATTTCTCTTGGAATTCCTTGGGAATCCCTCTTGGAATTCCTTGGGAATTCCTCTTGGAAATCCTCGGGAATTCCTTGGAAATTCCTCTTGGAATTCCTTGGGAATTCCTTCTGTTATTCCTTGGGAATTCCTTTCGGAATTACTTGGGAATTCCTCTTGGAATTACTTGGGAATTCCTCTTGGAATTCCTTGGGAATACCTCTTGAAATTCATTGGGAATTCCTATTGGAATTCCTTGGAATTCCTCCTGGAATTCCTTCGGGAATTCCTCCTGGAATTCCTTCGGGAATTACTCCTGGAATTCCTTCGGGAATTACTCCTGGAATTCCTTCGGAAATTCCTCCTGGAATTCCTTCGGGAATTCCTCCTGCAATTCCTTCGGGAATTCCTCCTGCAATTCCTTCGAGAATTCCTCCTGCAATTCCTTCGGGAATTCCTCCTGCAATTCCTTCGGGAATTCCTCCTGCAATTCCTTCGGGAATTCCTCCTGCAATTCCTTCGGGAATTTCTCCTGCAATTCCTTCGGGAATTTCTCCTGCAATTCCTTCGGGAATTCCTCCTGGAATTCCTTCGGGAATTCCGTCTGGAATTCCTTCGGGAATTCCGTCTGGAATTCCTTCGGGAATTCCGTCTGGAATTTCTTCGGGAATTCCTCCTGGAATTCCTTCGAGAATTCCTCCTGAAATTTCTTCGGGAATTCCTCCTGGAATTCCTTCGGGAATTCCTCCTGGAATTCCTTCGGGAATTCCTTCGGGAATTCCTCCTGGAATTCCTTCGGGAATTCCTCCTGGAATTCCTTCGGGAATTCCTCCTGGAATTCCTTCGGGAATTCCTCCTGGAATTCCTTCGGGAATTCCTCCTGGAATTCCTTTGGGAATTCCTCCTGGAATTCCTTCGGGAATTCCTCCTGGAATTCCTTCGGGAATTCCTCCTGGAATTCCTTCGGGAATTCCTCCTGGAATTCCTTCGGGAATTCCTCCTGGAACTCCTTCGGGAATTCCTCCTGGAACTCCTTCGGGAATTCCTCCTGGAACTCCTTCGGGAATTCCTCCTGGAATTCCTTCGGGAATTCCTCCTGGAATTCCTTCGGGAATTCCTCCTGGAATTCCTTCGGGAATTCCTCCTGGAATTCCTTCGGGAATTCCTCCTGTAATTCCTTCGGGAATTCCTCCTGGAATTCCTTCGGGAATTCCTCCTGGAATTCCTTCGGGAATTCCTCCTGGAATTCCTTCGGGAATTCCTCCTGGAATTCCTTCGGGAATTCCTCCTGGAATTCCTTCGGGAATTCCTCCTGGAATTCCTTCGGGAATTCCTCCTGGAATTCCTTCGGGAATTCCTCCTGGAATTCCTTCGGGAATTCCTCCTGGAATTCCTTCGGGAATTCCTCCTGGAATTCCTTCGGGAATTCCTCCTGGAATTTCTTCGGGAATTCCTCCTGGAATTCCTTCGGGAATTCCTCCTGGAATTCCTCCTGGGATTCCTTCGGGAATTCCTCCTGGAATTCCTTCGGGAATTCCTCCTGGAATTCCTTCGGGAATTCCTCCTGGAATTCCTTCGGGAATTCCTCCTGGAATTCCTTCGGGAATTCCTCCTGGAATTCCTTCGGGAATTCCTCCTGGAATTCCTTCGGGAATTCCTCCTGGAATTCCTTCGGGAATTCCTCCTGGAATTCCTTCGGGAATTCCTCCTGGAATTCCTTCGGGAATTCCTCCTGGAATTCCTTCGGGAATTCCTCCTGGAATTCCTTCGGGAATTCCTCCTGGAATTCCTTCGGGAATTCCTCCTGGAATTCCTTCGGGAATTCCTCCTGGAATTCCTTCGGGAATTCCTCCTGGAATTCCTTCGGGAATTCCTCCTGGAATTCCTTCGGGAATTCCTCCTGGAATTCCTTCGGGAATTCCTCCTGGAATTCCTTCGGGAATTCCTCCTGGAATTCCTTCGGGAATTCCTCCTGAAATTCCTTCGGGAATTCCTCCTGGAATTCCTTCGGGAATTCCTCCTGGAATTCCTTCGGGAATTCCTCCTGGAATTCCTTCGGGAATTCCTCCTGGAATTCCTTCTGGAATTCCTCCTGGAATTCCTTCTGGAATTCTTCCTAGAATTCCTTCGGGAATTCCTTCTGGAATTCCTTCGGGAATTCCTTCTGGAATTCCTTCGGGAATTCCTTCTGGAATTCCTTCGGGAATTCCTCCTGGAATTCCTTCGAGAATTCCTCCTGGAATTCCTTCGAGAATTCCTCCTGGAATTTCTTTGGGAATTCCTCCTGGAATTCCTTCGGGAATTCCTCCTGGAATTCCTTCGGGAATTCCTCCTGGAATTCCTTCGGGAATTCCTCCTGGAATTCCTTCGGGAATTCCTCCTGGAATTCCTTCGGGAATTCCTCCTGGAATTCCTTCGGGAATTCCTCCTGGAATTCCTTCGGGAATTCCTCCTGGAATTCCTTCGGGAATTCCTCCTGGAATTCCTTCGGGAATTCCTCCTGGAATTTCTTTGGGAATTCCTCCTGGAATTCCTTCGGGAATTCCTCCTGGAATTCCTTCGGGAATTCCTCCTGGAATTCCTTCGGGAATTCCTCCTGGAATTCCTTCGGGAATTCCTCCTGGAATTCCTTCGAGAATTCCTCCTGGAATTCCTTCGGGAATTCCTCCTGGAATTCCTTCGG
Source organism: Aedes albopictus (assembly GCF_035046485.1). NCBI lineage: Eukaryota > Metazoa > Arthropoda > Insecta > Diptera > Culicidae > Aedes > Aedes albopictus. Next base: position 81,546,665 of record NC_085136.1, on the reverse strand, counting down.
GAATTCCTCCTGGAATTCCTTCGGGAATTCCTCCTGGAATTCCTTCGGGAATTCCTCCTGGAATTCCTTCGGGAATTCCTCCTGGAATTCCTTCGGGAATTCCTCCTGGATTTCCTTCGGGAATTCCACTTGGAATTCCTTCGGGAATTCCCACTGGAATTCATTCGGGAATTCCTCATGGAATTCCTTCGGGAATTCCTCCTGGAATTCCTTCGGGAATTCCTCCTGGAATTCCTTCGAGAATTCCTCCTGGAATTCCTTCGGGAATTCCTCCTGGAATTCCTTCGGGAATTCCTCCTGGAATTCCTTCGGGAATTCCTCCTGGAATTCCTTCGGGAATTCCTCCTGGAATTCCTTCGGGAATTCCTCCAGGAATTCCTTCGGGAATTCCTCCTGGAATTCCTTCGGGAATTCCTCCTGGAATTCCTTCGGGAATTCCTCCTGGAATTCCTTCGGGATTTCCTCCTGGAATTCCTTCGGGAATTCCTCCTGGAATTCCTTCGGGAATTCCTCCTGGAATTCCTTCGGGAATTCCTCCTGGAATTCCTTCGGGAATTCCTCCTGGAATTCCTTCGGGAATTCCTCCTGGAATTCCTTCGGGAATTCCTCCTGGAATTCCTTCGGGAATTCCTCCTGGAATTCCTTCGGGAATTCCTCCTGGAATTCCTTCGAGAATTCCTCCTGGAATTCCTTCGGGAATTCCTCCTGGAATTCCTTGAGAATTCCTCTTGGAATACCTTGGGAATTCCTCTTGGAATAACTTGGGAATTCCTCTTGGAATACCTTGAGAATAACTCTTGAAATTCCTTGGGAATTCCTTCGGGAATTCCTCCTGGAATTCCTTGGGAATTCCTCTTGGAATTCCTTGGGAATTCCTCTTGGAATTCCTTGGAAATGCCTCTTGGAATTCCTTGGGAATTCCTCTTGGAATTCCTTGGGAATTCATCTTGGAATTCCTTGGGAATTCCTTTTGGAATTCCTTGGGAATTCCTCTTGGAATTCCTTGGGAATTCCTCTTGGAATTCCTTGGGAATTCCTCTTGGAATTCCTTGGGAATTCCTCTTGGAATTCCTTGGGAATTCCTCTTGGAATTCCTTGGGAATTCCTCTTGGAATTCCTTGGGAATTCCTCTTGGAATTCCTTGGGAATTCCTCTTGGAATTCCTTGGGAATTCCTCTTGGAATTCCTTGGGAATTCCTCTTGGAATTCCTTGGGAATTCCTCTTGGAATTCCTTGGGAATTCCTCTTGGAATTCCTTGGGAATTCCTCTTGGAATTCCTTGGGAATTCCTCTTGGAATTCCTTGGGAATTCCTCTTGGAATTCCTTGGGAATTCCTCTTGGAATTCCTTGGGAATTCCTCTTGGAATTCCTTGGGAATTCCTCTTGGAATTCCTTGGGAATTCCTCTTGGAATTCCTTGGGAATTCCTCTTGGAATTCCTTGGGAATTCCTCTTGGAATTCCTTGGGAATTCCTCTTGGAATTCCTTGGGAATTCCTTTTGGAATTCCTTGGGAATTCCTCTTGGAATTCCTTGGGAATTCCTCTTGGAATTCCTTGGGAATTCCTCTTGGAATTCCTTGGGAATTCCTCTTGGAATTCCTTGGGAATTCCTCTTGGAATTCCTTGGGAATTCCTCTTGGAATTCCTTGGGAATTCCTCTTGGAATTCCTTGGGAATTCCTCTTGGAATTCCTTGGGAATTCCTCTTGGAATTCCTTGGGAATTCCTCTTGGAACTCCTTGGGAATTCCTCTTGGAATTCCTTGAGAATTCCTCTTGGAATTCCTTGGGAATTCCTCTTGGAACTCCTTGGGAATTCCTCTTGGAATTCCTTGGGAATTCCTCTTGGAATTCCTTGGGAATTCCTCTTGGAATTCCTTGGGAATTCCTCTTGGAATTCCTTGGGAATTCCTCTTGGAATTCCTTGGGAATTCCTCTTGGAATTCCTTGGGAATTCCTCTTGGAATTCCTTGGGAATTCCTCTTGGAATTCCTTGGGAATTCCTCTTGGAATTCCTTGGGAATTCCTCTTGGAATTCCTTGGGAATTCCTCTTGGAATTCCTTGGGAATTCCTCTTGGAATTCCTTGGGAATTCCTCTTGGAATTCCTTGGGAATTCCTCTTGGAATTCCTTGGGAATTCCTCTTGGAATTCCTTGGGAACTCCTGTTGGAATTTCTTGGGAACTCCTGTTGGAATTTCTTGAGAATTCCTCTTGGAATTCCTTGGGAATTCCTCTTGGAATTCCTTGGGAATTCCTCTTGGAATTCCTTGGGAATTCCTCTTGGAATTCCTTGGGAATTCCTCTTGGAATTCCTTGGGAATTCCTCTTGTAATTCCTTGGGAATTCCTCTTGGAATTCCTTGGGAATTCCTCTTGGAATTCCTTGGGAATTCCTCTTGGAATTCCTTGGGAATTCCTCTTGGAATTCCTTGGGAATTCCTCTTGGAATTCCTTGGGAATTCCTCTTGGAATTCCTTGGGAATTCCTCTTGGAATTCCTTGGGAATTCCTCTTGGAATTCCTTGGGAATTCCTCTTGGAATTCCTTGGGAATTCCTCTTGGAATTCCTTGGGAATTCCTCTTGGAATTCCTTGGGAATTCCTCTTGGAATTCCTTGGGAATTCCTCTTGGAATTCCTTGGGAATTCCTCTTGGAATTCCTTGGGAATTCCTCTTGGAATTCCTTGGGAATTCCTCTTGGAATTCCTTGGGAATTCCTCTTGGAATTCCTTGGGAATTCCTCTTGGAATTCCTTGGGAATTCCTCTTGGAATTCCTTGGGAATTCCTCTTGGAATTTCTTGGGAATTCCTCTTGGAATTTCTTGGGAATTCCTCTTGGAATTCCTCTTGGACTTCCTTGAGAATTCCTCTTGGAATTCCTTGGGAATTCCTGATGGAATTCCTTGGGAATTCCTCTTGGAATTTCTTGAGAATTCCTCTTGGAATTCTTTGGGAATTCCTCTTGGAATTTCTTGGGAATTCCTCTTGGAATTCCTTGGGAATTCTTCTTGGAATTCTTTGGGAATTCCTCTTGGAATTCCTTGGGAATTCCTCTTTGAATTCCTTGAAAATTCCTCTTGGAATTCCTTGGGAATTCCTCTTGGAATTTCTTGGGAATTCCTCTTGGAATTCCTTGGGAATTGCTCTTGCAATTCCTTGGGAATTGCTCTTGGAATTCCTCTTGGAATTCCTTGGGAATTCCTCTTGGAATTCCTTGGGAATTCCTCTTGGAATTCCTTGGGAATTCCTCTTGGACTTCCTTGGGAATTCCTCTTGGAATTCTTTGGGAATTCCTCTTGGAATTCTTTGGGAATTCCTCTTGGAATTCCTTGGGAATTCCTCTTGGAATTCCTTGGGAATTCCTCTTAGAATCCTTTGGGAATTCCTCTTGGAATTCTTCTTGGAATTCCTAGGGAATTCCTCTTGGAATGCTTTGGGAAATTCCTTCGGAAATGCCTCTTGGAAATCCTTCAGAAATTTCTCTCTGAATTCCTCATGGAATTCCTTGGAAATTCCTTTTGGAATTCCTTGGAAATTCCTCTTGGAATTCCTTGGGAATTCCTCTTGGAATCCCTTGGGAATTCCTCCTGGAATTCCTTGGGAATTCCTCTTGGAATTCCTTGGAAATTGCTCTTGGAATTCCGTGGGAATTCCTCTTGGAATTCCGTGGGAATTCCTCTTGGAATCCCTTGGGAATTCCTCTTGGAATCCATTGTGAATTCCTCTTGGAATCCCTTGGGAATTCCTTTTAGAATTCCTCTTGGAATTCTTTGGGAATTCCTCTTGCAATTCTCTGGGAATTCCTTTTGGAATTCCTTGGGAATTCCTCTTGGAATTCCTTGGGAATTTCTCTTGGAATTCCTTGGGAATTCCTCTTGGAATTCCTTAGGAATTCCTCTTGGAATTCCTTAGGAATTCCTCTTGGAATTTCTTGGAAATTCCTCTTAGAATTCCTTGGGAATTCCTCTTGGAATTCCTTCGGGAATTTCTTCTGGAATTCCTTCGGAAATTTCTTCTGGAATTCCTTCGGGAATTTCTCCTGGAATTCCTTCGGGAATTTTTCCTGGAATTCCTTCGGGAATTTCTCCTGGAATTCCTTCGGGAATTTCTCCTGGAATTCCTTCGGGAAATCCTCCTGGAATTCCTTCGGAAATTCATCCTGGAATTCCTTTGAGAATTCCTTCGGGAATTCCTCCTGGAATTCCTTGGGAATTCCTCTTGGAATTCCTCTTGGAGTTCCTTGGGAATTAATCTTGGAATTTCTTGGGAATTTTCTTGGAATTCCTTGGGAATTAATCTTGGAATTCCATGGGAATTTTTTTGGAATTCCTTGGGAATTCCTCTTGGAATTCTTCGGGAATTCCTCTTGGAATACCTTGGGAATTCCTCCTGGAATTCCTTTGGGAATTCCTCCTGGAATTCCTTTGGGAATTCCTCCTGGAATTCCTCCTGAAATTCCTTCGGGAATTCCTCCTGGAATTCCTTCGGGAATTCCTCCTGGAATTCCTTCGGGAATTCCTCCCGGAATTCCTTCGGGAATTCCTCCCGGAATTCCTTCGGGAATTCCTCCTGGAATTCCTTCGGGAATTCCTCCTGGAATTCCTTCGGGAATTCCTCCTGGAATTCCTTCGGGAATTCCTCCTGGAATTCCTTCGGGAATTCCTCCTGGAATTCCTTCGGGAATTCCTCCTGGAATTCCTTCGGGAATTCCTCCTGGAATTCCTTCGGGAATTCCTCCTGGAATTCCTTCGGGAATTCCTCCTGGAATTCCTTCGGGAATTCCTCCTGGAATTCCTTCGGGAATTCCTCCTGGAATTCCTTCGGGAATTCTTCCTGGAATTCCTTCGGGAATTCCTCCTGGAATTCCTTCGGGAATTCCTCATGGAATTCCTTCGAGAATTCCTCCTGGAATTCCTTCGGGAATTCCTCCTGGAATAACTTGGGAATTCCTCTTGGAATACCTTGAGAATAACTCTTGAAATTCCTTGGGAATTCCTTCGGGAATTCCTCCTGGAATTCCTTGGGAATTTCTCTTGGAATTCCTTGGGAATTCCTCTTGGAATTCCTTGGAAATGCCTCTTGGAATTCCTTGGGAATTCCTCTTGGAATTCCTTGGGAATTCCTCTTGGAATTCCTTGGGAATTCCTCTTGGAATTCCTTGGGAATTCCTCTTGGAATTCCTTGGGAATTCCTCTTGGAATTCCTTGGGAATTCCTCTTGGAATTCCTTGGGAATTCCTCTTGGAATTCCTTGGGAATTCCTCTTGGAATTCCTTGGGAATTCCTCTTGGAATTCCTTGGGAATTCCTCTTGGAATTCCTTGGGAATTCCTCTTGGAATTCCTTGGGAATTCCTCTTGGAATTCCTTGGGAATTCCTCTTGGAATTCCTTGGGAATTCCTCTTGGAATTCCTTGGGAATTCCTCTTGGAATTCCTTGGGAATTCCTCTTGGAATTCCTTGGGAATTCCTCTTGGAATTCCTTGGGAATTCCTCTTGGAATTCCTTGGGAATTCCTCTTGGAATTCCTTGGGAATTCCTCTTGGAATTCCTTGGGAATTCCTCTTGGAATTCCTTGGGAATTCCTCTTGGAATTCCTTGGGAATTCCTCTTGGAATTCCTTGGGAATTCCTCTTGGAATTCCTTGGGAATTCCTCTTGGAATTCCTTGGGAATTCCTCTTGGAATTCCTTGGGAATTCCTCTTGGAATTCCTTGGGAATTCCTCTTGGAATTCCTTGGGAATTCCTCTTGGAATTCCTTGGGAATTCCTCTTGGAACTCCTTGGGAATTCCTCTTGGAATTCCTTGAGAATTCCTCTTGGAATTCCTTGGGAATTCCTCTTGGAATTCCTTGGGAATTCCTCTTGGAATTCCTTGGGAATTCCTCTTGGAATTCCTTGGGAATTCCTCTTGGAATTCCTTGGGAATTCCTCTTGGAATTCCTTGGGAATTCCTCTTGGAATTCCTTGGGAATTCCTCTTGGAATTCCTTGGGAATTCCTCTTGGAATTCCTTGGGAATTCCTCTTGGAATTCCTTGGGAATTCCTCTTGGAATTCCTTGGGAATTCCTCTTGGAATTCCTTGGGAATTCCTCTTGGAATTCCTTGGGAATTCCTCTTGGAATTCCTTGGGAATTCCTCTTGGAATTCCTTGGGAATTCCTCTTGGAATTCCTTGGGAATTCCTCTTGGAATTCCTTGGGAATTCCTCTTGGAATTCCATGGAAATTCCTCTTGGAATTCCTTGGGAATTCCTCTTGGAATTCCTTGGGAATTCCTCTTGGAATTCCTTGGGAATTCCTCTTGGAATTCCTTGGGAATTCCTCTTGGAATTCCTTGGGAATTTCTCTTGGAATTCCTTGGGAATTCCTCTTGGAATTCCTTGGGAATTCCTCTTGGAATTCCTTGGGAATTCCTCTTGGAATTCCTTGGGAATTCCTCTTGGAATTCCTTGGGAATTCCTCTTGGAATTCCTTGGGAATTCCTCTTGGAATTCCTTGGGAATTCCTCTTGGAATTCCTTGGGAATTCCTCTTGGAATTCCTTGGGAATTCCTCTTGGAATTCCTTGGGAATTCCTCTTGGAATTCCTTGGGAATTCCTCTTGGAATTCCTTGGGAATTCCTCTTGGAATTCCTTGGGAATTCCTCTTGGAATTCCTTGGGAATTCCTCTTGGAATTCCTTGGGAATTCCTCTTGGAATTCCTTGGGAATTCCTCTTGGAATTCCTTGGGAATTCCTCTTGGAATTCCTTGGGAATTCCTCTTGGAATTCCTTGGGAATTCCTCTTGGAATTCCTTGGGAATTCCTCTTGGAATTCCTTGGGAATTCCTCTTGGAATTCCTTGGGAATTCCTCTTGGTATTCCTTGGGAATTCCTCTTGGAATTCCTTGGGAATTCCTCTTGGAATTCCTTGGGAATTCCTCTTGGAATTCCTTGGGAATTCCTCTTGGAATTCCTTGGGAATTCCTCTTGGAATTCCTTGGGAATTCCTCTTGGAATTCCTTGGGAATTCCTCTTGGAATTCCTTGGGAATTCCTCTTGGAATTCCTTGGGAATTCCTCTTGGAATTCCTTGGGAATTCCTCTTGGAATTCCTTGGGAATTCCTCTTGGAATTCCTTGGGAATTCCTCTTGGAATTCCTTGGGAATTCCTCTTGGAATTTCTTGGGAATTCCTCTTGGAATTCCTTGGGAATTCCTCTTGGAATTCCTCTTGGACTTCCTTGAGAATTCCTCTTGGAATTCCTTGGGAATTCCTCTTGGAATTCCTTGGGAATTCCTCTTGGAATTCTTTGGGAATTCCTCTTGGAATTCCTTGGGAATTCCTCTTTGAATTCCTTGAAAATTCCTCTTGGAATTCCTTGGGAATTCCTCTTGGAATTTCTTGGGAATTCCTCTTGGAATTCCTTGGGAATTGCTCTTGCAATTCCTTGGGAATTGCTCTTGGAATTCCTCTTGGAATTCCTTGGGAATTCCTCTTGGAATTCCTTGGGAATTCCTCTTGGAATTCCTTGGGAATTCCTCTTGGACTTCCTTGGGAATTCCTCTTGGAATTCTTTGGGAATTCCTTTTGGAATTCCTTGGGAATTCCTCTTGGAATTCCTTGGGAATTCCTCTTAGAATCCTTTGGGAATTCCTCTTGGAATTCTTTTTGGAATTCCTAGGGAATTCCTCTTGGAATGCTTTGGGAAATTCCTTCGGAAATGCCTCTTGGAAATCCTTCAGAAATTTCTCTCTGAATTCCTCATGGAATTCCTTGGAAATTCCTTTTGGAATTCCTTGGAAATTCCTCTTGGCATTCCTTGGAAATTGCTCTTGGAATTCCGTGGGAATTCCTCTTGGAATTCCGTGGGAATTCCTCTTGGAATTCCGTGGGAATTCCTCTTGGAATCCCTTGGGAATTCCTCTTGGAATCCATTGTGAATTCCTCTTGGAATCCCTTGGGAATTCCTTTTAGAATTCCTCTTGGAATTCCTTGGGAATTCCTCTTGCAATTCTCTGGGAATTCCTTTTGGAATTCCTTGGGAATTCCTCTTGGAATTCCTTGGGAATTTCTCTTGGAATTCCTTGGGAATTCCTCTTGGAATTCCTTAGGAATTCCTCTTGGAATTCCTTAGGAATTCCTCTTGGAATTTCTTGGAAATTCCTCTTAGAATTCCTTGGGAATTCCTCTTGGAATTCCTTCGGGAATTTCTTCTGGAATTCTTTCGGGAATTTCTTCTGGAATTCCTTCGGGAATTTCTCCTGGAATTCCTTCGGGAATTTCTCCTGGAATTCCTTCGGGAATTTCTCCTGGAATTCCTTCGGGAAATCCTCCTGGAATTCCTTCGGAAATTCATCCTGGAATTCCTTCGAGAATTCCTTCGGGAATTCCTCCTGGAATTCCTTGGGAATTCCTCTTGGAATTCCTCTTGGAGTTCCTTGGGAATTAATCTTGGAATTCCATGGGAATTTTTTTGGAATTCCTTGGGAATTCCTCTTGGAATTCTTCGGGAATTCCTCTTGGAATACCTTGGGAATTCCTCCTGGAATTCCTTTGGGAATTCCTCCTGGAATTCCTTTGGGAATTCCTCCTGGAATTCCTCCTGAAATTCCTTCGGGAATTCCTCCTGGAATTCCTTCGGGAATTCCTCCTGGAATTCCTTCGGGAATTCCTCCTGGAATTCCTTCGGGAATTCCTCCTGGAATTCCTTCGGGAATTCCTCCTGGAATTCCTTCGGGAATTCCTCCTGGAATTCCTTCGGGAATTCCTCCTGGAATTCCTTCGGGAATTCCTTCGGGAATTCCTCCTGGAATTCCTTCGGGAATTCCTCCTGGAATTCCTTCGGGAATTCCTCCTGGAACTCCTTCGGGAATTCCTCCTGGAATTCCTTCGGGAATTCCTCCTGGAATTCCTTCGGGAATTCCTCCTGGAATTCCTTCGGGAATTCCTCCTGGAATTCCTTCGGGAATTCCTCCTGGAATTCCTTCGGGAATTCCTCCTGGAATTCCTTCGGGAATTCCTCCTGGAATTCCTTCGGGAATTCCTCCTGGAATTCCTTCGGGAATTCCTCCTGGAATTCCTTCGGGAATTCCTCCTGGAATTCCTTCGGGAATTCCTCCTGGAATTCCTTCGGGAATTCCTCCTGGAATTCCTTCGGGAATTCCTCCTGGAATTCCTTCGGGAATTCCTCCTGGAATTCCTTCGGGAATTCCTCCTGGAATTCCTTCGGGAATTCCTCCTGGAATTCCTTCGGGAATTCCTTCGGGAATTCCTCCTGGAATTCCTTCGGGAATTCCTCCTGGAATTCCTTCGGGAATTCCTCCTGGAATTCCTTCGGGAATTCCTTCGGGAATTCCTCCTGGAATTCCTTCGGGAATTCCTCCTGGAATTCCTTCGGGAATTCCTCCTGGAATTCCTTCGGGAATTCCTCCTGGAATTCCTTCGGGAATTCCTCCTGGAATTCCTTCGGGAATTCCTCCTGGAATTCCTCCTGGAATTCCATCGAGAATTCCTCCTGGAATTCCTTCGGGAATTCTTCTTGGAATTCCTCTTGGAATTCCTTCTGGAATTCCTCTTGGATTTCCTTCTGGAATTCCTCTTGGAATTCCTTCTGGAATTCCTCTTGGAATTCCTTCTGGAATTCCTCTTGGAATTCCTTCTGGAATTCCTCTTGGAATTCCTTCTGGAATTCCTCTTGGAATTCCTTCTGGAATTCCTCTTGGAATTCCTTCTGGAATTCCTCTTGGAATTCCTTCTGGAATTGCACTTGGAATTCCTTCTGGAATTCCTCTTGGAATTCCTTCTGGAATTCCTCTTGGAATTCCTTCTTGAAATTCCTCTTGGAAATTCTTCTGGAATTCCTTGTGAATTCTTTCTGGAATTCCTTGTGAATTCTTTCTGGAATTCCTTTTGGAATTCCTTCTGGAATTCGTTTTGGAATCCATTCTGGAATTCCTTATGACATTCCTTCTGGAATGCTAGAGTGGAGGCCATATGCGTACATGCTTCCATTTAACCGTGTGTAAAGTGTACGCATATCGCCTCCACTTTTGCATCCTATCTAACATCATATCGTGTGTTAGCTGGGATACTGGCATAATCATCTAGGTTCTTTACCTCCAGAATCACCTCCGCTGTAAGAGCCCTCACCTCGACACCCTTACCAAGAACCTCTTACACCAAACATTTGAAGGCTCTAACGCTCTTCGTCGCGCTTGAGATCGAGAGCCATTTCTGCTGTACAAGTACGTCTGTTACTGCGCACATTGGCTCCCAGACCCACTAGATTGGCGTGACTCTTCATCGCCTTCAAGACAACGAGTACTTAGACTCTTCTGTATTGATAACTGTATTTGTGGGCTTCGTGGCCGTGCGGCTAGAGGCGTCAGTCATCTAGACGTTTCGTAAGCCTCGGAGTGTGGGTTCGATTCCCGCTCCAGTCGGGGAAAACTTTTCGTCAAACGAAAAATTCTCCACTGTGCCACTGGGTGTTATGTATGTTGTCCGTTGTCATATGTTAGTGCTTGTTCAGTCTGTACAACCTCTGGTTGAAGACGGTGTAGTGTCTTTTTTTTTTTATAACGAGCGCGTCATCCTTCTCGCGCTAGGCAGCTACCCTACTACGTTTTTTTAGGTTTCGTGACCCTTGGCTCCTGCCCTTCTTTTGCCTTATTTTTTCTCTTCTTCCACTCCAAATGGTCCAGGCATGGGTCCATAGATCTGAGACGGGCCAGCCTTTTCAGTCCCACCCTTCCTAGATTTCCGGGGCTCCTGGCTGGGGTCCACCTTACCGGCATTACTGTCAACTTTAGGGGTTAACAACCGCCTAGACTTGCGGGCGCCTCTGTTCTTCACCTGCCTGCTGCCTCACACGCTTCTGCGAATGCTGTGAATGCTTTTTTGGTTACCCACGAAAGTGAAAGCCTCTGTCTGGGTAAGACTTCTGAACCTTTGTCATCACGGGCTCTGCCACTGACGCAGTTGCCACGATCGACTTACGAAGTCTAATAAGGGTCTTCTCGAGGTCCTTGCTAATATTAGTATTCGAGGACGTAAAGCCAATGATGACTGGAGATTTTTACGCCGGTTCTACGTGCACAGAAGCCTCTTACCGTCTCCGATCTCTTCAAAGGAGACCTCGTGTGACAACCACGAAGATACTACTCTATGCACTAGGAAGTCAGGAAGATTTCTATTACGAAAAGTTTCTGGGCCAACCGAGAATCGAACCTGTGTCCCCCTCAGTGTGGCCTTGCTGAATATCCGAGCGTTTACCGCTTCTGTACTTGGACCGTCTGTCTTTACTTTTTCGGTCTCAATTATCATGAAATCTCCGAAATAGCTATTTTAGCCATCGGTTTTCGCTACGAAACTTGAATATAGGATACAAACTATATACTATATTTCCATATAAAAGGCCATGCCTAGTTCCGTGTCGTCTGAAGACCGCACCTCATTAGCGTAGCTAGATGGGGGACATGGGGGCCAGGCTCCACCTAGAAAATTTTCAGGACTTTATATGTATATGGAAATAAGAAAAACTCTGAATACCACTGGATGTCTTAATGACAAACATAGATCTATAATAGACATGTATTTGGCATAGTATGTGTTTCCTGAAGAAATCCCTAAAGCAATTTTTGAAGTACTTTTGAGGAACTATCCCTGGAAGAATTCCTGAAGGAATCCCTGAATGAAATTCTGGAGAAAACTCCAGAGGAATTCTGGGAGGATTTCCTAGAGAAATCGGCCTGAAGAAAAAAATAAAATATATTCCTAGAAGAATTCCCAGAGGAATTTCTGGAGGTATTCCAAGAGGAATTGTTGGAGGAATATCTGGATGAATTACTGGGGAAATCATCGGAGCAATTCCTGGAGGCATCTCATAAAGAATTTTCAGAGGAACCCCTGAAACAATTTCTGGTAAATTTCAGGAGGAATCTGTGAAATAATTCCTGGAGGAATTACTAAAAAAATTATTGAAGAAATTCCTGGAAGATTTCAAAGAGAAGCTCCTGGAGGAATTACTGTAGAAATTTCCGAAGAAATTTATAGAGGAATTCATGGATCAATTCCTGGAGAAATTCTTGGAGGTATTCTTGGTGGAATTCCTGGAGGGGTCCCTGGAGAAATGCCTGGATGAAGTCCACCTTCAAGTCGACGGAGTACTGTTTGGATGACGAGCGTGTCACTTTCCTAGTGCTTGGCATCTACTCTCCTACGTCTCCTGGTTTTGGTGTCCCTACGGTCCTGCTCATCAAGCGGTTTTTTCTTCTTCCTCTTTCGCTCAACTGTCGTCCAAGGGAGGTCCTCCCCTTGGTTGTTGAGGGCTGAACAACGATCGCAACCCCCTGTTCCATTCCATCCGGGACGGGCCAGCCTTTTCAGGCTCTCCCTTCCCAGCTTTTCGGGACTCCTGGCTGGAGTCCGACTGGCCGATATTACTGCCAACCTTTGGGGTTAATATCTGCCTAGCCTTGCGGACACTGCCAGACAACTCCTCACCTGACGGCTGCCTCATCCGCTTCTGCGAGTGCTTATCAAAAGCAGTCGCAACCGCCACAACTTTTGAGCTTCCTGCAAAAGCAAAGCCCTCCGTCTGCCTCTGCTGCAGTGTTCACGAGTCTCTCGTGATCTTGCATGGCATCGTCCATCGACTTCCGAAGTCGCAACAGTGTCACTTTTAAGGTCCTTGTTTATGTTGGACTTCGTGGACGCTAAGTCGATGATTTTGCCAAGCTGCTGCACAGCCTCCTCCATTGCAGAGGTACCATTAGGAGTTCTTAATTTTGACAAGTTCTCTGGAATGAATTGTTCAGGTCCTAGGAAGGTCCTACATAATCACATGATTCACATAGTGGGCAAATAAGCATGATCATGGTTCAGCAGCGTTTCACAGAGTTTGTCATCACAAAATATCAACTCAATGGATTTGCCGTAGATTGCAATAGTACTTTATTGTTTCCGGTTTAAGATGTACTTTTCTTAGTTTTACACGACGTTGATTTGTTCTTTAGCCAACCGATTTTTATTCTTCTTATTTATTGATTATTCACTTCATACCATTCCATTATGCTAAATTGTATCATTGTTTGAAGGAGCATGACATTTTCATTTTATGTCACAACAGCTTTTTGTGTCTATTATTACGAGTTAATTAGTGTCCTGATTCTTCAAACATAGTGTTTAATTATTTTTTTATTCTTTGAATACATTTGCTAGGTTTGTCTTTGAAAGATGTCCCACCCATTTTCGTTAATCATCAATTGGTTCCAAACATGTGCTCGAACGAATGCAGTTGGCATCGGAACATCACTCATCTTACATCTACCAAAGAAAAAAACACAATCACTGTGTGTGTATAATATATTCACGCTACATCTAACTTTCTTATATATTTTTTATAATTTGTATTATCAACTAAATAAACATAATAAGGCAAATCAAAAAAGATCTCGTTCTCGATCTCAAACACAAACAATAACCACGCGCGCAATCCGGTTCCGAATTGTTTCAATTTGTTTATTCTAAAAATGATTGTTAATATAAAACCCAATCCCAACTGGTCGGTGGAACCTTCAAGGTTCAGTCAGAAAAAAAAATTCTATAAATTTTGATTGGAACACATCCGCAACTGATTTGTTTTCGTTTCATTATTTAGTAGTAAAAATAGGTCAATTAAACTAAGCCATAAAGAACCAGAGTCCACAAGAGGTAAAAAAAAAACAAAACAACATTTCATAATAGAACAACACGAAAAAAAAACCGTAAAGATAGTACGCGACAAAGGAAGCATAAGCGGGAGAATAAGATTTGATTAAATTCGATTCACTAAGCTGCTAATAGTACGCACGAAAGAAAATCCTTCCACTACAAATACTTGCTCATCATCATAGGTTCATAGGTTTATTTTATTTTTGCTTGCAATTTTTAGGGAGAAGCAGTATTTTTCTTTTTCAAGATTTTTCAATTACAGTGTTACAATTAATGGAGATAGTTTTGGAAACCAGAAGCTTTTTTGTTTATAGAGTATCTGTTTGCGTGTGTTCTTCTCTTTTTTTTTTGTTTGAGATTGCCTTAAACGGTATAGGTAGAATTTGCTATTTATTTTTTCTCAGTATGTGTTACTTCAATTTTGTTTTTCGACCTGGTCTAAGACGATTTATTAATCGCGTTGTATGATTTGCTATCCGCTGTCGGAACTTTCATTCAAAATGGAGATCATCGTTCCTCTTCCACCATAGTTGCGCGAATTGTTTTTTTTTTTTTTCATTTTTGCAGTTTTTATTCGCATTAAACGCTTTACGATCGCGATAAATGTGATTCCTCATCAATGTTCACAGAGGTTCGCTAAGGAACCACTAAGAAGTATTATCATCTTTCGGGTAAGAAATTTAGTTATGCTGTTAGTACTTTATTATTTGTTAAGTGTTAATATGTTGCTTAGTCTTGACTATTTGTTTTTGTACAAAATGATTTCATCCACTACTTAAAAGGGGCTTTTGCCACCGTTGCTGCTGCGTTCATCCGCTTCATATTGATGCTAAAGTTGGATCAATCGGTGCTGAACTGCAGTGTTGTGTTGGGTAAATTTGTGTCCGATCTCCAAGAGTGTTCTGAAATAGAAGTGATGAAATAATAGGTTAATATCGGTTTGTGAATAGGAAATTATTATGCCAGCAGATGTAAAGACCAAAACGAAACGTAGTAGATACTAAACAACAAGAACTAAAGTGAATACGAGAATGAAATACAACCTCCATGAGTCGATGTTCCTTGACTCGATATCGACTCATGGAGGTAAATTTTTCCATACTGAATAATAATTTCTGGGTTACTATGATGGTCCCCCCAAAAAGCTTTCCAAAGGATTTTGTTCCACTACTCGATATTTTCTTGAGTCGATGGTCCCTTCAATATCGACTCATGGAGGTTTCACTGTATTTCTTCTCGCAAAAAGTGTTATCGCCTAAAGCATGAATCGAACTCTCATCTCATAGCCCGTTACTCTACAAAACATCCGCATTTAAAGCCTAATTGTATTTCACAAAGATCTCGCCGCTTGGTTGACCGCCCGTTGTTGCTACTTCAATATCGCCGGATCAGCTACATTCACACTTGGAAACAATAATGAGATAAACTGATCGGGACTAACAGGCATCTTCAGTGTGTGGTCTTTCTGATTTGAGACGAGAATGGCGTCTGCTACGTCAGGATGTTAGTAGATGTGAGAAAGAGAGAGGAAATGATATAGAATCGCATGCTCAGTTCATGTGGATGTCGGAATGGTTGTACAAATGGTTGTGTGGCAGAAGTTCGCGTTGACGCGTGGATTGCTTGGTGGATTGCCATTTGGAAGAAGCAAGATGGTAAATTACATTTCTCCAGAACTTCTTTCTGAAGTTCACTCTGGGATTCCTCCGGGAATTCAAGATTCTTAAAGATTCCTAAAGAGATTACATCTGGGGTGCCTCCAGGAGCTCTTTTCTTGATTCTTACAGAAACTCTTATGGGATTCCTATTGGAGTTTCGAGAATCCCCCACAAATTCTTTCTGAGATTTCACCAGGAATTACTTCTGAGATTCTAGGGCAGGGATTTTTGTTTTTAGTTTCTTCTGAAATTCTTCCAGTGCCTCAAACTTCTGAAAAATCCCGAAATGACTTTTCGAAGGAAATACGAATTGAGTTCCCGGTGGATTTTCAGAAAAAGTTCCTTTTAGAGTCCTAGAAAAAAATCCAGGAGGAATCCTAGAAGAAGCCCCCGGACGAAGCCTAGAAGAAGTCTCTGCAAGAATCTC
Organism: Aedes albopictus; assembly: GCF_035046485.1. Lineage (NCBI taxonomy): Eukaryota > Metazoa > Arthropoda > Insecta > Diptera > Culicidae > Aedes > Aedes albopictus. The sequence continues at coordinate 81,530,892 of NC_085136.1, read as the reverse complement.
GGAGATGGTGGAAGAGTCCCATAAGGACTGTCCTGATGTAACGCGGAAAGAGTTCCCTGTAGAATCCAGGAACGAGTTCCTAGAGAAACTGTAGTCAGAATTTCTGGGAGAAGTTTTTATAGAAAACTCACAAGGAGTCCCTGGAGGAATGCTGAAAGCAAGTCCTGGAGAAATTCTTAAAACATTAGAGGAAATTCTCCGGAAAATCCCATGAAATTGTTATTAGAGTTGGAAGAATCCCACAATCCTTTCGAAGGATTCCAGGAGAAACTTCTAAATTTATCCCGGAAAAGTTTTCCGCAAAAGCCACGGATGGAGGTCGCGGAGGAATTTCGCAAGCAGTTAACGGAGAAATCATTGAAGAAGTTTCCAGAGGAATCTTGGAAGAAGGAACTTCTTCGCTAAATCCTATAAAGAATCCCTGGAGGAATCGCAGAAGAAGTTCCTGGAGGAATCCAGGAAGAACTTTCCGGGAAAATCGCTCCCGCAAGAATCATGGAAGGAATTCCTAGAGGAATCCTGGAAAAATCCGCGAAGAAGCTCTTGTAGGAAAATCATTCCTATATAAATTCCAGAAGATAATCCTGGATGAATTCCAGAAACAATTCATAGAGAAATCTCAGAAGGAACTCTTGGAGAAATCGTAAAACTACTGGAGGAATTTCTCAGAGAAGTCCTGTGAAAATGTTACTAGAAACTCATGGAAGATTTTTTTGCGGAACTCCTGAAGTATTTTTTATAGGGAACTGCATAAGCTCCGGGAAGAATTCCGTAAGGAACTTCCGGCGTATTTCCTACGAACATTTAGAAGAACTGCGCAACTCTTTCGAATGAATTCCAGGAGATACTCCTAAAATAACCCCGGAAGGTTTTTCCGCAGGAGCTATGGATAGATTTCGCGGACGAGTCTCGTAGGGAGTTCCCGGAGGAATCTTGGAAATAGTTGCTTGCAGAATCCTGGAAAAAATACTTGGAGGAATCGCAGTCGAGGTCCCTGGAGAAAGTCCAAAAGGAGTTCTTGAAGGAATCCAGGAGGGACTTTCCGGAGAAATCGTGGAAGAAGCTCTTGCAAGAATCGTGGAAGGAATTCCTTGAGGAATTCTGGCAAAAAATCCGGAAAGAAGTTCTTGTAGGAAGCTCATGAGGAGTTGGAAGAATTTCTCAGGGAAGTCCCGTAAAAATGATATAAGAAACCCATGGCAGGTTTTTTTTTGCGGAACTCCTGAAGTATTTCCCTAAGAAACTACAGTTGCTCCGGGAGGAATTCCGTAATGAAATCTCGGCGTATTTCATAGGAAATTTTCCGCAAATGTTTCTAAACTCTAACTTCCAAAATAATCACAGAAGAATTTTCCGCAGTAGGCACGGATGGAGTTCACGGAGGAATTTCGGAAGTAGTTTCCGGAGAAATCTTTGAAGGAATTTCCGGAGGAACCTAGGAAGGAATTCCTCGCTGAATCCTGGCAAGAATGCCTGGAGGAATCGTAGAAGAGGTTTCTGGAGGAATCCAGGAAGAACTTTCCGGAGGAATAGCGGAAAGAGCTCCTGCAAGAATCATGGAAGGAATTCCTACAGGAATCCTGGAAGAAATCCGGAAAGAAATTTTTGTAGGAAGCTCACAGGGAATTTCTGAAGGAATGCCGGAAGAAGTCCTGGATTAAATCCAGAAATAAATCTTGGAAAATTCCCAGAAGGAACTCCTGTAGAAAAACTAAAACTACTGAGGAAGTTCTGTAAAAATGTTATTAGTAACTCATGGAAGATATTTTTTGCAGAACTCCAGAAGTATGTCAATAGAAATTGTATAAACTCCGGGTGAATTCCGGAATGAGCTTTCGGCGTATTTCCCTGGAACTTTTGGAAGAATTTCACAACCCTTTCGGAGGTATTCCAAGAGCAAGTCCTAAAATATTCCCGGAAGGAGTTTGTGGGTAAATTTCGGAAGGAGTTCCTGGAGGAATCTTGGAAGGAGTTCCTTGCAGAATACTTGAAAGAATACCTGGAAGAATCGCAGAAGAGGTTCCTGGAGGAAGCCCAGAATGAGTTCCTGAAGGAGTCCAAGATGGTCTTTCCGAGAAAAACCGGGAAGAAGTTCTTGTAAAAAGCTCATAAGGAGTTCCTGGAGGAATGCCGGAAGAAAATCCTGGATAAATTCCGGTAAGAATTCTTGAAGAAATCCAAGAAGGAACTGCTGTAGAAATCCTAAAACTACTGGAGGAATATCTAAGAGAAGTCCAGTAAAAATGTTATTAGAAACTCACGGCAGGGATGGGAACACTCACTTGCAAAGAATTACACTCACTTGCTATTTTCTCAGCTCAGAAGCGTTCAATCAAGAAACGATGTATGGACGACTTTTGCATTGTGGTTTTGTCTAAAACTTTGCCGAATAGAGTAGGGGTCGCACACGCATAACAAAGTCGTGACAGAGTTGTAAAAGCGACTCTCCACGAGGTAAGTGTAATTTACATTCACCTCGTGGAGAGTTGCCTTCTCAGCTTCCTTCCGACTTCGGTATGCGTGTGCGACCCCTACTCTATTCAGCAAAGTTATATACAAAACCACAATGCAAAAGTCGTCCATACATCGTTTCTTGATTGAACGCTTCTGAGCTGAGAAAATAGCAAGTGAGTGTAACACTTTGCAAGTGAGTGTTCCCATCCTTGACTCACGGAAGTTTTTTTGCAGAGCTCCATAAGCATGTCTATAAAGAAATCCGTGATGAACTTCTAGTGCATTTCCAGGAATTTTTTGAAGAATTCCACAACCCTTTCGGAGAATTTTCAGAAGAAAGTCCTAGAACAATCCCGGAAGGATTTTCCGCAGTAGTCACCAATGGAGTAGTTCACGGAGGAATTTGAAAAGTCACGTATATGACATCCCTATTCCCACCCAATATGATTGTTTGCAGCCAACATCAATTGAGTTCCCCCATTGACAATGCATTTGGGTTCCCTAAACATTGGTACAAGATGCGGGAATCGAAATCGTGACGTCATCGCACCCTGGTGTAAAAAGTAGCTTGTGGAGAAATCCTGAAAAGAATTCCTTGAGGAATCGCAGGAGAGGTTCCTGGAGCAAGCCCATAAGGAGTTCCTGGAGGTATTCAGGAAGGACTTTTCGGAGGTATCGTGGAAAGAGCTTCCGCAAGAATCATGGAAGGAATTCCTTGAGGAATCCTGGAAAAAACCTTATGAGGGAGCTCATAAGGAGTTCCTGGAAGAATGCCGTAAGGAAATCCTCAAACTACAGGAGGAATATCTCGAGGAAGTCCTGTAAAAATGTTATTAGAATCTCATGGAAGATTTTTTATTTCAGAACTGTAGAAGTAGGTCCATGAGTAATTGCAAAAAAACGCAACTCTTTCGGAGGAGTTCAAGGAGGAATCCTGGAAGAATTTTCCGTAGTACTTACGGATGGAGTTCGTGGAAGAATTGCGGAAAGAGTTCCCGGAGGAATCTTTGAAGGAGTTTTCGGATATATCTTGAAAGGAGTTCCTTGCTGAATCCTGGAAAGAATGCCTGGAATAATTGCAGAAAAGGTTCCTGGAGGAAGTTTAGGAATCCAGGAAGAACTTTCCGGGGGAATCGCACCTGCAAAAACCATGGAAGGAATTCCTACAGAAACTCTGGAAAAAGTCCGGGAAGAAATTCTTGAAGGAAACTCATAAGGAGTTCCTCAAGGAATGCTGGAAGGAAATCCTGGATGAATTCCAGAAAGAATGGTTGGAAAAATCCCAGAAGCAATGCCTGGAGAATTCCTTAAATAAACCATGGTGAACACTACAGGCGGAATTCCGCAATTCAAAGGCAGACCGGATTTCCAACATTGGAGCATCAGAGTGAAGATCCACCTGGATTCGGTCGGCGTGTTGAAGAATTTGACGGAGAATGCCCCTAGAAGTTACGACGGAGAAGGTCAAGTTCGAAGAAGCGAACCGGAAGGCGAAGAAGGCGTTAATAGTGAGTTTCCTGACCAACGAGTGTTTGGAGGTCATCCGGGAGAAGTCGACGGGGGCAGCCCTCGGAGCATCGTTCGCAACCAAGTCTATTGGATCGCATCGCAATACCTGGTCCGGAAGCAGCTCAACCGACTGAAGCTGAACGATGAGACCGTGAGAAGTCGTGAAGGAGCAGCTGTCATCTGAAGATTTGAAACGTTAAGAGCGAAACGGAGGAGATGGCGAGGCCAAAGGGGCTGCATTTTCCGGCGACAAAACGAAGAAACCCTTCCAGGGTAAGTGCCACAAGTGTAGCAAGAAGAACTGTCGACAGAAGGCCGGTAAAGCTAACGCGGCGGCCAATCAGCGGAAAGCAGTAAGATTTGTGGCGAGCCGGGGCAACATCAAGCCGAAGAGTGGCAAGATTGTCTTCAAGCTCGATTCCGGATCCAGTGAGGTGGTCAACGACAGCAAAGCGATTTCGGTGGTCCGGAAGCTGGAGCTCAGCCGATTGTTAAAAACGTTGCCAAAGAAGGCCAATCTCTTCTTGCGATAACGATCGGTGAGCTCCATGGCAACAGCAACAAACAATTCCCGTTGCACATGAAGGACGTACGTATCCTGGAGTTGCGCGACAATTTGATGTCCGTGAAGAAGCTCGTCATGGCTGGCGTACAGGTTGTAATATTGAAGAAAGACGGGGAAGCTATCGCCACGAGCTGGAAATTGACCTGGAACGCCCGACCGTGAACTTGTGCATGTTGGAGACAGATGAGCTCTGGCACAGGCGGCTTGGACATTTGAGCGAGCCAGGAGAGAAGGTTATGGCATCGAATAACCTGGTGACTGGAGCTGAATTTCGTGGAGGCAAGCTGAAATTCTGCGACGCTTGTGTGCAAGGGAAGCAATGCCGCGACCCTTTCAGCGGATCTCGTGATCGATCGACCAGGCCCCTGGAAAGGATCCACTCGAACGTGTGTGGTTCTATCGACCCCCCTGCTTGGGACGGATCCCGCTACTTCGTGAGCTTCATCGATGGCCATGCCCACTCCGAGGTCTTCAGCATGTTCCAGGAATATAAAGTCATGGCGACGGCGAAGTTCGGCTTCAAAATTTCATGTTTGACGGTGGCCCAAGGACGTGGGTATGCATCAAATGCACAAAAAGATAGCCATCGAACCTACGGTGGCATACACGCCACAGCAAAATGACGTTGCGGAAAGGTTCAACCGAACTGTGGTTGAAAGGGTTCGCTCCATGCTGGTCGGTCGAGTCGAGTATTCCTAAGATGATGTTGCCAGAAGCAGTCCTCACCGCTGTCTACCTCATCAATCGAACCCCGACGGCAGCCCTGCTCAATCCTGGTATGGGAGCAAACCGTGTTTGAGGAAACTTCGTGTCTTCGGGTGTAAAGCCTACGTCTGGATACCATATCTACAGCGCAAGAAGCTCCACGCGTCCTGAGAAGAAGGATTCTCCATAGGTGGTGTGTATCCCTCCCAAGCAAGAGGGGAAGGTGATCTCAATGCTGGTGATGGCAACCCAAATCGGATGCTGATGAAGATCACGACGCGACTGACGAGACTGTAGACTCCACCAACATTGGGGCGCTCCCTTCGCAACTAGAACAACGTGAATCCGAGCGTCAACCGTTGCTGAGGTGCAGCGAACGAGAGCGCAAGATCTCAGTTTCTTTACCGGGTACGGAGCTGTTTCTGCCGGTCCTTGTATTACAGATGTCTCTAACTGCTACAACGATATCGGAAGCTTGATCGGATGCTGAGACCACTGTACCCTTTGGCTGAAAGCCGTTCAAGACGAACTGGATTCGGTAAAGGCGAACCAAGTGTGGAAATTGCAACGCTGTTCTCGAAGCATCAAGCCGCTTCAGTCGAAATGGGTGTTTCGTGTGAAGGAGAACACCAACGGCAAGGAAGTACGCTAAACAGAAGGCTCGTTTGCTGGTGTTGGTGCTGGTGCTGATACTGTCCAGGCTGTCGGAATGCATAATCTTTTCCTGTTCCACCAGATGGACGTGAAAACAGCGTTCCTTCATGGTGACCTGAAGGAGGATATTTAAATGGCGGTTTCGGACGGCGCAAAAGCGAATCAAGGCATGGTGTGTAAGCCACAGAAGTCCTTGTATGGACTAAGACAGTCTCCTCGCTGCTGGAACGAGCGGCTGAATAAACAGGTGCTGAAGATGGGATGCACTCCGTCATCCCACGACTACTGCCTGTACATCAAATGCACGCCAGCGAACGAGCTGATCATCATTATATACGTGGACGACCTGTTTATAGCTGGAAGGAAGCTGACTTCAATCGTGAGGCTCAAGAAAGAACTTTCGCAGACGTATTCAAGTAACCGACTTCGGCGAGGCGAACTACTTCTTGGGTATGAAGCTGGTGTACAATCGTGAGGAAGGAACACTTCGACTTTCACATGAGGCCCAAGTAACAAAGATTCTGTAGCGATTCAATATGGTAAACTGCAATTCTTGCAAAACCCCAATGGAGAAGGGACTCCAACTGAAGCGTGACGGACCATTGACGAAGGAACAGTATAGAGAGCTGCAGGGTAGTATGATGTACACCATGTTGTGTGTGCGTCCAGCCATTTGCTACTATCGGTGAGCTACATGGGACGTTTCCAGCAGGATAGCACGATACCTGCAAGGGACGCAAGGGCTCTGTTTTGAATGCAGACGTGAAAAAGCTGCAGAACCGCTGGTGGGATTTGCAGATGTCGATTGGGCAACGGATACCGAGGACCGAAAATCCGTTAGTGGCTACTTGTTCAAGGTCTTCGGAGAGCAACCGTGTCATGGTCGAGTAAGAAGCAGACGACGCTGGCAACATCTTCAAGCGAAGCTGAATACGTTGCTCTAAGCGCAGCAGCATCCGAAGCGAATTGGTGGACAGGGATCCTTGATAACCTGAAGATTACGATGAAATCAGTCATTATCTACGAGGACAACCATGGCTGCATCAGTATGGCCAAGAAGTGAGAGACGAAACGCAGAAAGCATATTGATGTCAAGCATCATTTTCTTCATGACCACATGGAAGTAGGACGACTCCAAATCGAGCCGATGAGCTCTCAGGACCAACTTGCGGATATGCTCACTAAAGCGTTAGATACTTTTCGTTTCTGAGATCTGCGACGTTCCCTTGGATTAAACGATTGAGAAGGGGTGAAGACGAAGCAACCCGGCGCAACCGTTAGTGCCAACAAGGCAATCGCCGTAGGCAAGGTGTACAACATTTAGAAGGTGATATCTTCCGAAAAACTGACAGTTTTTTGATGACGTAATTCAAATCATTCAAAGGCGATCTAGTACTCCACATCAATTTGATCATGTGAAGAACGATTAGAATGACGTCACATGTTTACATCCAAAATTTATGTTTACATAGGTTACTAGCCTGCCTTGTGATATTTATGCCGTGCCGTGGCCGTAGGTGTCCCTAGCTATCCCTTAGTTACTAGGATTGTTATTTTTTCAAACGATTAGTTAGAAACTATTCTTCAAATCAACTAGACCTAATATCTGGAGCTCTGCATACCTTCACTTATAGAAGGAACGATATCAAAAGAACTTGGGATA